>NC_142066.1:99986692-100298914 GCF_059756535.1 Pantherophis guttatus
TTTTTGGACTGAAGCTTCCTTATTGTTATGGATAATTTGTTTTTCTTGGTTTTGGGGGTTATTAGTGGTATGTGTAGTTTGATGTTTCTTTTGACTTCGTGTAAAAAAATGTTATAATGGCCTTCAGCAGTGGTGCAGCCAGTGAACAGAGTTTGCCAATCAAGAGATGAGAGGTCATCAGTTATGAGATCATTGTTGGGTTTTCTAAAGTTATATTTTGGGATTCTATCATTATGATTGTCTTTGTAAGGACATAAATTGAGACAAAAGTTAATCATGCTGTGGTCACTGTTTAAAAAGGGTTCATTTATTTGTAGACCATAGATTGAGTTTAAACAACTGCAGAAGATGAGATCAAGGCAATTGTTGAGTCTAGTGTTGTTTGTTACAAGTTGATCCAATCCCAGATTAGTAACAGCATTGTACATGGTTGTATGTATTGGTTCTGTTGTACATTCGTTTAGGATCCAATTAATAAGAGGTAGATTGAGGTCACCAAGAAAGATAAGAGGATGTGGGGAAGAGGCTGTCCATGTTAGTAGTGAAGTTAGTTTGTTCACATGTACAAGGTCATAGTCAGGGACTCTGTAACAAAGTAAGAAGCGAAGTGTAGTGTTTAGGGACAGCTCACATACAATGGTCTTAAGAAGAGCAAGCTCCTGTATAACTTGAATATTTTTTAGATTTAGGGATTTTTTATAGAAGATAGCAACACCACCTCCTCTACGGATTTCATGGTCGTACTGGTAAACATTATAGTCTCTTACTGTGGTAACGGGGTCTGGGAGGGATAAATTCAGCCATGCCTTGCAGATAAATATAATGTTGAATATAGCTGTATTTAGTAAGAAGAGAAATTCTGGTATTTTGTTTACAAAGCTTCTTGCATTAAGTAGCTTGCATTTAAGGCCTGTGGCGATAGATTTTGAGGAAGTTAGGGGCGTGCATGCCTAGTATTAGTTGTTGGGTGGTGATTGTTGAGATGTTGGCCATTGTTCTTACTTTTAATACCGTCAGCGTGGTAGTCAATGTATAAGTCAGTTTCTCCCTGGTCTTTGCGTCTTTTCAGTTCAGCGCATAGTTCATGGGCATGGACTCATTGTAGTGTGGATAGGTCAGGCTTTGAGCGAAGTTTGTTATGGATTGTGTTGCTTCTGGCAATTGAGTTGATAGTACATATGAATTTGTGTTTGCTGGTCTAATTCTTGCAAACGACTCTGCAGAAGCATGAAGCCACTGAGCCGTCACCATACTTGAACTCAGGACCGTCGCGGGAAACATTGATAATTTCCTCTGTGGAGATGGTTGGTGTCTGACAGTTACTGATGATGTTGCATACCTTTGTAATATCATCAGTTTCATTAGTATCCTCAAGACCAAATAAAATAGCATTGGAACGTTTTTGTTCTCATTCAGTGGCATCTTTGATGAGTAATGAGATGCTATTTGTTGGGTAGGTGGCAGGTTGTGGTTGTGGTTGTGGTTGAGGTTGTTGAATTGGAATAGAATTTTGAGTTGCTGGATGTTCACTTTTCTGTGTTGAATTTTAGTTTTCAAGAGATACTAAACTTGCTTCTATGTTTTTAAGGGATGATAGTAAAGTTGTTTCTATGTTGTTAAGGGATGATAGCCATGTTTCCATGATGTCGATCCTATCAAATATGACACTAAATTTGGCTAATTTGGGTTTGTATGATGGGCAGACATTGGTAAGTGAATTTGGTGATGTTTGTAAAAGTTGGACTACATTTTTGGTTAATCCCAAGCATGTGTGGTGGGCGTAATTGTTACATAGGTAGCATTTCATGGTATTCTCATTCTCCTTTAAGGAATCTGTACATAGAAAGCATTCGGAGGGGTCATTTGTGTCATTGGTAGAAATGTCATTCTTTTTGATTATGCCATTGGTAGTGATATCTATCTTTTTGATTGATTGTTTGGTTATTTGGTAATGGAATTTTTTCTTGGCATTGTAGATTTGTGTTATAGGTGCATAGTTGAGAACCTCTTATTTGCTGGTATCCAATGTTGAATTGATTGATTTCTTATTTGCTTGATGATTAATCATGCCATAAATCAGTTAAAAAGTAAATATGCTAATCAGTTAAACATTAAAACAGTAAATATGCTAATCAATGCCATGCTGATCAATAATGCTAACTAATCAGTGTAATAGATGCTCAATTAATTAATAGATGCTCAATTAATTAGTCACTGCTGCAATATTCACAGTAATTAATCAGTTAACAATAGATCAGCAAACAATGTCACTCTAATCAATTAAACTAATTAATTAATTAACTAGACTATTAATTAATCAGCTAGACAATCAATTAATTAAACAGTGCTAATCAAGTAATTAATAAATCAATAATATTAAAAGTTCTATCATTTAATCAATGAGTAATGAAGTAAAGTAGTAAAGTAGGATCAAACGGAAGGGTTTCATAGTAATTGACTTTTACTTCCTCATGTAACTTCTGCTGTACTTTGTTGGAGTGTCTTTGATGTTATCCTTTGTGTTCTGTTCGAGTGTCTTCTGGTGTGAGGATTCCAATCCAATATAGGGTTTGAAATGGTGGAGAATTGAAATCCAATCCAGTGGGAGTTTACAGGCAATCTCAGGGATTTTTCAACACACCAATTCCGGTGGGAGTTTAAAGGATTTTTTCACACCAATTTCGGTGGGAGTTTTAAAGATGATAGATCACATTAGAGGGATTTTTTCCTCACTCACTTTAGATCAGGAGCATTCTGGCTCACTGACTTGTTCTGACGTGTTCTGGCGGTGGGAGTTTAAAGATGATAGACAGAAGGATCAGGAGTGGTCACAGCAGCGGTAGCAGCAGAGGCAGCAGTGGCGATAGTAGCAGTGGGGGCTTGTGGAACCTGCGAGTCGATAGAAGTAGTGGAGATTTGTGGCGGGGATCCGATGGCAGCTTTGACTGCCTTGTGAGGATCTTTCTCAGCGGCCTCTCAACCAGGCCAGACAATCAACTGGGCCAGACAATCACTCTGCAGTTTTCTTTGCGGGATTAGTTTAGCAGTTAGCTTATTTAGCTTAGCAGTTAGGATGCGGTGGGTGCCTTAGAACAAAAGCTTCACCTCACCTCACCTCATGCTGGTCTCCGGGTAGTCGGGCGCTTTGGAGCTTCCCAGTGATCTTCTCTGAGCCTCACGGAGCCTCATGGAGCCCCACAGCGACTTTTTCGAAGTAGGGATGTGGTGGGTGAACCTTTTCTAGCTATTCAGCAACTTTATCGAGGTAAGGATGCAGCAGGCACTTCAGAGCGCGAGCCTGACCATCCTACCTGGACACCGCCATCTTCACATGCTTCTCCATTGTTTTGGAATAAATGAGGATGTCATCAGGTAAAACACATTGCAGTAATATGATCTGGAAATGATGAGTTGCACAAAACCATTTTGATTTGTAAACCATGATCCTTCTCCATCATAGGATTCCTTAAGATGGATGGGGTTTGAGTCTTAACATTACCAGATAGTATGATCATTCTGGAGTTTATGTTTAGAGTATGTAGGTTGAAGAAGGCAGCATGGGTGATTGGGTTCACACAACATGCTAAAGTATAATGTGGTTTTTGAGGATGTTTGAGGACGTAATATCACATCTGATATTAACAACTGCTCCTATTCCAGCAATTGCAATTGGTACAAAATGGGTTTTGGCTTAGCTTAATATGGAAACTCAGCTAATTATCACTTTACTCAAGACAGTTGAATATAACTATAATCAGTGTGATCTGTGAACTGTGCCACAATTTCTTTCAGGTTTAACGGTAGCAGTACAAAATAATAAATTTTTATGTCAAAATAATTTTCTGTTGCCTTCTAGTTGCTGATGGGATATAGGACTACCATAATGTACTTTACTAGTTCAGGACCGGTTGGTGAATAAATGTTTTCTGACTTTCCAAACTAAGAAAGTTGTTTAGAGTTATCCAGCCAGTTTCCATGCTAAAAGACAACTAGAACTTGGGTCTCCCCATTCCTAGCCCAACACGTTAACCACCCTCCTCCTTCTTTTCCTCCTCTTCCTCCCCCCTCCCCTCCTTCTCCCAGTTGATATCAGACATTATTGTTCATGGTGTAGTCAAATCACATTAGTCAAAGACACCATTTATATTTCCACTATGTGTAGAGCCTACTCATGCTTTGCTGCTGCTGGCCAGCACTCAGATCCATAGAGGGCAACTGGATGCAGTTCTGTTCTGTAAATCTTTGACTTGAGACATAGGGGCATCTGATGATCACACAGGACTCCAGTCATCTGGTGCCATTCTGGGCCCAATGTCTGGTAAACCAGGCTCTGCCTATCACAAGCCAGGACAAAAGGTGAGTGATGGAGGTGTAACACCTCTTTAAAAAAACATTGGTGCAACTGGCCCAGCTGATAGCACCTTGTAAGGGCCCCTTTGCAGGGTTACAGGAGAAGATGGTCAGTGGTTTTGAAGGTGGAAGAGGACCTTTGTCTAAATGACAGATAAAGCAGAGGAACTGTCTTCACTTAGCAGTATCTGTACTTTGGTGAAGCAGCTGCAAAAGGCATCTGTTCTCCAGAGGAATGGCCTTTTATTAATTCCTGGAAGTAGGTATAAAATGTCTTTAATGACAGATGAAGCGACATATTAGTTGGAGTACCTGTCAGGTCCCCTTAGAGAAACTCCCATTCTGGAGGGAGAGGGGGCAAGTTGTTGGAGCTGAATTCTTTCCATGCTTTTGCTTTTGCTGTAACACATGGGATTTAGGGAAGGGGCGATGGATGGGCTTTGCTTCCACCCAGCCAGTTCCAGCTCTCCAAGGTCACAACTTCCTGAGTATGAACTGCTATCAACCTAACATTTCAAAGTTCTCAAAACACCTTTGCAGCATATTATTGGCTGGTGGACTGGGGGATCAGGGTGTGGTTTGAAGAGGGAAAAATAGCTTAACATTTGCACAGAAACTTCCGTCTGACTTCTCTGCAATCACTTTCTCTCAGTAAAAATTTCCTTTTAAACCACTACTGTTTCAGGAGTATGCTTTCCTGAGAGGATAGCTGAGGCAAGTCCTTATAGTAATATCAATGGTAATGTCTAGCACCCTTAACTACAATGGTTCTCATTAATTAAAATGAGTAGAATTACAGAAATGCTGTAACTTTTAATGCCAGAGATCCAGAAACTCTGGTCTTCTTAAGTGGAGCTGCAACAGTGAGATGGGCAGCATATACATTTAATAAATAAATAAAAAATTAAAGCCTAACTTTCAAATTAAGTTACGAGTTGCACTGGTGAATCATAATAATGCAACTCTGATTATCTCAGAGGTTTTGCAATTCAACATGATTGGAGGTACATTGGGAGATATCCTTAGAACTTGGAAAGAAGAGAAAAGGGTCTGTTTTATACATCAATCCAATGCATGCCTTTTTAAAAGAAAGGCCCATTGAATCCATTATGATTTATTCCCAGATAAGTGTTGAAGGACATCACTTTAGGAATCTCCTATGCTTCATATGTGTTCCCAGATTACAGTGCTCTCAAATTGGATTAATTTGTATTACAGGTAGTCCTCTACTTACGACCACAATTAGTCCAAGATTTCTGTTGCTAAGTGAGACAGTTGTTAAGTGAATTTTGTCCCATTTTATGATCTTGCTTGCTACAGTGGTTAAGTGAATCAATGCAGTTGTTAAATTAGCAACCTGGTTATTGAGTCAACTATTTCTTGAGCTGGCCTAACCTTAAAACAGAAGATGTTAAATATGAAATTATCATGATTTCTGAGTAGAAAAGTATTTTCCCTTCCTAGTCCATCACAATAAATAAACCAAGACTACTATTTTCTTTTAATTAATTGATGAGAACAATAAATTTAACAGCTATGCATCAGCCTAGATGAGGTTCAGAAGGATAGAACAATGCAGATGATTTTACAGTGTCCTAACCTCTTTATTCTGAATCATTCCACCAGAACTGATTATGGAAAGAACAAACTCCAACAACATATCTTCTAAGATAAAGAAGAAATTATATTACATACATGCTAATATAAAATCCTTACCACTGGTTCAGTTGATATAGGATTTGGATGAAAAATAGCTTCCTTGATATCCATATCTGTCTTAGGTATGTAGACAATCTTCAACATTGTGCTAAACCATATCTATTTAGCATAGTTTATTGAACAACCCACCACTGGTTTTGTTTACATTCTACTGTATATGAAGTTGTAAGTCATGTTCATAAACTACAGTGGCTAAGCTCATGTAATATACAAAGCTAAACAAGTTATACTAAGGTTCAATGCGTAATGTAACCCCAGTGTCAAACTAAGCTCACATCTGCTAAGAAGTCAAAATGTGTTTTACCATATTTTGACTAAACCATGAATGTTATAGATTAAGACATAATTTAGATTAAGCCATTATTAGACAAGCACAGTAGTTGGGGCATAAAGCATATTAAGATAAAATCAAACAGATTATAATTCAGTGCAGTGTATCAATGCAATCTTTATAAAATAGTATTTGAACACTATTGTCTGACAGCACCACTATTTCCAAATCACAGCAAGTACTTGAACAGATATTTAAAATGCAGTTTGTATTGCCTTATTGAACTGATACTTGGCAAGAATAAGGAAATCTTTCTGCAGGAATATCTAGCATTCTGGAAGGTATTGTTTTTTAAATTAAAAGTTAGGTTCTGGGTAGAAGTTAGTTTAGTTCTTCCCAGCCTTTTGAGAAATGGGGCCTGGTGGCTCAGCAGACTAAAAGTATTGTGATTAACACCAGCTGTCTCCAATTACTGTAAGTTCAAATCTCACCAGGCTCAAGGTTGACTCAGCCTTCCATCCTTTCTAAGGTAGGTAAACTGAGGACCCAGTTTGTGGGGGCAATAAGCTGACTTTGTATAAAATATACAAAAGTATGAAGGCTATTGCTTAACTCATTGTAAGCTGCCCTGAGTCTCCAGAGAAGGGCGGCATATAAATCAAATTTAAAAAAGAAAAAAGAAACTGCCCATATTATTCAAAATTAATTGTATTCTCATAGTTTGTTGCCACATTCATGCAACTTACTGTGACAGAATTGTTCAATAGTAAGATTTTTTTATTGATAATCTTCATGCATATTTTACTGTGGTTCAAGAGTCACCATTTTGTTCAAATGGTTGCCCTCAAACCTAGTTGATGTAATTAATAAACTGAAGTTTGCAATAATAATCAAATTAATTTTGGATTAAATTATTCTGCATTCAAGTAACATTATGCTTAGTTTCACCTGGAATAACAAATTAGGTCTCTGCCAAAGATGAAGTGTTGTACATTCTTGCTAACTCAGAGATTATAGGAATCAGGAAAAGGCAGTTTAGTTTGCCTTAGTTTGGTAGAGTAATGAATCAAACTGCTCTGTTCCAGTCATTTGAATTACTGGAATCTGAACAGCTAGGAAATCATGGTACTATGGGAGTATGTTCAAACTATCCTCTAATAAAAGAATTTGAAGAATGGCTGAATACAGCAGAGACATCTAGACCTTATTGCTGAGGACTGGCAATCAGAGAACACATTTCCCAAACCCTGATTTGTTCCAGTGTCCAAACCCTGTTCCAAGTCTGCCTATCTGGCCAAAAGGGAAGTGTCCATTTACATGATGAAGTGGCCATCAGTACACTCCTAATATTCATGGAATACCAGACTAAATAGGAAGTGATGCACTTTATATTTCTCTAATTGCAGTTGCTGACCCACACTACTAAACCCAGTAGTCCAAAACAATAACTGGCTTAATGTTGGTTATATTTTTTGTAATGAATGAGAATACAGCCAGTGAGCCTGAAATCTTAGAAAAAACATATGCATTGGACATGGGCAACCCCAAGGGATAAGAGGAGTGAAGATGTGTGACAATGTCATCATAACATTTCTGCAACTGTGTGAAACCTCAGATGCTAATATTGTATGGATTGACAGCATTTGCATGAAGATATCATCAATTGTGTCTCTTCAATTTGACTTCGTCATTGGAGTTTGCAGCAGGGGCTGCTGGCTTGGGAAGGAAGATTAAAAATGGAGCTCTGTCCATTCTTACTATTCAATAATTCCCCCTCTGCTTAATGTGAATTTGGCCATTATGTATGTTGATGTTGGGCTGCGTATTTTTAATTGCAGTCACAAATGTTAAAGTCAAAAGGAAAAGCTTACCCCTCAAAAATCTGGAAAAAGCCAATTAGCCTGGATTGACTGTAAAAAGTCAGACTTTCAGGCCATACTTTTGTTAGCTCCAACATCATAAATTTTGCTAAGTTTTTCAAGAGCTTAAATTCTTTCAGCCAGATACAATAACAGAAAATTTGGGTGTAAGAAAAATAAAGGAAGAAAAAAGGCTGCCTCTCATTTTTCAGGCTGTGCATGTCATTTTAGCATGTTGAAATTTTTTATTACAAAATTCAAATAGAACATGAAACCATCTAGCTTTCTGTCTGTTCTGTCTTAGAAGCCAAATCAAAAGAGCAATCATATCATGACTGTTTCTCCATGTTCTTTATTTTTTAAAGTTTTTTATTTATAAATACAGACTAAACAAAACAGTAAAACATACAAAACATATAAACATATAGACATAAATTTACATACACGTCCAGTTTATTGCAACTGTAATATATATACTCATTCGTGTTTTGACTCCTCCTTGTTTGGTCTTTCCCTTCTGTCTATCTTTATAATTCTTATTGACCTATATTTGTAGTTTACATTCCTCTTTCTATATTTGGTCATTTCATTTATTTCCTAGTCTTTCATCTTTTTCCTATCCTCCAACCAGACATACCACTTTTCCCATACTAAATAATAGTCGTGTTCCTCCCTGTTTTGTAGTTCCTTTGTGAGTCTATCTAGTTCTGCACAATCCATGATTTTGCTAATTACCCTATCTTCTGTTGGTATATCATTGCTTTTCCAATATTGTGTGTAAGTTATTCGTGCTGCTGTTATCATATGTATGATTACGTATGTTGTTTCTTTTCCATACTGTCCATTTACTATACCAAGTAGGAAGGTTTCTGGTCTTAATTCTATCTTTTGGTGTGTTATTTCCTGTATTTGTGTTTTAATCATTTGCCAATATTGTTTTGCCATTGGGCAGGTCCACCACATATGGTAATAAGTGCCTTTGTGGTGTTTGCATTTCCAACATGTTGATGGCATACTGGGGAACATTCTTGCCAATCTGGCTGGTGGCAGGTGCCACCTATAAAACATTTTATAAAGATTTTCTTTGTAGGGTACAGACATTGTCAGTTTATAATTTATTGTCCATAATTTTTCCCATTTGTCTAGTTCGATATTATAGCCAAATTTTTTTGCCCACGTTATCATATTTTCTTTCACTACCTCTTCTTCTAATTTGTATCCTCTTAAGTAATTATAAATTTTTTTGATCAATTTATCCTGTGTCCCTTGCAAAATTTTATCCAATTCAGTTTGACCTTTTTGGAATTCAAATTGAGCCGAATCTTTCTTGTATCTTGATTTTATTTGTGCATAGGGCCACCAGTCAATGTCTGTACCCATCTCCTTCGGTTCTTGCCTTGTTCTTAGTTCCCCCAGGTTATTTAGTAGATATTTGTAGGTTTTCGTTTTGTTATGATCCATGGCGTTTGGGTAGATCTGGGCTTCCATTGTTGACAGCCATTCCGGGATCTTGTTGTAGTGTGCCTTTTTAATACTCTGCCATGTTTGATATAGTGAATGTCTAATTGTATGTCTCTGGAAATATTCGTGTTTTTTGTTTGTGCCTTCCCAATAGGAAGGCATGCCATCTTCGCTGGAGATAGAATCCTTCCAAATTCAGTAGTCTTTGGTTTTTGAGTTCCATCCACTCCTTAATCCAAATTAATGCTGATGCCTTATAGTATGTTTCCCAATCGGGTAGTGCCAGTCCTCCTCTTTCTCTTGTGTCCTGCAGGTGCTTTAATTTAATTCTTGCTTTCTTCCTCTGCCATATATAATCTGCTATTAATTTGTTAAAGTCCTTGAAAAAGTTCTTCCCCGGTTTTATTGGGATCACTTGAAACAAAAATAATATTCTGGGTAACACATTCATTTTAATTGAGGCAATCCTTCCCAAGAGTGATAGCTGTAATTTTTTCCAAATTTCTAAGTCTTTCTTGATTTGTTTTGTTAATTTATCGTAATTATCTTCTCTAATTGATGAACTTTTATTAGTCAGCCATTTTCCTAAGTATTTTACTTTTTTTGTCGTTTGTATGTCCAGTTCATCTTCTAATTGCTTTTCTTGTTGATTGGTAAGGTTCTTGGTTATTATCTTTGTTTTCTGTTTATTAATTTTGAGCCCAGCTACTCTCCCGTATTTCTCTATTTTATCTAGTAACTTGGTGCCAGTTATTATTGGTTGTTCTATAATGAATACAATGTCATCAGCAAAGGCTTGGAGTTTATATTCTTCCCGTTTAATTTTTAGGCCTTTTATTTCATTATCTCTTCTGATTTCATTTAAGAGGGTTTCCAAGGTTAGTATAAATAATAGGGGAGACAGGGGGCATCCCTGTCTCACCCCTTTCTATATTGGAAATTGTTCTGTCAAGTCGCCGTTAATTGTTATTTTCGCTGTCTGGAAAGAATAGATTCTCTTTATCATATTTATGAATTTATCCCCAAATTTCATAGCTTCCAGTTGTAGAATAAGAAATTTCCATTTGAGATTGTCAAATGCCTTCTGCGCATCTAAAAAAATTAAGGCCGATTGTTTATCTATATTCATTTCGTAGTATTCTACTACGTCAATTATTAATCTCATATTATTTTTTAACTGTTTCTTCGGGATGAAGCCATTTTGATCTGGGTGTATATAATATTTAATTATTTTCTTAATTCTTTCTGTAATAATTGATGTAAATAATTTGTAGTCCACATTCAACAAGAATATCGGTCTATAATTTTGAATATGTGTATGGTCCGCTTCTTCTTTAGGTATTAATGTGATGATAGCTTCTGTCCAGGAATTTGGAATTTTGGCCTTCCATAATTGTGTCGTTGAATACTCCAAGCAGGGTTTCATCTATTGAGTGTTGGCAGTTCTTGTAGAACTCTGCTGGTATTCCATCCGGTCCCGGGGTTTTATTTATCTTCTGTTTTTTCCTCGCCTCAATAAGTTCTATCATTGTAATTGGCCTGTCCAATAAGTCTCTGTGTGCCTCTGCTAGTTCTTTAATCTTGGCTTCTTTTAGGTATTGTCTAATGTCTTCTTCTGGGGGTTCTTCCTGTTCATATAGTTTTTGGAAGAATGTTCTTGCTATATTCTTTTTGTCCTTATTCCTGTATTGTATCTCTCCAATGTTGTCCTGTAGTTGATGTATGGTCTGTTTTTCTTTTTCTTTCTTCAGTTTGTATGCCAGCCATCTCCCTGTTTTGTTGGCATGTTCAAAATAATTCTGTTTCACTAATTTGATTTTCCTAACTATTTCTATTTGTGTGATCAAATTTATTTTATGTTTTATCAGACTTATTTTTTCTTTGATTCTTTTATTTTGGGGTTCATTCTGTAATTCATATTCATGCTCCTTGAGTTCTTCTAACAGTTTGTCTCTTTTCTGTTGTTTTTCTTCATTTTTCTTCGCCAGATATGCTATTGTCAGACCTCTTATGTATGCTTTCGCTGTGTCCCACAGATTTTGGAGAGAAGTTTGCTCTTTGCTGTTAATCTTGAAAAAAAACTTCATTTCTTTTTCTATCATTTGTATATATTCTTTCTCTTTTAGAATTTCGGTGTTTATCATCCATCTCTTTTTTTCCCGATATCCTTTCCAGGTTATTTTTAGCGGACTATGATCTGCCCATACATTTGTTGATATTTCTATTTCTTCTAGATCTTTCCTGAGGTCTGTTGTCATCCAGGCCATGTCTATCCTAGACCAGGATAGATGTGGATTGGAATAGAACATATACTGTTTTTTTTTCTTTGTTTATTTCCCTCCATGCGTCCGGTAAGCATAATTCTTGGGCCATTTCCAAAGGTATCTGGCAGGGTTTTTTTCCTAGTTTTGTTTTTCTTGGTACTCTTATAGTCTTTTTCTGTATCCGAAATCGCATTAAAGTCACCTACAAGGCAGATATTTTCGTAATCCAAATCTTTTACTTTATTATGTATATTTTTGTAAAAGGCCCGTTGGTTTTCATTCGGTGCATAGATCGAGATTCAATAATATTGTTTTTAACTCTATCTGTATTTCGATCATTAAGACTCTTCCCTCATCGTCTGTATATACCTGTTTTGTTTTTAGATGCTTCTTAATGTAAACTACAATACCTCTTTTTGGGGGGGCTGATAGTGAAGTGTAAAGGTTTCCTAATCTTGTGTTTTCTAATATTTTTGATGGCATTTTTTAATGTGAACTTCTTGTAGATTAATTATATCCATCTCCAGTTTATATAATTTAGCAAATGTCCAGGTTCTTTTAGTTGGAGCATTCAATCCATTTATGTTGATCAAAATCATCTTTATTTCCTGTTCCATCTTCCTTCTTATTTATTGGTTGTCTTTTGTTTGCTTGTGTTCCTTGTTATTCGTTGTGTTTTTCCCCTTGCTCCTTCTCTCTCCAATTTTTCTCTTTCCAGTTTCTCCTTTTCCTCTTGTTCATCTTCCGTTCCTTCTATGGATTGATCTTCTTGGCTCTTATTTTCCGGTTCCTCTCTGACTTCTTGATCTTCTTCCATGACAAAATATTGGTCGAAAAATTTCTGGGCTTCTTTTAGGTTGTCTATCTTCACTTTTTTGTCCTGCCACGAAATCAAAATGCCGTCTGGTATTAGCCAACGGAACATCACTTTGTGCTTATTTAATTGAGATGTGAGGAAGCTGTAGTTTTTCGTCTGGTCTCTCACACGTCTCGGGATTTGCTTCAATGTTATTATTTCCTTTCCTTTGTGGCACATCGCTTCCTCTTTCATTTTTCTATATATCTCCTCTTTTATTGTTTTCTTTGTGAATCGAACGTGTACCTCTTTTGGGAGCTTGTTCCTACGTGCATAATTGGTGTGCACCCTGTAGATTTAATCAATATCTCTTCTTATGTCATTTTTATCCCTCTGCAATGCTTCCGCAAAAATCTCCGTCATAATCTCTCCCAGGTCTTCCTCTTTGGTTTCCGTTATGTTCTGGAACCTTAAGTATAGTGATGCTTTTTCCATTTCCAGGAGTGTGAGTGAATCTTCCATCTCTCAATTGCTTGCCAGCTGTTGATGTTCCAACATTTCTACTTTTTTCATCGTTTGTTCCATTTTAAGTTCTGTTTTTTGCATCTTTTGTTCGTTTTTAGCAATGTTCTGTTGGATCTTTTCTATCTTATCATCCATTTTCTGTATGTTGTCATTTATCTTTCCCACATCAGATTTCAAATCATCATGGTTTCGTTTTGTCTCTTCATGATTGTTAGCAATCGTTTCCTGGGTTTTGCTCATCGTTTCCTGTATCATTGCCAGAGCTAGTTGAATATTTTGCATGCTGGAAATGGAGGCTGCCTTCTCTTTTTCTGTTCCTAACATTGTTTCTATAGATCTCTGTTGGGCAGGGGATGCCGTAGTAGAGGCCTGGCTTGGCATTATTTTTTTGGTTGTTTTAGTTATGATGGCTATGCCGGTGCTTGTCATATTAATTCTTTTTAGTAGGTTCTCCCAAAATGTCATAAAATTAAGTACTCTTTTTGCTTTTCAGTTTTGATACTTATAATGATATGTTTATTAGTAGTAGTATCTAAAGCTTATGTTGTATAGATCTTCCAATATTAATTAACATGTAATTTCTATAAATATTTTTGACACTTAGCACTCTAATAAATGGTTAAATATGTAAATATATCAATATATCTTATGCATTCTAATGAGGAAAGGGAAGTATAGAATAGAGGAGGTATGGGGAAAAACTTAGAATTTTAACACTTCATTGAATCTTAATATAAGTAGTGCAGTAAAATAGTCAATTTGTCAAGTTAAATCTATCAGTTCAAATGTCACTAATGTAGAATGTAAATAAGGATTAAATGTTATTAAATATTAAATATTATTTAAACTCTATTATTGTTAATTAATTCCTAAACAATCATCTATGTAATTAGGTAAATATCAATTATTCAGAATCACACAATCACAAAATAGTTAATAAAGCTTTGTACTTACTAGGAAAATTAATCAAGTATAGATACAAGGTTATTTAACAGTTAATATACAGTTCTTTTCAGCTCTTACGTGCAAAAGTTCTTATGGCACGATTTTGTATCTTTTAGTCCTTGATGTCTCTCAGGCTTCTCGAATCACCAAAAGTTCACTGTCCAAGTTTCGTCTCCTTAATGCAATCCGTTCACTAAATATTGTCAGTTAATTAACATATTAATTCCTCTGTTGTTGTCTTAAATCACTGCTTATCCACTTGCCGTCCTATTGTGCCACTTTCATTTGCTCTCACCGCTTCAATGGTGCTGCCACTCTCGCTTTCACTCTCGTTGTTTCTTTGTCTCCTGCTATTTCCTATCTGGATACTTTCATCTGTCACTCTGTGGTTCTTTATTTAAGTCCAAAAGCCTTCCTTCTCTATTCAGTTCAAATCCAAAGTCTGGTCTCATTTGGCAGCATATAATTTTTTTTGAAGTTTCTCGTTCTGAGCAGTCTCTCTGTTTTTCGTGCAGTCACCACCCGTCAGTCTTCTTTCGCCCCTGTCGTCTTTCGTTGCCGCTCTCCGCTTCTTTTGGGGTCTCGAATTCTCCGCTCTCCACTTTCTGGTATACTTTGTTGCTGTGCTTTACTCACTCCCTTTCGTCTCAATCAGCTTTCAAATAAAACTGGATACAGTTGCGATTCTTTGGTTTAATCTTCGCTTCCCTGCTTTGCGGTTTCAACGCTTCAGGCCAGCCAAAATGGCTGGTTTTTTCCCCTCCAGAATTAGGGGGTTTCTCCTGAGCCTTTGGGTTGGTTGCTTTCCCCCCCCCCCCCGAGATCCTTGGAGGTTCCTCCTTGTTCTATTGATCTCTCCAAGATCAATAGCGCCTAAATCAGCTTCCTAGGTGGAAATCTTGGACTTTCAAGAATGGAGCCCCGTTCTCTAGTTCCAGATGCGCTGACGTCACCACCGGAAGTCCTGTTTCTCCATGTTCTAAAGTATAGAATTCAACTCTCTATCTTCTAACTTTCAACAAAACATAGGGATAAGTACAAAAAGGTTGAAAAATTACACTTTATATATATATATATATATAAATAATTTGGTGAAGCATTTTCCCTTAAAAGATATATATTTTCTTTTCCCTTTATTTTCAGTAGTTTGTCTCAATATAATATATATGGTTATTAATAATTAGTTGCTAAGCAAGAATGTTCAAAAATATAATTCTGTATAGATGTATGGTTTTCTGTATGTGTGGGTTAGAATGCTGGACTCTTTTTGGAAACCTAAAAATTCTCTGCCATATTTTGTATTCACAAGCTTGTAAAAAACTGCATTGTACTAGCTAAAAGATTGTTATAGTGCTGGCAGAGTTCTGATTCTGAATTTTTTAGGATACTTGTAGTAATTTAAATATTTTTTTTCAAAAATAATCATTGGAAAATACTCTTAAAGATGGAAACTATATTTTACAAAATATAATTTTATTGTTTTTCTTGTTCTAGTTCCCATTTTCTCACATGCTTTTCTATCTGTGTGCATTGTGTTTTTTAAATATACTATTTAAACATTTAAATATATGCTAAAGTTATATTGATGCCAAGCACAGGAAAAAGGTGAAAATTTTGATTCTTCCCTGGAAGATTGTTACATGAAAAGGAGGATGGAGTATCTTCAGCAACACTAGATTAGAGACTAAGCAATAAGATCTTGCAAACAGTTAAACTGTTGGAAGGCATATCAGAGAGATAAATGAATAGCTGTAGGCTGACATTAAAGGTTACAGTATATACACAATCATATTAATATTATGTTGGATTTGTCAATCATTGACACACACCCTTTTTTGAGAAACTAGTTTGAACAATAAGAAAAAGCAGGAAATTAAACAAATACAGTCAACTAAAACCTAGAGCTCAACACCACAAATTGTCTGTCTATCTGTGATCTTTCCACAGCACTTTTTCTGAAGAAAAAAGCACCAGAAGCTCTGCTTGGTACTGAGAGATATGGTGCTGTCCAAATCATTTGTCTACAATGAAGGATAAATAGTGCTGAGATGAACAAAAAAGAGAGTTTTGATTAGACAGGGTGGAAGAATAACTAGCCTGCATTTATCCTACATAAACTATATAAATTGAAGAAAAAGAAAAAACAAATGAGCTGATGAAATGGTAACAAAATCCAAAATCCATAACTATATCAGTAGGAAATAGATTTGTAAGGACAATTAGAGCTTTTGCATTTATAAGACCTCATTATTTAAAACATTAAAAAAATGTTTTAAAAGAGATTTTTAAAACAAGGATGAGGAAGAGGAGGTCTATTTGATATATAAGATATGTTTTCTCCAAGCAATGTTTTCTAAAAGAAGGAGAAGGAGAAAGAAGGGAGAAAGAGAAAGAGGAGGAGGAGGAGGAGGAGGAGGAGGAGGAGGAGGAGGAGACAGAAAAGAAAAAGAGAAGGAGAAAGAGGAGAGTGAAAGTTGATCTGATCAATAATTCATGTTTTCTACAAGTTTTTTTCAAGTTGTGAAATGTTGGAGTATAGATATACCTTACATATAAATAGGATCTTCTCTGATACATTGATATACAATTGGAGTAGTAGAAACTCTCCCAAAGCTTCCTGGATGAAAAGAAGAAACAAATACTTGTTTTCCCTTCTTTTAATAGGAGAGTAAAAACCTAGCCTAACTATGAATTCATATATCTATGCCCATTCAATGTGTATTATGTTCATTTTGCAACATTTTCAAACCCACACAACAGTTTTAGGCTTTGATAATTTTATAATTTTATTACATCGATATCCCAACAATTTATTTCATAGAAATCAGGACAATATACATAATGCTCCTGCCTCTTATTTCCCCCACAGTAGCCTTATATGGTAGGTTGAACTGAGAAAGAGTGAATGGCCCAAAGTCACTTAGCCATTTTTTGTGCTTAAGAGAGGACTAAAATTCACCACTTTCCTGTTTCTAGTCTGGCAACTTAACCACTACACAAAGTTGACTCTCCTGGTGATAACATAATTTTTAAAAACATATTTATCAAGGCATGATATTGTGGAAGGAGATCAAAATAGGGATCTGGAAGAGAAATGGATAGAAGAAATATGAACATGAGCAATGTGAATTTCAAGAATCCCCAAAAGCATTCTTCCTTGCTGGTAAGGGGACAGAGATACTACAAACCAGCTGCAAAACCTTACTAAAGGGTATTTTCCCAACCAAACCTTTCTTTCTTTCTGGTGTATAGATGCTTGCCAAATCTTGAACATTAGATTCCTCCCTTTTGTTCAAATAAATTGCACAAGCAATTTTCACAAGAGATCTCATAACAGCTCTGGTTTCACAAAAGCAATTTAAGCATAAGATCTGGATAATGGATCAACATCTTTCTGTAATAGCAATAGACAGGGAAATATGCCACCAGGGTTTGGAGGTGGGTAGTAGCCATAATCATACAATCCATAATCTTTGGCCATATTCAGGAAAAAAATATATTTACCTTGCCTTCTTTACCCTAGTTCAGAGAAGGAGATATTATGTAAATGATAACCAAGATTGATAATATCTAAAGAATTCTAGCATTCCGAAATAGAAAAAACCTAGGTTTATATAGTTAACTTGGAATGTTAGTTAAATTTATACTGCAGTTTGCTTAAGAAACTTTATTTCTTATTCTCAACCACACATTCACAGATTTTCTTCTTTTGATGTAAGTAGCTTGAACAATAGCAGGTTGCTGTCCCTTAAGGTATTAACCCACAGACTCCTATGTCTCTATTCAAAGCAAAAATATACAATTATTTTTGCTCTCAGGACCAGGAGAGATTAAATAGCTAAACTGTTTTGCCATAGATGTTCTAAATAAGGAATCAGGAAGATGACATTGATTTTTTTGCTGATCACAATGGACATAGGAAAGAGGTTAAATGGGAAACAGACAAATAATGATAAGATTTTTAAAGATAGTCTCATGTGGAATTTTAATAGAATATTGAGTTGATTTATTTATAGATTTATTATGGACACCTTGATATGGCCAACTTATCTTGATTTGCAAATGACTCAGGTTATTTTGTATAATTTAATAGATAAAATGCATCTACTAACATGTAAGACTGATGACATGAAGAAAAGCTAAAATCTATGGCTATTAAGAAATATTCATTAAAAATAAAAATCCTGGCAATGACCGACTAGAGAATTCCTTTTAAACGATGGGTTTGTTTTTCTAAAAAAAATTCTGGCCGTGGCCAATTAATGTTTGTCCAGTTGTCAATTTTTCATCCACAGTACTCAGTTGGTTTAGTTCAATGGAGTTTAAATGAATTCTGGTTTATGTTTTCTGGTCATTGAAATTGAGTATTCCTAAAGAAACTTAAAATCTATTTGTATTGAGGAATCTATTCTTCATGAAGAGAGGATTATCTTCCATACCAATACATGCTGCTAAAAAATAGTTTACTGCCTGTAAGGAAAACCACCTTTAGGAAAGGACCCACCTGACAGAGTGTGAAAAGTTGAATAATTTTAGACTTCTGTCCCAGTGGTGGATTTCAAACTCATGGTGTACTGGTTCCTTAACCAGTTCAGTTCCTTAACCAGTATGCCAAATTAGCCCTCAGCCAGTTTTGACTCCTAGCAACTACTTGGACAAGTTGCTGCAGTTTTCTTGGCAAGATTTGAGAAGTGGTTTGCCATTGCTTGCTTCTTAGGGTTAAGAGAGAGGAGCTGGTCCAAGGTCACCCAGATGCAAGTGACTGCTCCAAGGTCATTCAGCTGGTTTATGTCTGCAGCAGAACTAAACTCATGATATCCTGGTTTTTAGCCTAATGCCTTAATCACTGTACCAAACTGGTTCTTATTTAGGTGATGTGCTAAAGCATAATTTTAAAATTATTATTAAAGCATAATCAGCAAAGACTGTATCTAATTATAAGAGAGAAAGTGAGATGTTTGTATCATACTCTTGTTTAATGTGATAGAGTTAAAAAACCACTCTGAAGCTTTTCAAACATTTCATTGGCTTGTTTTATTCAGAGGATTGGAAGTGAAGCTTCCCTATTAAGTAATTCTCATGCTTCTGCTACATGCAAGACACAGATAAAGGAGTTGAACAAATCTCAATTTTTTGCTACCTTTAGTGAAGATATTAAATAAACCACAAGCTCTATCATCCAGTGGTTGGAAGGGAAAGATAAGCATTGTAATAGTAAACATTTGGAGAACACCAGATTGTGAAAATTTTAATCTACAATTTGTTTGGCAATTATGTCCTCCTATAGAATCCTAAATTGATGAAAGAGTGATGCACTGAAATAACCATACAGTAATATAGGGTGAGTTTTCTGCCCAGAAAACTCAAGCTTTACTTCAGTTTCTAATCCCATTTTTCCTCCTTGTTTGGTCGTTTGGCCAGCTCTCTGCTGCAGTACACTGAACATTTTAACATCCGGACGAAAGCGCTTGAGCGAGCGAGCGAGCATCTATTTTGTAATGAACTGATCCCAGGAGGATCGTTCAACTCCCCGGCTTTCCAACAACGAAAAACTAAAAAAAAAATCAGGGTCGGAAGGGAAAGGGGAGGCGGCGGGTATTTGTTGTAATTGCCTAGGTCCTCCAGGTGGCGCGCGAGTAGAGCTTCCCCCTTTCCCCGCCCGCTGCCCAGCCTCTGCTCCTTCTGAGGCTGGGTGCCCGCCCGCTTCTTCAGAAAAAGGGGGAAGCGCGCCTAAAGCGGAGGTGCTTGTCCTTTTCTCCCACTCCTCTGCGGGCGACGAGTGGAGGATGGAGCCCGGCTTTCCGGAGGCATGAAACTCCCTTCTCTGGCAGCAGTTGCCCTCCACCGCACAACATCTTTGCTGAAAGGGAGATATTCAGGAGTCCTGGAGGTTCCCGCTTGATCGCCGTCCAGAAAGACACTGTGTAGTATTGAACACTTGCTTCTTTATAGATCGGGTTGTGCAGGTAAGGGAGCAATGCGCTTCCCGGGTCTCCCGAAGCTGCTTGGTTCTGCATTACAGAGGGCGTGTTCGCTAACTTTTTTCGGAGACATTGTATGCCGGAAATTTAGAAGGGTGCTTGGATCTCAGGTTTGGTGTCTTTTCCCTGACCAAGATCAGGCAGCCTTTATTGGGTAGGACCCAGATCGAGAGCATATTTAGAATCGGTGTGTTAAATTAGCCAAATGGTAAATCTCTCCCGTTGATTTCCACGGTTTTTTCTAGATTGGGATTTAATCAATTTCACACATTGACTAAATCTACCTACAATCCTCGGTCAATTTCGCCGGATTGCAAATAGTGTTAATAGGCAAGTTTCACACTGTCCCGGGCACAGATAACCCGGGATTCCTTTGCAGCGTTAGTTTCCAGTAGTTGCTGGAGGCAACTCTTTGCCCTGATGCCCCCAACTGATTTAAGGGTGTCAAGTGAAATGAGTGGTATATCTGAACCTTTGGGCTTCCATTGACGAAGATGATGGTATAGAAAAAGGATTTAAAGCAATTATGAAATATTTTTATTGAAAGATTTTCACTTGGAAAAGTTTTTTTTTCTTTAAAAAAACTCATTTTGTGATTTCTCTATTTCTAATTCACCCTGTCCTCAAGTCTTTTCTCCTTTCATGGATGATCTAATTCCCAGACTTACTTTTAGAGAAAAAGCATCTCTAGCCTTAAAATGCTGACTATATCATGGATGCATCTGCTTAAATTCTCAAATTTAATCAGGTAAGGAAGTGTGTTTAATTCCTTTGAGCTGTGCTCTGTTCAGTGGCAATTATTGTATCTGATCCTTCAGACTTCAGATCCACCTCACACATTAATCTGGTGTGACAGACCAGGGAGGACCAGCCATTGTTTTGGATAGGATCAATATTTGTGCAGACTTATGTGACAATGCCTAGAGACTGAAGGAATCCCAGTTTATTATTTAGAACATACTATATAATTTGAACTCTAGTATACATGTCTTCTAACACAACAAAAGAAGATAGCTTTACTTGCCTGTCTTATTTTGGGATGCTTTACATGGCCTATGTTTGAGATTTAATTTCAGAAGACAGGAATAAGCATTTGTAAACCATTACGTAAAGATGAACAGTTTGCTCATTCTTACATTTTCCATCCACTTATAAAGAGTGTTGTGAATGGCCTTAAATGGGAGAATTATAATACTGTGATAATATTATAACCCTCTCCTCCCATCACATCAGATGCTTATCAGAAAGCCACCTTTCTCAATCTTTAGGTGTTACTATTCTCCAATTTTCAACAATTGATTGACTGGAAATGATGAGACTGGAGCCAAAAGTGATGTCTCTGGACACCAAGCCAGGAAAGTCTGAAAAGAGTGTGTGGACAAAGTGGAAAATACTTCACCATTGGTCTGATTGATTAATGTAGTTCCTGTAAAGGGCCAGATGATAGTCCATCCCCAAATGTAATTTCTAGTTATAGAAATATATTTATATTTAACATACAATGTTCCAATGCAATCTGGGCAGTAATAGACAATAGAAAATGTTGTATTTATATAATAATTGCAGGAAAATATAAATATAAAATTTTCCATAGATCTTTTTAAGGAAATGTGAGATATAGTAAAGATATAAACAGTGCTGATGGCTTGAAATTACTAGGACAAAACATTAGTAACATACAGTTTGGAGTTTAGTGGAATTAATAGGAGACATCATTTAAAAAAAAAGAGATGAATATGTGTTTTTTCTAACCTGAGTAAAATTCTTTGGGAATAAATGCGGGGACAATTTGTGTAAGAATTCTCTCCCCACATATAGGTGTAGTTTAATTTAGCTTTTTTTGGCTACTTATGTAAAAGGTTTGATTGGCTAAGATATTTGATTTTCATTTCAATGGCTCTCTTGCATAATGAATGAGAGATTTCAAGAACAGCATAACCCTAAGCATCTTTCCTCAAAAATAACCCCTGCTGAATCTGTAGGATTCTCCATCGAACAAATTGTAAACACGTTGGTAGATTTAAAGATTCTTAAGATTATTTCCTACATATTGATGAAAGCATAGGGCTCAAAGGTTAAATGTCAAGGTTTGCCTTTCAAACCTCCCAAATATTAATCTGTAAATATTTGTTTCATAGCAGAACATGGAGGTGAACATCTGCTCAATTTAAAACCCTAACTAGAATATAAAATGAATTATATGCTAAATATATAGCTATAGAGTAGTATAAAGAATGCCATTGTCCACTAAACATGCTGATGAAATGAGCAGAAGCAAAGAACTAGAGAAAGAACTATAGATAGACGATAAAAGGTTTGCAGAAATCTATAGATTAATTTGATAGCATGCAGTGAGTTGTGAGGGGAGATGGGTGGCAGTTGTTCAGAGAATAAACACTTGCATATTTATTTAGGGGTGAAGATGGTCGTGTGGCATTTCATGTAGATAATTATATAGATAAGGTTGCAAGTTCAAACACATACCTGGAATACATGTCATTGGATGGAGTAAAACTAACTGCTGAATAGGTAGATGCATAGGATTACCCTGTAAATTGGGTCACTTTACTTAAGCATCCATCATTAGTAGGGCAGAGAGCTATGCCCAAGTGGGCACCCTATTGGCATTCAGACATTAAACAAATGCTGACAGCTGAGTCCTTGACTTAAGAAATACTAGCTGGAGAGAATTCTGTACAGGTGGAGTCAGTTTTAATTAGACTTAATTCCACTGACTTCAGGGAATTTATGTGTGTGTGTGTGTGTGTGTGTGTGTTTGCTGATAAAGAAAAATAAAGGGAGATGGAGCAATATGCTCCCTCCCATATTGGGGTAGACCAGGTGTTTCGACAGAAAAAAAAACCGATAGATGATAGATAGATAGATAGATAGATAGATAGATAGATAGATAGAGCGACAGACAGACAGACAGACAGACAGACAGACAGATAGATACACCAGATCTTCCATCTTTTATAGCAAGCAAGTAAAGGCTGACATTCTAAGAAAAGAGTTCTGAATATTAATTATGATATTCTTTTTAAGGCTCCTGGGATAAACCCAAACTATGCTTACTGCTGCAACTGGTTCTACTTTGCTATTCCTTTTCAACATATGGATTGACACTGGTATATAGAGGCATTGAGGCATAATATTCTTGTTTTCAATCCAAAATCATGAACAGAATGACATATTTGGGGCTTGATGTTTCTTTATATTATTAAAAACTGATAGTGTAGAAAGCCATTTCTATTTTATTGGACAGAGTCAATAAAATGGCTGTTATACTCCTTGGGTTTAAAATAGATAATTGCTGAAATGCTGCACTGTATACCCCATCAACTTAAGAAAGAAAACAAACTGAGTAAAGTAAAAACCTAGCATTAGATCAACCAATAGCGCTATGCAAAACTTCAAATATTTCTTCTGGAAGAAATTGCTTTATTTCAGACCAGACTGCTTTTTGATGGCTGATGTTTACTCTGGATAGCAGCAGCTCTCTGGGCTCCACTCAGCCTTCTTTTAGACCTGTTTTCTGATCCCTTTTCTACTGAAGATACCAAAGATGGAAAGTTGAATCTTTTGCATGCTGGGCACGTTGCATTCCACTCCCGAGCTACAATTGCTTTCTGTAATGCAATCAGTAGATAGATAGTAAACATGGAGTTAGCAGCCTAGGAAGCCCACATCACAATCCAAAGCTAAGGCTGAAATCCTGAACTTCTAAGAAGGGCACAATTTATCAGATATTACTTCTGAACTAAGATGAATTGGCTCAATGTATAAAAATGGTTTATAAGCATTATACATGGGAGTGCTCTTGAAGAGTATTTGGAAACAGCAGCCATGCATAGAGTTTTTGGGACCCTTAGGGTGGTCTATGTTTCACTGCTGTTGCACCGGCTGCAATGGTTGTCAGTTTGCTTCTGCATACAATTCAAGGTATTGAGTCAAGAAATTCTGGCTGATAGACTTCAGAAGAGCCTTTTCTGTTGTGGTTCCTGCCCTTTGGAACATTGTGCACCCCTCAAGGTGAGATCTTCACTCACTCAAAAGAGCCTGAAGACCCAGCTCTGCCATCTGGCTTGGGGTCCCAATGGAGGCATGTCATTCTGGAGGTGAGATAAGACTGAGATAAGATTCCACCTCCTCCCCATGTGCATCTTGTTCTCTTGTTTTCCCACCTTTAATGATTTTTAATGAATTCTAATGTTAATATTTATTACTTTAATATTTTCATGTTTTATCTCGATGTTTTTATTTGTTTGTAAACCACCTAGAGTTGTCTCTTGGTAAGATGGGCAACATACAAAACAAACAAACAAACAAACAAACAAACAAACAAACATATTACTTTGCACATTCTGTCATGTGATAGAATTTACTTTATAGGCTTTTATTTCAGAGGCACCATGGTGCTGCTCTTTGCTACATTTTGCGTTCCAGTTATTGTTTTGCATGCATATGACTTTGAAGTTGCTTCCTTAATCAATTTATGCTAGTGTAGTCATGGGAAAAAAGAAGAGACCTTCCTCACCCCAAAAAAGCCGGGGGTTTGAAAAGTCAGAAATCATGTGTCCTTTGTGGTGATTTCCATGGGCACATCCATGGCAACACATGCAAGACATGGACCAGGACGGTCCAAAAAGTCAAGATAACAGACATAATGGATGCACATATGATGCATGTAAAAATCAGGCAGAGTTTCCATCCAGTGACAATTTAGAGGTTTTGGACCTTATCGTGCGGACAGACTTGTTACTGAATCTTAAAAAGGAAAGGTCCATTTTACTTTGGGGCAACCTGTTCCACAAAGCACCATAACAAAAAAGTCTATTTGCTGTTCTGCTTTTTTGTATCATACAAAATCATACTTGTATTTCTACAAGTATGTGGAGTACCTAAGTTCCAAGGCAAACAGAGATTTAGAGCTAGTGATGAGCACCCTGAACCAGGAAATCAATTGATAGTCAGTTAGTTTCTAAACAAAGATGTAAGCATCTCTGTATCTGCTATTACCAATTAGCAGGCAAGTAGCTGAATTTCCATCAGCTGTAGCTTCTGAACACTCTTCAAGGACAAGCCCACTACATTATTTGTAGTGCAGGTAATACTTGACTTATGACGATAAGGAAGCCTATGCATTATGGTGGCAAGTTACAACAGTATCCATCGAATGACTGACCCAATTTTATGACCTTTTTTGCTGTGGTGATTAAGTGAATGTGCTGGTCATTAATATAAGCAGTGGTTTACTAAGAATACAGATTTGCTGAAAACTAGAAATGCCTGGTAAAATGAGATCATGAGACTGCAGGATGCTGCAAACGGCCATAAATGTGACTGTAATGCCAAGCACCAAGGTGTGGACATGTTACATGGGGGGGTGGGCTGGGTGTCAGAACTTCAGATCCAGGTCATAAGTCTCCTTTTTCAGATAGGTCATAACTTTGAACAGTTGCTAAGTGATCGGTTGTAAGTCAAGGACTACCTGTAGTCCAGATGCAAGGTAACAAGGACTGGGACACTATTGCAAGTGTATCTCATATTGCATGACACAAGAAATTCCAAGGACCATATTAGATGTTTTTTTTTTAAAAAAGCTAAATTTGTATGTTTTATTTAAAATGACTACATCCCTGTTTGGGGAATGTTGAAAATCAGACTCCTGATGTTACCTTGACTAACACTCATTTGTGGTCTGTAAAAAGAGGAGAAGAGTATGGAGAATAATGAAAATCATTGCCATATTTTTAAAAAGTTTAAAAGAATTCCAAATTGAGAAACCATTGGAAGAAAAATTATTAGGAGACGCAACTGGATGATGCACCAAGGCTGTGAAAGTGAATCAGACACCATAGTAGAAAAAAAAAGCCTAGTGTGGTTTGGGTGTGTATCAGTTGATTTTCCTATCTAAAGGAAATTGATTTTCCTATCAATTGAAGATATGAAGTGCTCTTAACTTGAAAAGCATGGGATGAGACATAGTAATTCAATCCGGCATAATAGTACTAAGTCAGTCTTTTGGTAATATGAACTTTTGTGTCCGCATTGACCTTAACTGTAAAAATGAACTATTGCTTTCAAATTACCTAATTCAATAAATTGCCATTGGATGATATTAGCTTATAAAGTATTATTA
This sequence comes from Pantherophis guttatus, assembly GCF_059756535.1. Lineage (NCBI taxonomy): Eukaryota > Metazoa > Chordata > Lepidosauria > Squamata > Colubridae > Pantherophis > Pantherophis guttatus. The sequence continues at coordinate 100,013,006 of NC_142066.1, forward strand.
ACATACTAAAACTTTATAAATATAATGCTTGATATAGGGGATGTTTCCTTAGTACTGGAAGAAGTACTTTGATGATTTTTTTCCCTGTGAAAATATTTATTGTCTATCTAAACAAAGGATGAATCTATAATTTTTAGGCATGGTAGATTAAACAAGGAAGCAAGCAAAATTCAGAGTGGTCTTATTTAAATTATATTTGTTATAGATTTCATGCTGTGAGTCAAACAGGGACGCTGTATTATTTTTCTATTGATGTGCAAGTACCAGAATTGACATACCATTAAACATTATAATGCAGTGTGCACATTGAAAACCTAGCTGATTCGAACCATACAACAAATTCAGCTGAACAACCTTGCTTTAAAGTTTTTTTATGAAATACACTTGCAGAAAAATAATATAAAAGGTAAGTTTATTTTGAGAAACTCACATTTTTAAATAAGTTACTGAGAGGAATTAACCTTATTGTCTCTCTTTAGAACAGTTTTTTCTATCATTCCCATCATTGCAAGCAAATTGGGGGACACCAAAATGGGAATTTATTTATATGTTGCGTATTAAAAACCAGGCATTCCTTGTTTAAGTAATTGTTTCAGATTCTAGGGTTAATGATAGATTGCTTGTGATAGATAAACTAGCTTGTTTTTACTTGGCGAAACAACCTAAAAGCAGGAAAATACAATTTAAAATCAGCTTGAGGTAAGACAGTTTGTGAGAACAAACTAGAATTTGTTGAAATTTTAAAGTTTAAAATATTTGTTAATTTAAATTAAACATTCATTTGCTTGTTCATCTGTTTGTTTTCTTACCTTTATATCATATCTTTAAGGAGCTCAAAGTGCATACAGTGAGTCCTCCTGCTTATTTCATCCACATCTGGGGTGGGCTTTAAAAATCAAAAATCTCAGCAACAGATTCGCTGCCCTGTTGCTGGGTGGGTGTGGGCATGGCCTAATCATGCATCACGGCAGGGGGCCGTTTTTCACCCTCCCCAGGCTCTGAAGGCTTTCTTGGAGTCTCTGGGAGGGCAAAAATGGCCGCCCCGGCCCTCTGGAGGCCGGAAATGGAGACCCTTTTTTTGCCCTTCCAGAGCCTCTGTGCAAGCCCTGTACATATCTGGTATCCAAAATGGGCCACGCGGAGATTCCTGGGAGGGGTGGGGAGGGGTGGGAGGGGCAGGGAGGGTTAGGTGGGGCCAGCCAGGGTTGGGATTTGGGGGTTCACCGAACTGGGTAGAATCCTAGCTAGAGGATCGCCTGAACCTGTGCAAACCCCCAGCAGCCCGTCCCTTTCCACATCACTGAAAGCAACTGACTGACAAAATGATTCAATTAATTTTGTGTTTTAGTGAGGATTATGGTCTGCTCTTTTACAGTCCAACTCTCTAACCTGGAAATTTTGCTCCTTTTTAAAGCCATGGAACATTTAGTTTAAAAAAAAATGAAAAATTCTGAATCCATGTTCAAGAGGCAAAGATATAGTGATAAAAAAATTGACTAGTGATTTTTTGCCACCTTACTTTTTCACTAAGAACTGTAGCATTCTGTAGAACAGTGGTCACCAACCGGTGGTCCACAGACCACTGGTGGTCCATGAGAAAATTTTGGTGGTCTGCAGAGAAATCATTGCATTTCTCTCGGGGAGCTCAGCCAAGCTCATGCTTCAGCGCTTTAATTCCCAGAGACATGATGGGGTTCTTCAGGCAGTTAGCTTGGCCACCTGTTAGCAGAGAGAAGCAGCCGGAGTCAACCCTGGCTTTGCTGTCCATTGCAGACGCTAGATCGGCCCCCTGCAAACTCTCGTCTCTCAAGGAGCACTCACTGAAACGGCACGGGAAACTTTGGCTGGGCTCCTCGAGAGACGAGAGTTTGAAGGGGGCTGATCTAGCGTCTGTAATGGACAGCAAAGCCAGGGTTGACTCTGGCTGCTTCCCTCTGTTGTAGTGCTTCCTGGACGTGGTTTACCGCTCTGAGCCCCAAGCGCCCCCTCATCAGTCCCCTGCAGCAGCTCCCCTCCAGCTGGCAGGTCAAGCCCAGCACCAGCTCTTGTATGCCAAGCCAAGCCCTTCGTCTACTTCAAGCCATCCCCCATCAGAGAGGCCCCACAAAGCCCTCACCACCCCTTCCATCCTTCTGCCCCCAGCCTTTTGGATGAGGTGGAAATATTGGATCTTCAGAGGTTAGGTGGCTACGGCTGAGAAGAAAAGGAAGAAGAGCAGCAGCGGTTCCAGGAGGAGGAGGAAGAAACCTTCCCTGGAGATATCTTTGAGATATCTTTGCCTGACTTTTCTGTACAAAGCCGACTGCTCTTTCCCCTTCTTTCCCTGTGGCTCTTTCTGGAAAAAAAAAAGACCCCTTCCTCTTTTTGTATCCAGCTGGCGCTTTCCAAAGCTGGCTTTTCCAGTGTTAGCTGCCCAAATCCCCTTTGATTGTGATTTTTAAAAATTATTATTTACATCGGCTGTCCCTTTCCGGACATCACCGGGCTTTAAAGACTTCTCTTTGTATTAGATTGGTGGATAAATCTCAGGCATGAATATGCCTATGTATTTAAAATGGGAATGAGCAGAAATTCTTAAAAGAAATTTAGCATGAAGCGGGGGAATTGAGATTTGTTAGCTTTGCTTTCTTTGCTGCATTGCCTTGATTATGTTGTGCAAAAAATAATTGTTGTGCACAACAATGTTGTGCACCGGTCAAGATTCTAGGTTGATGCTGATTAAATTTAAAATAGGAGAGTTATGAACAGTGTACTGTAATGTAGGGAAGAAATGATAAAATGGAAAAAAAGCTGTAGTGCTTCCTGGATGCGGTTTACCACTCTGATCCCCAAATGGCAGGAGACAAGGGCTGCCTTGGTGCCACCAGCTGGCACAAATATACCATGGTGAAGGCAGAATGCTGATGCCATGCAAATGCAAGTAGCACTTCACTCCTGCACCTTCCAGCCATCGCCACCGCCACTTCAGCCCGCTTGGGCCACCCCCCCACCTCTGTAACAGCACCATTATCTCATTCAGGCCAGCAAGGGCTGTGCTCCTTTTTGCATGTTGCACCACCTGCAAAGTTGCACATTGCTTGTGCCACATCCTATGGCAGAGATTTCCAGCCCCACCATGGCCTGGTCCCATATTCCAGAGCTGTGGTAGTCACCTCCACCCGGGTGCACTGGCCTGCCAGGGAGCAGGCAGCTCCTCTGCAGGCCGGTGCACCTGGGTGGAAGAGCTGCTCCAGGATGACCAAAGGGCCAGTCCTGTGACTACCATAGCTCTGGAATATGGGACTGACTTTCCCACCAATGTCAGCAAGCCACCGTCAGTCTTCCTGTCTTCGTTTTCCTTCACTCAGATTGACCAAGCTTCTTGAGAGAAGGAACACAAAAGAGGTTTCCAGGCTGTGTGCCTGGACCAGGCACTTTCTCTCGGGCCTCCCACCTGAAAGCCTTGCAGAAGCAGACAGGTAGGCCCGAAAGGCAGCTGAACCTCCCCCCCCAGTGGTCCACGGGATTTAAAATTATGAGTTTGGTGATCCCTGAGGTCCAAAAGGTTGGAGACCCCTGCTGTAGAACACAACTGTAAAACTCTGCTCTAATTTCTGCACCGGCTCTTAATTTTTTAGACTATAGGTTTTTCTTTCTTTCCCCAAATTCTCAAAGGAGATTTTACAGAAACGAGTCAGGGCTGGAAATATTCTTTGCTTGGCTTTCATTAAGTTAACATATTTAGGCTATAAGTCATTGCTTGTCATTCTAAGTGCATCATATGACTTACTGTATGTTACTGCAATCAAATTTCTGAAATTATTGTAATTATTTTGTCACATATTCGCTACAATCTAATGCAAAGCTGATTCACGCCTTGAATTGAATCATATAACTTTTTTGCTTTTGTGTTTGGTGTACTATTATTTTTTTTTGTTTTTTTATTCTTCCTTCACTATATTTTATAAATAACTCAAGGTGGCAAACCTATATAATACTACTACCTCTCATTCTCCTGTTTTCCCCACAACAACAACAGCCCTAAATAATGGGTTGGGCTGAGAGAATGATTGGCCCAGTTAGCCAGCTGGCTCTTATGCTAAAGGTAGGAGTGGAACTCATGGTCTTCCTGGTTTCTAGACTAGCAACTTAACCACTACATCAAACTGGCTTATTGTTATGCCACTCTGAATATTGTATATGATGACTGTGATATTTTCAATTGCTTAATCTCTTTCCCTGCTGAACATTAACTTAAAAATCTCCTAGGGCCGTGATGGTGAACATATGGCATGCATGCCTCAGGTGGCATGCAGAGCCCTCTCTACTGGCATGCGAGCCGTCACCCCAGTTCAGCTCCTCAGCGTATGCGCGCGCCTCCCACCAGCCAGCTGGTTTTCAGATCTCTGCCACGCATGCGAGGGGGGTGGGCCACATGTGGATGATATGTGCGCATGCACAGGGGGCAGGGTGCATGTGGGGGGTCGCACACAGGGGGCGGGGCACACATGGGGCAGGGTGTGCAGGGGGGCAGCACTAGGCGACAAAAAGGTTAGCCATCACTGTCCTAGGGTCTCATGTGGATCTAGAAATCAAAATTTGGTTGCAACCCACTGAGCAAAGATAAAATCAGTCCTAGAACTGTTGGTGATATTGATAGTATTGACAGAAGCAAATTCCTACAATATTTATTTATTTATGTGTTTATGAGGTTTATATTCATCTCACAAAGCGACTCTGAATGGCTAACGCAATAAATAGCACAATACCACCATAAATTGCGTCCAATATTTGCCTCAAGTAACAAACTTGTCTCTTGTGCTCTGCTTAGAATTATGTTCAAGAAAGTGCATAGAAATAATTATTAATACTAATTCAGTTACAGCAATGCATGCTGCAGAAGGGCTGTAAATACTTTAAAAATACATTGAGAGAAATGCTTAAGACCTTGCACACAAGTCATAAAGCACCACTCTGTTATTCTTTCATTAAGGCAGGGAATCTGAAAAATGGTGCAGCTGCTTTAAGAGTTGTATTAACTTTAATAAGTAAATCCCTTAAAGCAGGAGTCCCCCAACCCCCACCCCCCGGGTATGTGGACTGACATCAGTCTGCAGCATGCCAGCAACTGGGCTGCAGAAACAGTGAAGCCCGATCCACAGTATGCAGGCAGCATGCAAAACCATGCCCCCTCTAGCCTGAGGATAAACCTTTCTTCACAGAAGGAGGCCCCCGGTGCTCAAAACGTTGGGGGTTGCTGCCTTAAAGTAGTGGCATCTTTCAGGCTTGTGCAGAGGCCCAAAATAAGTTAGGTTGCTTTAATACGCAGCAGAAAGTTTTTGCATTTGTGTAAGATCCAAAATATTTTTTTCCAAATCCTTTTAAAAGTACATGGTCCTATGTTGCAATACTACAGGGATGGGCAAATCACAATTCTTGGGCCATGTCCTTGAGTTTACATATAAGCAATTTCTGGAATTCCTTCCAACCTGCAGAAATCAGATACCAGTAGTATAGTTTTCTGTTTTCAGATGGAAACAGTATTCTGCTTGTCACGTAAAAAGGAAAAAAAATCTTCCCAGTAGAAAGGAGCCCAGATAATTCCAGCCATTCATTCTGCACTGCTATTATATCTATAATAGCACTGGGTGCTAAAAATGAAAATAAGAATACTATTTTGCCTACACAATTGGCAAATAATTTAGAATCTATAGTTTACTGAAGTATTTGCAAGTTTTTTTAGTTTCTGAAAACTCTGTATCGGGCAAAGTGAGTAATAATCAGGAATTGTCTTGATAAAGTTATACATATAATTATACATACAAAATAATTTGTAATTTGACTAGAGATTCTAAAAATATGGTATTTGCTTTTGGTATTCTGAGCATATTCCTTCTACCTCTTATTTGATGAGATGTGGACCAGGTTATACTGGATTGTAAGGTAATCTTTAGGGTAGGGAGCCTAGCATTCACAAAATAGCGTGAGCATGCTTGTATATGTGGGCTTTGGCTGAGATATTCTGTCCAAAATGTGCTAAAGCCATTGTTACCATTACAATGATAAAGGATAGTATGCTGTGGACTGTTTAGCAAATGATTCAAAACTGAGTAAGTGTTATGGCAAGGATGTATGATGATTCCATAATGTGTTTATGGATAAATATATAAATAATGCCTTTGTGCTGGTTAGGAGCATAAAAGTATTTGTAGTTTTAAAAGCAAAGGTAGCTATATTGTTGGTAGCTATATTGTTGAAAATTGAAATGATGTGCAATGAATGATGCAGTGAAGAAAACTGATCTGAAAATTAATATATTAAAACCAAAATATTTGTCTCTGATGTGTTTGAAGAAGTACATTATTTAATCATAGAGAGAAAATGAATGAGTATTAAATTGAAAGGGATGGGTCAAGAGGAAGACTGAGAAGACCGAGCTGTGCTTATGGAGCTGATGAGATCCTCGAAAAGAAAAGTGAGAAATTTGAAGAAGGAAAAGAAATATATGTATGAATATATTTGGTGTATGAATATGCTGGTTTGTAAGTCTAGAAAGATGTAGAAAGATATAATAAATGATGTTGGTATAAAATAGTTTTAGCTATTTTTCCTTTTTTTTATTCTTTATCTCATTGCTATAATTTCTTTGTCTTAATCTTACTTATTCCTTATTTCTTTTTCTGGAGTCTATATTATAACATTTATCCAAGAAGTAAATAGCATGTGCTATTTAGGTATGTACAGTGTTTTCTCTAGCTAGATTGTGAGGATGGAAAATAAGAGAAATTGAAATGACTAGTCTTGTATAATCACATTGATTGAAGAGATATGTTAATCGTAAATCATTTAAGAGATAAAATAAGATGAAAAATTGCAAAATTAATGTTTGTAGAATCTTGTACAAGCAAATTCAGAAGTAAGTCTTATAAAGACATTTTGTAAGATAAGTGGGTATTATATAAGATACCAGCTCTTCCATGCCTCCATATGACTGGAAGGAAAAGCCCCCAACAAGCTTGTATTTTTCACCAACTAAATATTATGTCTCAGTCTATATTATTTCTTTGCTTTTCAAGGTTTCTGTTGTGCAATATAGTAATAAAATTCTTTATGAATCCTGCTCAGGGAATAAAACATATGAGTGTGACAAATTAACCATAATTTAGCAATTTTTAGCAGCTTGTTTCAAATATATTTCTCATTTTTTGTTGAAGTGCTATTATATTTTTTGTTCCTAGTTGTTTTTTGAACAATAGCTAATAATCACTCTATTTGTCCATGCGTACTTGCAGTGGGCCATACATTCTCAAATACTTTATTAATTGTATTACCATTGTATGAAACAATATGTTTCATGTAGTATTATTATCAGATCAATTTGTTTATTCCTCTGGCAGGAAGAACTGTTGATTTCTAAAGATTAAGATGATATTAAAAGCACAGGTGCAGACTCCTTTGTTGGCACATCTCCCAATCTTGTGGAAATAAGAATAAATAGATGTATACTGGAATAAAGTGTAAACCATCTTGCTGACTTGTGTAATGCTACCCACTTCCAAGGTGAAAATGGGGTTGCAGACAAATGAAAGCATGCTTTGGGAACATATGACCCCCAATTTGTATGAACCAAATCAGATGTATTTTAAGCAAGACCTAATATTGCACAAGGACACACATACTATATATCAGAAGGAAAGCAAACAATGAATCCTTAGGAAAGGAAAAACAACAATGAAGATAAAACTTTATATATGTGCTGTGACCATTACATTAACTGACTGCATTTCATTCAGAGATCACAACCTCAAGCAGCAAGAATCCAGGCAGATGTTGACAACTTTAGTCAACAAACTTTTCAATGCAATAGAAAGGAAACAATCATATTTATGAAAAATGATCGTAGAAACATAATTTTATTACATTAAAAAGAATTCTAAATTTTTAGTGCACATGTTTGTTGAGGGGCGCTCAGAGGTTAAAGTCAAGTGATGAAGTCCCTATCTTCCTGCCAACTGTGCATTGTGCATCCCCCCCATCTTTTCATATACTGAAATAGGATGAAAGTGCCAGTGGACTTTGGTATATGAAATTATATGTGAATAGCAATAGCACTTAGCTTCACAGTGCTTTACAGCCCTCTCTAAGCCCCCAACAATCTGGGTCCTCATTTTACTGACCTCGGAAGGATGAAAGGCTGAATCAACCCTGAGCCTGGTGAGATTCAAATTGCTGAACTGCAAGCAGCCGGCAGTCAGCATACTGTAAATACCTTGTTTACAATGTAAGAGTCAAAATGGTTCTGGAAGGTAGAAGTGTAACACCTGGGATGAAAAAAAGATCATTCATTTCCTTCTTTTAAATAAAAAAACCTAAATCTAATAATTATATCTATTTCAATGGAACTCATTAGAACTCATCTCAGCATTAATTATCTGTTTAAAGATTTATACCTGATGGTCTGGCCATGCAAATGTCTGCATTGTGCTACTTTTTGACTACTTGAAATGCTTAATTATTATTGAATCCACAGATTCTCTGAATTCATATAATACACAAAGGTGTGCATGTGGTTGTGCTGCCTGTTGTCCTTTTTCTGTTATTCCCCCCCCCAATTTTATTTTATTTTATTCTGTTACAAGATTACAAAAGATAAAATTATAAAAGGTAAACAAAAAATGAAATACAGAAAGCAACCAATGAGCAAAAAAAATAAATAAAATAAACATAATGAAAGAATATTAAGTTATTGAATTTGCAAATATAACATATCTCTTTAGCCAGGTTCTACCTACATAAACCAAGATATTATGCAGCCCTAGTTCAGTGAAATCATTCGGCTTTATAAGGCCGAAATAGATCTATCTTAGTCTCCCAATGGGCAGCAAAGGGTTTGCTGGCTGCCAGAAAAAGAAAAAAAGCCCAGGAACTAGTGAATTGTGATTTCACTGAACTAGGGCTGCATAATATCTTGGTTTACGTAGGTAGAACCTGGCTAAAGAGACGTACACATAAAACCTACGAAAAAGAAAGAAAAACAAATATTGTACCTTTACAGGGAGGATACATGAGATGAGGGTGTGGCTAACTGATGAGGCCATATAAGGCCGAAATAGATCTATCTTAGTCTCCCAATGGGCAGCAAAGGGTCTGCTGGCTGCCAGAAAAGGAAAAAAAAGCCCAGAAACTAGTGAATTGTGATTTCACTAAACGAGGGCTGCATAACATCTTGGTTTACGTAGGTAGAACCTGGCTAAAGAGACATACACGTAAAATCTACGAAAAAGAAAGAAACACACACACACACACACACACAATTTGTTTTATTTATTTCTTGCAGAAAATGGGAGCTTATGATTATGGTGTAATTTCTAATTTTTGTCCTTGGATGATGAATATGATTTTATGCCTGGTTTGGGAATCTAATTATTAATTTTAAATATGCGTAAATTATGTAGTCATTATGGTTATAGTCTGGGGATATTACTAAATCTTGGTCCTTAGCCAAGGTGACTGGGCTCATCTAGCAGTTTCTTCATCAAGCTTACTTCTTTTAAATGAGCAGAGAATCCTGAATTTCTGTAATCTTGTTCAAGACCATTCTTGACAGTTTTCTGAACTCTGAAGAAATGAAACATATCACCTAATTGCTTTGAAGGAATGATCAAATCAAAATAATAAAAAAAAAGAAATGCAACATCTCAGTTCTTGTGTTTTGTAAACTTGTGACATGATCACTATGTCATTTTCCTGACAGGTTCTATTCTGAAATAAGCACTTGAACCATCCTTATATGCATCGTACAGTTTGGGACTGGGGAATTTGAAAAACCATCTGCTAGTACTTGAAACTATGCCAGATGACACTATCCACTGAAGAATGTCGAGTCTGACTGCCCTTTCTCCAGGATATGCTCTCCCTCTTGCTCAGGGCCTGATTATTTAAGATGCGTGGTTTAATTGATATTAACATTTTTTTATGATGTTAGGGTGGACTGGTGTCATTAAGCAGTGGTGGGATTCAGCCAGTTCGCACCACTTCGGGAGAACCGGTTGTTAACTTTCTGAGCAGTTTGGCAAACTGGTTGTTGGAAGAAATCATTAGGGCAGAGAACCGGTTGTTAAATTACTTTAATCCCACCACTGTCATTAAGTTAGTAATGAAGTTCATATAGGACTTAGGAAGGGAAAAAAGTTATATTTGGTTTATTTTTTTCTTCTTAACTTAAAAAAAAAAAGACTGATACCTGGTGGGAGCACAAGACTTCCCAGCTTCATCTTCCTCCTTTCAATAATCACTAAAACAGTATTTCTCATCCTTGACAACTTTGAAAGGTATGGACTTCAATTCTAAAATCTACAACTGGTTGAAGGAATTCTGGGAGTTAAAGTCTGCTTATCTTAAAGTTGCTGAGATTGTGAGGTGCTGCACAAGAGTATCAAATGCTTCCTTTGTGATTCATTGTGTGATTTGATTACTTATTGTAAGAAGGTGGTCATGAGCTCTCATTCCACTAGGGTAGTCAGGGTATTTTTAAATGTAGGAACAAACAATACACTTAATGACTACTAATAAGTTTGCTTACTTTTCTCATCCCAGTTTCTGACTAAAATTCAGAATATACCCTATTTCTTCCCAGTCTATTTTAAAATGCTTGTTATGCCATGGAAAATGATTCCTGTGGGATTCTCTGCCTCATGTGCCAAAAGAACATGGCCACCCTCGAGTATTATGTAGCTTGACTTAAGAGTACCATTTGATCCTTTATCTCTGCCTACAGTATGTGTGGGATAGAACCTCATATCTTTGTGTTGCAAGATGAAGACGAAATAAAATAATCCAATGTATTTTGAACCTTGGCTGAGATGTGTAGAGCTAATGTTAGTGTTAAAGTTGAAAAACTTGTTAATGTTAATTGTAAACTGCAAGATGGACAATTCACCATTTAAAATATAATTCAGGTAATATTTTCTCTGGTAAACAATGTACAGTTGGTAGTGACACTTGTTACACTCCACTTGTCACCCAGACAGTCCTGCACAGAGAAAGAAGCAGAAGAAATTTATAATTTAGTCAAATGAAAAAAGAGGAAAGTTGAAATCACAGAGTAACCAAATGAGGAAAAGTGATGTATTTGATTCCTTTCAGTTCACTTTCAATATGCTCCGCAGAAAGCAGAGACTGTTGTTTCTCCCATCAGTGTTCCAGAAGCAGAAAAACAAATAACAACACCCCCACCTTCTACTGGGTTCTTAATGAAAGTTCTATCACTTCTAAAACACCCCACCTATCATTTTTGAAATGTGCTTTTGGGAATGATCTTGTTAGGTAATTTCTTAAAAGGCTGTAAGAGTTTTGAGTAAACACAATAAAGCAAACTACACGTTTTTTGCTTTATAAGGATATTGAAATATCAGATGCTGCTTAATTTCTTGAAGAAAGTGTGTGCATGTGTGTGTGTGTGTGTGGGGGGGTTATACAAAATGTAAAACAGCACACTTTCCTTCTTCAAGATGGTTCACAGGGAGCTGAAGCCGACCAGCATTGCTATTTCAATAGCAAGACACTAGGGAGCACTGAAGCACTAGCTGAAATTCAGTTTATAGACAAGGTAGAGAGAAATTATCTTTGCTCCAGATCTATGTATGTGTTCAGACCTCTGCTTGCCCCTAAACTGGACCTGTTTGTCTCTGAGGCCTTCTAGATGAGGAATCTGCAGCCTTTCTGCAGCCCCCAGTGTATTAGCCAATTGCATACAATGCTAGGTTCATAGCTCCCCATTTATGAATAAAGAACAAATCCTTCTTTATATATAATCACAAGTGGACACTGAAATTTGCCCCCTCAATCTTATCTCAAGAAAAAAATACTAACAGAGTAGAAAAACCTATCTCAGGTTTATTTTAAAAGCAGCCAGTGATGATTGGGATTGAAGAGTAGTGGTGAAAGTCATTCCTGGGGTCTTGAGAGCTGAGCAGACAGAAAGTGTGATCCAAAAGTGCAAATTGATGTCAAGCTTGTGGTAAACTAAAAACAGGAGGTGGATAACAGGCTGTGGAGAACATGTCAATTAGGCTGACAATAGACATGGCTTCAACATCAAACTGCTGCTAAATGAAGGTTTTAATGTCTACATTTCTACCTAGATTCAGGTCATATTTTCAGACATCAACAACACAGAATTGCGTCGTTGAAAGATAGTGTCAAATGCCAGATTTTGGAAGAACATTTTTCTTTTTGTCCAAAAGAAATAAAATTCAAAATAGGCATGTTAATTGGTTAAAGGCACCTATTTTAAATGCTTCCATCATACCCTTCCAGAAAGTCCGTAAATTTTTCCTGTGGGGACATGATTCCTAAAAAAGTTGAGAGTTGGCTGAAAATAGTTTTCCAAATCTGTGCCAAGCTCTTTTTCCTCATTAAGATCACTTTAGGCCACATGATTTCTTAAACCAATTTCTTAACCAAATATCCTCTGGAGGAACATTTCCTGAAAGTTAAACTGTTGCTCAACTTTGGCTCTTAGTCTAACTCTCATCCTTTATAGAGACTGATAGGTGTAGGCACACTGGATCTGGTTTGTTATCAGCCCCACAGGAAGACTAGAGACTAAAACTATTATTGAAATTAGTTGTAACTAAAGAATCTTGAAAGTCTGATTGCACTCCACCGTCATCTACTTGTTCAATGAATCAGGGAATCATTGGACTCAATATCTTCTGAATGTTATCTGGGCTTTAAAAAAGTGTGAGAGTTTCTATTGCCTAGGCTTCTTTATATTTCCATCCATATTCCCATATTACAGTTGCAATCATTTGGATGACTTTGATATGGCAGAAGATATAAGGAGAAACTCTCTGTCTGCCCTCTAATGTTTATCTGTCTTTTTGCAGCTTAGATATGACATGATATGACATATCATGATATGATATGACATGACTAGTTGGGCAGATCTGTGTCAGCAATAAATTTCTCTGACAGGACCCCACCAGCATCTAGGCACTTCTGAGTTACAGAAGAGGACTTCTTCATGCACAGAGACAGGCTACCCCAAGGCATTTTGTTCCCTGAGGAAAAACAGCATTGATGCCCCCTCATCAAGATGCCCATAGGCAGCCAGGTTTGTTTAGCACCTGAGGCAAAAAAATTCCCTGAGCAATCTTACCCATTAAAAATAGAATCATGATAAATAAAAGAGCTAACCATTTGCAGCCCTTTTGTGGCATCTGCCATCTGTTGCCTAAGGCATCTGCTTCACTCTGCACAGAGGCATTGCATGAGCACTGAATAACTGGCAACCCCTCCCTCACCAAACCCAACTCTCTTTCCTTTTGACATCATTGTGATTGAAAAATTGTGCTAGCCTAGTCCAGCACTGCTTGTTCCCACTGATGGTCTATCAGTTGTGTAAGATAGAGAAAAGAGCGTTCCCCTAAAGTTTTTAATATTGAACTGGGGATGTGCTTCTAAGGGAAATGAAAGATGTAAATGTTCCACAGCTAGTCACTGTGCTAAATCTAAGTGCTAATAGTAGATAAGCAAGGATTGGTATATGTGATATTAATTAAAATGTGATTATAAAAGCAAGGAAAGTTCACACTAGTGACTGATGAGGGCAAGCCATTTCAATTGAGCTTATGCATGAATACATTAAGTGTTCCAAGGTACTTTGTTAAATGGAACTGTTTTAAGGATCTTTAATTTTCTCCCTAGCAATCTGATATTAATTGTCCAAGTCCAACCCATGATAGGGGGCTGGAGAGAGGAACCCCCATTTAACAACCATAATGGGCAGAAAGTGGATTGGAAATCTAGTTATCCAAACAATGGCTGGATTTGAATCAGATTTGACTTTCTGACTTCCATTTGTTTAATCACCAAATGACTTTACTTTCCTATCTCAAAAGTTATACTGTTGAAAGAAAAGAAAAGGAAGGGATAGAGACTATCGGGAATGCCTTTGCCCATGAGAAGATTGTAAAGCACAGTTATATTATATTTTACTAAAACTGGAAATTACTCATTTAAATGTATTACTCAGTTATCCTTGTATTATTTACTATTCTCCATCAGATTTATTAAACAGTTTTTGCTGCTTTGCTGAAACTGTTGTAAATAAAATGATATTTTAGGAAAATATTTTATATTACATATACATATCAATGCGTGAACAGTGTGATACCTGGGTACCATACATTTCAATACAAATAAAATAATATTATTAATCATAGTTATCACATTCATCCAGCTTATATATGTCTAATAGTAATACACATTTATATCAAATTATAATCTTTCATTATTTCATATTGTTTAAACATATATAATACTACTGCTGTTCAATTTCTAAACCTATCTCTTATCATTAAACTTATCTTATAAAAATGTGTACACTAATATTCCCCCTTCCTCTTATTTCTGTCTTTATTCTAACTTATATTTATGTGACCATTATATTAAAAGACGTTCCCTTTTTACAATACTATGCTTCATTATTTCATTGTTCAATATTTAAATATGCAATTCCTATACCAATCACAATATTATTTAAACATATAAATTAATTTTATTCATATGCTTTATATTCATCCAATCTATATGATTCCACTATTCATACACCTGTTTATACCAGTATTAAAATATGTTCTTTCATCATTTTATTAATCATTATTTATCCTTCATTACTTCATTATTCAATATTTCAATACATTATTCTAATGTCAATCACAATATTATTTAAACCAGTGATGAAATCTGAACCAGTTTGACACCAGTTCGCTGGCCGCACATGTGTGTGTGCTACGTGCACACCAAAAGGAGGTTTGGGAAGGTAAGTAGAACAGCGAGGGGGGATCAGCTGTGCCATGCAATTTAGATTCACTAGAAAGCAGGATTTTCTGCTTTCTAATGATTTTTAATCTGCGGTACAGCTGATTGTCGGAAATACTGGTTTGGGATTTGACCAGAAGTAGCGCGGCAAGACAGTCAGGGAATTAGTGGGCTCTGATGTGCTCCACGAAAACCCGGACTCACGAACCGCTGCCGAGGGGTCTTCGGACCAGAACCGTCCTGTAGGTATGGGGAAGAAGGAGAGGCACCAAGAGGAACAGGCAAGTTCCTCGAAGATCAGAGGAAACTCTCTATGACTCGGCGGCGGGGGATGGCAGCCATTGCGACTGTCATGAAGCTGGGGCAACCGGACTAAGCACTGAGCAGGAGTGATGAATGGAATGGAGTTTTTTGAAGCCTGGTGAGTGACAGCCAACCCATGGTTGAATCAACAATAAGGAATTTTTTAAAAAAATTTAAGACTCCTAACGATAAAACAGTGGCTAATGAGCATGGGAGGAAGAAAAGAAGATTTTGAAGCGTAATCTTAAAAGGACAAAAACCCAATGGAAAATTGACTTTTGAACAAAATTATTTGGAAATAATTTGGAAAATCTTAAATAACTAGAGAAATTGCCCCAAGATTGGTTAAAGGATCGAAAAGAAATAAATAGATTCTTTTTTTCCCTTTCTTTTTCGAATTTCAAGAAAAACAAAAGAGAATGGACAATAAGCCCTATAACAGAAGTGTTGTATAAATAAAAAGAAAAAAGGAAAAAAGAAGTGAGAAGAGTTGTTTAAATTCGGACTGGACTATAAAACTGATTTGATATTTTTAAAGCTAAAAAGAAAAAGAGAAGCTAAGTAAGATTGTTAATGTAGATTGAAACAAAATGGATATTTGTTAGATAATCGGAAATTGTGGATTGCAGAGAGACACCTTCAGGAGTAAAAAGGAATATTGCAACTTGGTCTTGTTTTGGAAAATTGTGAACTTTACAGATAACAGCCGTGAGAACTTTTGGGGAGGATTTCTTTGTCTGCAAGCGGCTTGACTTTGGGAAAAAAAACGGAATACAATGGAACTTTTAAAATTGGAATAATATTAACTCAAAAAGAATAAAATGGTGCAGGAAATTAGAGAAATGATTAAATCAATGTTCTTAAGAGAAATAACTACAATGTTACACGGAGGATTAAAATCTGAGGACACAAAAGCTGAGATGGAGCATACGCAAGCAGACAAGGAAATGAAGATGGAGAAGCAAAACATATAGGCTGAAAATAAAGAAGATAAAGATAATGTGATTAAATATGAAGAAGTAACTGAACATGTGGATAGTAATAATAAAAAGGAGGTTTTTAGAGATTACATTGGGATTAACAATGAAAAAAATAAAGAGGATAGAAAGAGACAAATAAGGAAGGAAGGATGGAACAGAAAGAATGTAAAGAACTTAAATGATTACACCAGGATTTACAGTGAAAAGATAAAAAAAAGAGAAAAAGGGTGGAAAATAACAGGAAATATAGGGCAAAATAGAAGAGTTCAGGACTTTGAAATACAAAATGATAATACCGGATAAATAGTGGGATAAACAGTGGTGAAACAAAAAAAGAGAAAAGAGAGGGGGAACAATTGGAAATATAGGGCAAAACAGGAGTGATCAGGATTTTAAGGCACAAAAAGAGAAAAGAGGAAAGAAAAAGGGAAAAATAAAAAGGGAAAGGGAAAAAAGGAAAGAAATGAAAGAGGAATATGATGTATATGACTAGAATTGAAATATGAATTGTAGTAAGAAATAATATTAAATCATATGGTGGTGAAAATGAATTGAAAAATAATTGGAATAATAATTGAAATTTTTGTAATGGTTTACGGTGATGTGTGTACAAACGATTAAGTGATGATTTGGAATAATACAGGGGGAAAGCTACAGTATATGATTAGAGGATAATAGTTAGAATATTTTTAAATTCAACTAAGGTTTTTTTTTTCTTCTGGTTCATATATAAATGAAAAAGATATCTATATAATCAATCGATTTATATTAAAATGTTGGATTGTATCCTTAACTAATACAATTATAATACAGTTATAAAATAAGTGGGTTTATTATTAATATAAGAATTAAATAACTGTAACACCACTTAATTAATTATTTGATGATGGATATAAAAAATAGATGATAATGGGAAGGGGTTTAATATAGAATAGAAGTGAAAATGGAATTTGGTCAAAATTAGAGATGAAAATGAAGGGTAATATTGGTACAAAATAGATGAAAATAAATGTTATGCCAAAAAAGGAGGAATAGAAATTGTAATTTTAGTTGAAAGGACTAAAACTTGTTTAAATTTGTTAACTGGCTGAATATTCTGTTCAGTAAAAATACATTGTATGTTTGTGTTTGTGTAAAAAATAAAAAAACTTTACAAAAAAAAAAAGGAAATACTGGTTTGGAGGAACTGGTAGCTTTTTTTACTACCAGTTCACCTGAACTAGTATTTTTTATTACTACTAGCTTGCCCAAACCGGTATGAACCAGTAGCATTTCACCACTGATTTAAACATACAAAATAACTCTATTCATATTCTTGCTTTCATCCAATCTTTCTAGTATTAATATACATGTTTATATTAAAATATGTTCTTTTCATTATTTAATTGCTCAGTGTTTACCAATCGCAATATTGTTTAAGCTTGCCTATTCTAATTTCTCCTTAAGCCACCATTATAAAAAAAGGAAAGAAAATGAAAAAAAGAGAATTTTTTTCTTTCTTCTCTTTCCTTTCTTCTTTTTCCTATCCACCTTCTATCCATCATCTCTTGCCCGAATCAAGACATTAATTCTTATTCTTTTTAAAACTTGCCTCCCATATTCTACTCTTAAATCTTTATCTCTATCTGTATTTGGGTCTACATCCTGCCTGGTCAATCTAAGTGTTTCTCCACTCTGTACCCTTTTCCATTGTCTAGCTTTAAAGTTATTAGCCCAAAGTATCTTCCTACTCCTCCCATTCTCTTTTCAGATCTCTTAAAATATTTTCCCCCTGGTTTGATTTATCAAACATTATTAATTTTATTAATGGCTCCTCATTATCTTCTTTCCGTTGATTTTTCAATTCTGTTTTTCCCTCTATTCTTCTGCTAGCTTCTTCCTTTCCTGGGCATCTTGTTCATTACACATTATCCTTTGATGTTTTCCAATTTTTGATCTATGCCATTCATTAATTCCATCATTGCCTTATGTTCTTTCTGTGTAATATCCTTTATGCTTTGAAACATCAAATTCATTTCGATCAAAGTTCCGCTTGTTTTCTCCTTCTGTTGCATCTTATCTTGTTTTAATTCTACTTTTAGTCAATAGCCCAAGAACCATTTATTCCAACCTGAGATTACTCTTCAAAGTATCTGCTGATCACAGTTCTTTATGTTCCATACATAGTCAGTCAGATCCATTTATATAGCCCAGGGAGTTATCCAAGCCTCTTTGAGTCATTTTTCTAGATTCAGTCAAATAGCTTAACATTCAGGGGTAACTTTAATTAAATGTCTTCCTTGTTCTCAAGTTTAAATCTTCAGTGGTCATAGGGTAGATGTATATAATCCAGTAAATATTTTCACAGTCCTTTAAATGGGTATTCCGAGACTTGTATATTTTCCTTTCATCAGCAGGTGGCGCTTTTAGGTTAATTTTCACTATTACTAAAAATCTGATTTTAATTATTTTAAATTGTAATTCAATTATAGAACCAGTGTTAACTTTTAAATCTGTAATTTCAATATTTTATTTTAAATTGCCTTCCCAGTTCACATCTTCCCAATTTGAAAATCCAATTTCCGAATGAGGAAAATTTGGTGAAACAGATTAGAGATCAAAGTCAGATGCATATTAAAAGGTTGTATAATGCATTACTGGAAATAGACTCAGAAACTGAATAGGTTAAGGATTGTATGATAAAATGGGCACAAAACTTTCAGGAACCAGTGATGATGGAAACGTGGGAAAAGATTTGGGTCAGAAATGTTAAATTTACGTAAGCACAAAATTTGAGAGAGAATTTTTATAAAATGTTTTATAGATGGCACTTAGATACTAAGAAATTATCATGTATGTATTCGAATTTGCAAGCTAAATGTTGGAGATGTGAATGTAATGACACAACCTATTATCATATATGGTGGACTTGTAAGAAAGTCAAGGCATTTTGGATAAAAATTTGGTGGGTGATGCAGAACATTTTGAAAAGAAGGTTGAAATTTACTCCTCAATTGTTTCTATTGGGTATAATTACGGACTGTACAATTTCAGAGACTAAATTGATTTTGAACTTAATATCAGCAGCTAGGCTGCTGGTAGCGCAATATTGGAAGAAGGACTCTTTGCCTACTATTGAAGAGTGGATATTGAAAGTAACAAACCTAGCAGAAATGGCGAAAATCTCGGCGTACTTGAAGGACCACACGCAAGAAAGATACGTATCGGAATGGAGAAGATGGATTGATTATATTCAAAATAAGTATCAGACAAGAAAATATCAAATAGCTTATGAATGAATGTTAGTATTAGAAGTATTTGGTTATCTGTAGTGGAGTTAAGGTTTCAGTGGGGGAGGTAGTATTTTGAGGATAAATAGATTAATCTAGTTTATGTTTGATTAAATGAAATACCTTGTATTTTGCTCTGGGAAATCGGGGGGGAGGGTGGGGTGAAGGGGGGAAAAGGGTGGGGGGAACGGGGGAAATTTTTTTTTGGTATTCTTTTTGTAAAACTTTTCAATTAAAAAAAAGAAAAGAAAATCCAATTTCCTGCATTTTAAAGAAAAAAAAGTTTTTTTCCCCTCTCTTTAATCCTTTCCTCCCGGGCTGGTAATTTTCTCAAAGTATCTGTTCACAACTTTCAATAGTTCTGAGTAAATCCTATTTCTCTTTTGGGGTTAATTTTTGGGTAAAAAAATTCCTCTCATCCACACTGTTCACCAAAATCCGCCCCAGCTCAAAGTTTAGGTGGTCATTGGCTGTCCCAGCTTTGTGGCAGCCATCTTAGGCTGTCTCTTCTCCTTGTCGTGGCTGAGACGAAAAGTAAGCCCCGGGTCAAGCAGGAGAGCTACGACTCTCTGAGACCTCACAGGGCTTCCCTTTTTGCTTCACCACCCCTCCAAGGTGCCTTTGGCTCCTTTTGGAATCTACCAATGGGGAGAACTCTGCACAGGAGCACAGAGACCCGCGCTCCATGTCCAATCTTGCTGCAACATCAGCTGGACATCTGGGGGGAAAAATGCTTCCAGTGCCTGCGTTATCTTGAATATTGCAAACTTAATTTTTCCCACTCTTTTCCAATCTTTTTAAGTAAACCAAATCAGTTAAATATGGTTATTTTAAATTATACCTGAGGCATTAATAGTAATGTGTGCATACAACTTCAAAAATAAACTGGCTTTTAATAATTTCTTATTAATGCTTAACTATTTCAACTGATAATATTTCTAACTTTTCATAATTGACTCAATTCAATTCAAAAGTTTCTCAATATTGGGCTAATGCTTTTTTCAGTTTTGGTAAGGAAAATAGGTCTTTCCTATTTATATAACTCAGTTATCTATATCTATACTCTTTGGGGTTCACACTGATTATTTATATAAATTAAGAGTTTTATAAGGTATGTATAAGCAGTCATGAGTTCTGCTTCCCATAAGACAGTCCTCTGTTTTAATTACCTTGAGGTAACCTTTAATTACTGTATTTTGAAAGTTTTCCAGCCTGCCACTGGTTGGAGAATACAGAAGTAGAAGAAGGAAAAGATGGAGCCTGAAGTTTAGGTAACCAGATTTGGGTGCAGAATTCCAGAACCAACAATAAATTGTATGGCAGAAAAAAGATTCAGAAAAGTTAACCTTTTGCTGCCACCTAATCTGGAGTTTTTCAGACCAGAATTACTAAACCTGCTAAAGTTTCTGACAGAAATTGAACTATAGATAATACAGGGTGACTCTGGACAGTTTACAGTTACATAAAATCTAAAACAAAAGGTTAAAAACAAACGTTAAATCAAAAACACATAGGGAGAGCGGGGATGGAGTGGGAGGAGGTGGGATCTGTTTTCACTCAATTAACCACCTCTGTTGCATTGATTCCTCACTGGAGCCCCAAGCCAACTGGCACAGCCACATCTTTATAGGCTTCCTTACAAAAGCATAGGAGGGTTGGGGGCAATCTCACATCGGGGTGCAAGATGTTCCAGAGGGCAGGAGCAACAGCATTTTTTTTCATTTTTCATTTTATTTAATTTGTATAACGCCCTACTCCCGAAGGACTCAGGGCAGTGAACAGGCACAGAATAAAACACGTAAAATACAAAAATTAAGAACAGAACTAAAATTGAATTAAATCAATTTAGCCCAAGACAAATTTAAAACCCCAGGTTAAGAACAAATTAAAATTTACATTAAAATTTACATTAAAAAAGAATGGGAAAGGTTAGGCCAGACCAGCCTGGTGAAATAAAAAGGCTTTAAGAGCGCGGTGGAAGGTGCGTAGATCCGGGATCCTCCGTATCTCCGGGGGGAGCTCGTTCCAGATAGTAGGTGCCCCCACAGAGAAGGCTCTCCCCCTGGGGGCCGCCAGCCACATTGTTTGGCCGACAGCACCCGGAGGAGTCTCTCTCTGTGAGAGCGTACCGGCCGGTGGGAGGCTGTTTGCGGCAGCAGGCGGTCCCATAAATAACCAGGCCCTAAGCCATGGAGTGCTCTAAAGGTGGTAACCAAAACCTTGAAGCGCACCTGGAAGACCACCGGGAGCCAGTGCAGCTCGCGCAGGAGAGGTGTTACATGGGAGCGCCACGTCGCTCCCATATCCACCCGCGCGGCCGCACTCTGCGCCAGTTGGAGCTGTAGTTGCAGTTGTCCAGGCGGGAAGTGAGGGCATGAGTGACCGTGTTTAAAGAGTCCCGATCCAGAAAGGGACGCAACTGGCGAATCAGGCGAACCTGATGGAAAATCCTCCCGGTCACGGCCGTCAGGTGCTCTTCTAAAGACAGCCGTGAATCCAGAAGGACGCCCAAGTTGCGAGCCCTCTCCGTGGGGGCCAGCGATTCGCCCCCCGATAGTCAGCGATGGCATCAACTGACTATATCGGGGACGTCGGAAACCACAGCCACTTGGTCTTGGACGGGTTGAGCCTGAGCCTGTTCCTTCCCATTCAGATCCGCACGGCCTCCAGGCACCGGGACATCACTTCAAGGGCATCGTTGGGGTGGTCCGGGGTGGAGATGTACAGCTGAGTATCGTCAGCGTACTGATGGTACTTCACCCCGAAACCACGGATGATCTCACCCAGCGGCTTTACATAAATGTTGAACAGAAGGGGCAAGAGGACCGACCCTTGTGGCATCCCACATATAAGGCGCCTCGGGGTTGACCTCTGCCCCCCTGCAACACAGACTGCGACTGGTCGGAGAGAAAGGAGAAGAACCACCGCAACACGGTGCCTCCCATCCCCAACTCTTCCAACCAGTGCAGCATGATCCCATGGTCGATGGTATCAAAAGCCGCTGAGAGATCTAATAGGACCAGGACAGAGGAGCAACCCCTGTCATGAGCCCTCCAGAGATGATCCACCAACGCGACCAATGCCGTTTCCATGCTGTACCCAGGCCTGAAGCCCGACTGGAATGGATCCAGATACGCCGTTTCATCCAGGTGCTGGGGGAGCTGTCGCGCAACCACACTCTCAACAACCTTCGCAATAAAGCAAAGATTGGAGACCGGACTATAATTCGACAACACTGCCGGATTCAGGGAAGGCTTCTTGAGGAGAGGCCTCACCACCGCCTCTTTCAAGGTGGCGGGGAAGTCACCCTCACCCAATGAAGCATTTATAATCCCCTGGAGCCAGCCTTGCATCACTTCCCGGGAAGCCAGCACTAACCAGGAGGGACACGGGTCCAACAAACATGTGGTCGCATTCAGTCTCCCCAGAATCCTGTCCACGTAAAGTGAAGACCCTCCTCCTTGACCCTGCCACCCAGAATACTCAGAACCAAGCTGCTAAATGCTGGATTGGGAAAAGGTTGCTGCATCTGCTCCTTGTGCATAATCTAAAAAACAAGAGTGGTTAGCATGCTACCAAGAAATGTTCTTTTCTATTATATGTATATTCACAAATGTACATCTGTAAATATTGCAAAATTATTGTTTAGAATTATTGCAAATTCCAACAATCTCCGTTTATGTTTTCAACTAAAATGTCCCTTATGTCCCTAAGAATCCCAGATATTTTTATCAATATATTGATCCCTTATAATAATGCTATTGTAGTCATATGAAGTCCTTTAAATTTCAAGTTATTTGATGGGAAATAATTTCATGACTGAAATAGAAAGGATTAGGTATCCAAATTTACATCAGAGTGGCTCAAAAATAAATTCCCAAATGTAAATTCTAGCACATTATTAATGGGGACTGGCAGAAGTCAGTCTTAATCTTACTTAATGATTCTCTGAAACTGCGGATCCCCAAGTTAAACTATACCTGATGTTGTGATATATGTTGTATTCTAACAGGTTATCAGCTGATGGATCTCTCCTTTTTTAAAAATATAAAATCCTGTTGAACTCCGTTCATCCTGAGACAAAACTCACAGGTTGTATAACAGACAGAAGACAGAAGGGACCATTCTGAACTAGGAAATATATTTCTGTCCTGTTCCTTCCTTCATGCTTGGGCGTATGTTATATGTAGGACCATTTCTCTACTGATATTCTCTGTGTTTACTTTTGCTGTGCCTAAAAGCCCCAATCCAGGAGCCAATGCCTAATATAAATCTTAAGGATTTCAATTCAGTATGGCTTGTAGTTAACTAATCGCTACTTCATACATCCCTTTAAATTGAATGCTTCTTTTTAGGTTAGGTGGAAGGTGATCAGGAAACTGGCAAGTGTTTTTGTAGACAAAAATGGACATACTTTGTGAGATCTTTTTAATTAGAACTCTGGGAGCTGTTAATCATAGAAGGCAATAAGAAATTGAAGATTTGTCCATCACATTAAGATATAATATAATTTTGTTGGTTCAGGTTTAGTGAGTTGCATGAAAGCAACTTCCTAATTTGAAGACAGTGGTTTATGATTTAACAGGCACAAATCCAGCAACTATTAAAAAAATGATGATGGACAAATTTAATATAAGCTTAACATAATGTATATACTAAGGCAATTTTTTATTAGTTAGAAAAATACACCATTAAACAAGCAACACTCTGTACAGTATTACATCTGTTGAGTAAAAAGACATGGAAGCACATATTATCATTAATGTTTCAAATTTAATTAGGAAAATGAATTGATTCCATCTAGTTAAAAGGTTTTGAAAACATAGAAAAAATTAAATATCTAATAGCTTGTGACAATATAGCCATAGGAAAGAGCATGTTTCTTAACATGAGTCATGGTGGCGCAGTGGTTAGAGTGCAGTACTGCAGGCTACTTCTGCTGACTGCTGACTGACTGCAATTTGGCAGTTCAAATTTCACCAGACTCAAGATTTTCTCAGCCTACCATCCTTCCGAGGGTAAAATGAGGACCCAAATTGTTGGAGGCAATATGCTGACTCTGTAAAACTGCTTAGGGCTGTAAAGTACTGTACTATAAAGTGGTATATAAGTCTAAGTGCTATTGCTATTGCTATTGAAATATAATTTTATCTCTAAACGGTTGCAGTAATAATTCAATCCAAACAATGGCAAACACTATTTAATACATTTGATAGGAAATAGTAAATAAAACAGATTATTGAGTAATACATTTAAATGTAAAATTTTCAATTTTAGTATAACAGCACAATTCATTGTAGCTGAATTATCCATTCAAAATAACTGGACTATGAGAAATTGTGTATAGTAGCTATATTATATAGGGCTATCAGATCCAGAATGTAAAACTCTGGAGGGACATTAGACGACAGCAAAGTTCTTATGCTTTTTTATCTTTTAGTGATCATCTGGATTTTTTTGCCTCCCAAATCCAATAATCCTAGCTTTCCCCAACCTGATGCCTTCTAAATAGAATTTGCAACTCTCATAAGTGCACAAAATGCCCAGGTATCATTCTGATTGGAAATTTTGTGTATACAAGGCATAACAATATAAAGGCAGCAGGTTGGGAAATATTGTGATCATTTTGCTGTGATAAAAATCAAATCAGGTATGAACCAGATACCACTCTTCTGACTTTATCTGGTTTAACTCAAGGTCTAGACTGGCATTTGGCAAAAATTTCCCACTTTCAACTCAATCAACATACAGTATATGGCCTTACTCCTATCCTATGATGGTTTAAAACTCTTGTTTAGTTTTGAAAAATGAACAGACTCTGTTAAATTCTTAAAGACATTTGTGCAAAAGGATAAAGAAGAACTGAAGAGAAATCAAATTCTACAACAGTAGTTAAATTAACAAAAAATTAAGATTATTATAAATTAAAAGAAAAGACTATAAAATTGGTTTATTGGATTATGGTTAAAATAACTATCTCCAGTTTACAACGCAGCCCTGAAGCAGTTCCAAGAAGATTCCACAATCAATTGTATCCTGATTCAGGTGACATGAGGGCACAGATAAATCCCCCAAGTGGCCTCAATAGCCCTCAGAAAGGGCTAACAACCAAATGCCAGCAAAGAAATACAATCCTTTCATCCATCCCCTAACATCTATCAGAATCTATCCTTGTACCACCATCCCGAACTGTCAGTACCTATCCTTCTGTCCCTCTGCCATCAGAACTGATGAAGCTTCGTGGATAAGAAGCGAAACATTTTCTTCTTCTTCCCCAAGGAAAAAACTAGTTGCCCTTTGAAGAAAAAAGCACCTTTGAACTCACAAAGGATAAATTTTCCTATCAATATTATCAATTTCCACGCCCCAAATTTGTAGCTACTTTGATTCTGGAAATTCATGCTATTGAATAAACTACAGGTAGTGCTCAATTTACAACAGTTCGTTTAGTGACTGTTCAAAGTGACAACAGTATTGGAAAAAAGTGACCTATGACCATTTTTCACACTTATGACCCTTGCAGTATCCCCATGGTTATATTATCAACATTCAGCTGCTTGGCAAATGGTTCATATTTATGACGGTTGTGGTGACCCGGGATTATGTGATCAACTTTTGCGATTTTCTGCCAAGCAAAGTCAATGAGGAAGCCAGAGTCACTTAAAAATCGGGTTACTAAACAACTACAGTGATTCACTTAACTATGGCAAAAGAGGTCGTAAAATGGGGACAAAATTCACTTAATGTCTCACTTAGCAACACAAGTTTTGGACTCAGTTGTGATTGTAAGTTGAGGACTACCTATACTTCCTCTTCAAGCAGCTTGTTCTATGCATTTTTTCCAAAATTTTCTTCTGACACCGGCACCTTGAATTGCACCTGGAAACAAAATAACAAGCAATGCAGTTTATGGAACAGAGATGTAACTAATTCAGATCTAGGGGCACACTTAATTACTCATGCTGACTGCATTTTGCACCAATTGAAGCTTTCCAGATACTCTTTAAAAGCAGCCTCATGTAGAGCATATTCCAATAGTTCATTCAGATGGTAGCCAGAACATGAGCGATTGAGTGCAGAGCTATATTTATGTCTATCAATATTATTGCCATTTCCAAACTTATTTTTTAAACGAATCAAGTTTAAAATATGTTGAAGAACTTAAAACCCAATTGTAATATAAAATGTGTCATAGCTTAGATGAATTTGATACTGATTAACTCTGAAAGAGAATATGAAAATGAACATCAATGATTATGCTTGAAATGAAAGGTTAATGAAATGTCGGTTAACAAATTGCTTATTTGCACTAGAAAAACATTTCTCTACAATAATTTAAAGAAAAAAAAAACAATGGTGAGCATTGTGGGATGTGACAAGAGCCTAATTGGAGTTTGCTTTCTGAGGAATGTGGAGGGTTGCACAGGGGATGCAATTCAGCATGTGAACATGTTAACAAAAGAAAGTGGTATTTCTAGAGGTTTTAAACAGGGTTATTTACTTTCAGCATATTCATTTTAAAATGCTGGATTGAACTTTGAGAAATTATGATGTTTGATTCTTGTATTGCAGACATTCAGTTTTAAAAACTATGATGAAACAAACTGCTATAATGAAAACTGTGGAGCTAATTATCTTTCTTCTAACTCAACCTTTCCCAACCTGGCACCTTCCAGATATACTGTAAGTGCAACTTTCAAAAGGTTCAGACTGGCATGGCTTCCATTTAGGAGTTCATGGGGATGACTATGAACTCTGGGAGCTCAACCTATTTCCTGGAATTTAAAAATTGGGTTTTAATTCCTTTCATGTCATGTTTTTTTTATAAATCAAGTGAATGATGTGATACCTGGGTATCATACATTTCAATACAAATAAACGTACTATTATTTTTCCTATTTATTACATTTCATTTTCATTGTTTCATATTTACACAAATGCTTTACTATCGCCCTTCATTTCTAAACCTTCTTTTTGTTCTTTCATATATAATACACACACACACACACACACACACACACACACACACATTATTATTCCCCTCTTATTTCTATCTCTATTTTAACTTTTTTTCCTTTCCCATATCGCTATAATAATCAATGATGTGTGTTTTTTAAATTCATATTTCCCTTATTATCCCTCTTCACATCGATTTATATCAAAATTTCATCCTTCATTCTTTCATTATTCAGTATCTCAGTATACCCTTCTAATACCAATCACAATAATTTATACATTTAAAGTACATCTATTCATGTTCTTGCTGGTCCTTCAATCTACATAATTCTACTCCTAATACACATGTTTACATTAAAATATATTCTTTCATTTTCTAATCGGTCACTATTTAATTCTGACATTTCACTGCTAATAATATTTTTATACATATTTAATAATAGTGTCATTCAAATTCTAATTTTCCAATTGTTGTTTAGTTCTTATTACTCTATCGCACTACATATAAAATAATTATCCAACTTATATAGTTCTAATTTCTAATCCCCCCCCTTTATTCATCATCTCTTGCCCGCATCCAAACTTTTGATCTTATTTTTTTTTTGCTTACCACCCATATTCTTCTTTTAAGTTTTTTACTCCATCTACTTCTATATTCTAACTATGCAATCTAACTTTTTCTCCTCTTTCTACCCTTTCCCACTGTCTAATTTCAGAACTATCCATTCCAGGCCCCATCTCTTTTCCCCAGTTCTCTTCCTACTTCTCCCATTCCCTTTTTAAGTCTTTTACAGTATTTTCCTTCTGTTTTAGTTCCTTAATAACTATTAATTTTAGTAATATCTCCTCCTTGTTGTCTTCTTCTTCCTGGGTTCTCAGTTCTGCTTTCCCCTCCATTCCTTCTAATGGATCCATTCTTTCCTCATTGTCTTGGTCTTTACCCATTATCCCTTGTATTATGTTTTCCAGTTTTTGGTCTATGCAATCAAATATTTCCTTAATGCTTTGAAACAGCTCCATTCCATTTAGCTTCCTGTCACTTCCGTCTTGTGTTGAGTCTGTATTTAATAGATCTCCTTTTTGGCCAATTGTCCAGGAATCATTGATTCAAAACAAAACTTCCAGATCACAATTTTAAATGTAATCAGTCCAATCAGTCCAATCAATGTAAATACATCAGGGGTTCACACCTGCTCAAGTCCCTTTTATGTATTTAGTAATATTCAGGGGTCTCTTAATTGAAGTTCTTATTTAATATTCAGATCTCTAGTGGTCTTAGAGTAGATACATGTCCAGCAAATATTTTCAGTCTTTTTAAATGATTATTTCCAAGTTTGCATAGTTCCCCTTTCATCAGCAGATGGCGTTCTCACTTCAGTCTGCTTCAGCCTGTCTATAATGTTGTTGACAAGTCCGATTTCAATTATTTTAAATTGTAAATCCAACAAGTGAACAATATTAAAGAAGAATTTGGGACTATAATTCCAGCATTTAAAAAAAAATCTTGATACCACATCTTTTAACTTTGAGAATCCAGATTTCTATTTATTTTAAAAAGTTTTTCTTCCTTCTTAAATTCTCTAGTATTTTTTCCAAGTGCTTGTTTGCCTCTTTGACAAATAGTTCTAGATATGCTTTCCCCTTAGATTTCTCAGGGGCAAATTTCAACAAAAAATATTCTCTCATCCTGTTCACATACTAGTCACCTTCTCAGCTCCTGCTCTGTCTTAGGTATTCAGACTGTCCCCCACTTCATAGCAGCCATTTTTGCTGCCACTGCTCCCCGTCTTCAGATGAGGGGGCTTTCCTAGTCCAGGAGGAGAGATGCAGCTCTCCTCGACCTGCCAGGTGGTCCCCCTTTACTTTGCCACCCCTCCAGGGTGGCTATGGCTTCAATTGAAGTCCTCCAACGGGGAGAGCCCAGAATGGGGCCGCAGAGCTCGCGGTCCTCACTTCTGATAGTGCCGGAAGTACAGCCGGAAGCACAGCCGAAAGTCTCCCCTTTCATGTCATGTTTTATGAAAAGCGACAATTGAGAGATTGGAAATGCTCTGGTTCAATATAGAAAACATTCCATTCTCCCCCTCCCCCTCACACCACTTTCCATCTCCTTTAGACAATAGTACATTATGAAGGCTGTAATCCAGATGTTCCCACCTCTCTAAAAAAACAGAGTATAATTATGAATAATCTTTTGGAACCCTTTATGGATGTTACAGTCTTTTAGCTAAAATAAATGATGAGATACAGATACAAAAATGTGTGGCTATGTATGCTACCTGCACATTTGGCAGATTTCTTTCTAAAATTGCATAAAGGCCCTACTGTTGGGAGCATTAAACTGTGCGCCATGGGACCCCATCTGATGTTCCACAATTAAAAGTTAGGAAGCAATCTATCTGGTCATTTGAAAAGAATAGGGCAGAGAGTGTAGCAAGGCTCAGCAACTATGTGCAGCTTAAAGAGGCAGCTGAGTAGTTTGGCTGTCTAAATCCCATTGATTTTGAGAGGAAGCAAATTTGCTTTGGCCTCCAAATGTGTTGGTGTGAAAAAACTGTTGGTACTTGCCAATTTTGCACAGCTTTACCTTGATTTTGTTAGTTTATACTCTTTGTATTAGCTTGTATTTTTATTTTTATTTTTTTACTTGTTTTTATTATTAACCAAAGCCAGGAGAGTGTGTTAACTAATTTACAGAGATGCTGGTGCATTTCTTCCCTGAGGGACTCCTTTGGCATATACTGCAAATGAGATGACTTCCAGATAGCTTTTGCTTAACCTCCATTGATTTCAGCTCAAGAATTAAGGACATGCTCAGCTTTCTCTCCAGAAGAAATCAATGGGACTTAGAACCATTTCATCTTAGCTGGATGGTGCCCAGCTTTCTATGTTAGCCTCCTTGGACCTGTAGCCATCACAGAGATATTTTGTAAGGATATATCTTGCAGTTATTATATCTTGGCCTACATTGAAGACAGTGAACAACAGATTTTCTCTTTCAGGTTGTAATAAATGTGATTTGGCATATTCCATACCCTGTTATCTGGAGCCAATATGTTCATTCATGGTGGCTGTTTTTCTTGACCTTTATCTAAATCTATCAGATTCAACAGGTGCTAGCCTTCAGATTAGATATAGTTTATAGGAGTCAGCTGTGCTAAATAGTGTATGAAGCAAATTTCAAATTCTAATTTTGTGGTGGACTGTAATATTCCTCCAGTCAGTTATGGAACAATGTAGAAAATCAGATCATAAGCAGTTATTTGTAATCTAAGGGTACAGCCAGTGGTGGGATTCAAATAATTTAACAACTGATTCTTTGGGTAGGCGTGGCTGGGTGGTCATGTGACTGGGTTGGCGTGGCCGACTCTATGTCACTCGCATGGATGGTGCCTGTGTGGGCCAGATGGGGTTGGGAAGGGAATCCGGAGGTCTCCAGTGGATGGGGTGGGGAAAAAAGAAAGAAAGATCCAACCCCCCCCCTCTCTCTCTCTCTCTGTGTGTGTGTGTGTGTGTGTGTGTGTGAGAGAGAGAGAGAGAGAGAGAGAGAGAGAGAGAGAGAGAGCACTTTTGCAAGCCCTGATATAATGCTGCAAGATTGAATCGGCTCTCTCTCTCTCTCCCCTCTCTCTCTCTCACACACACAGAGGTTTTTTTTTTAAAAAAATTATTTTCCCTATGGGGGGCTACCAAAATGGGAAGTGTGTCTCTGCCTACGTAACTAGGGGGAGACTCTCCACCCTGCAAAAATCAATGGCTCAAAAGCAGCTCCTCTGCCACTCCCCATTCTCCTGCAGCCTTCCCCAAACACCTCCCCCCATTGCAAACACAGCATGCCCTTTGGGTGGGAAATGCTTGGTACACAATAAAGCCAAACCCACTCATCTCCCACTGGCAGGCTGGCTAATGGGGTGAGAGGAGAGGCAGAGAAGCAGGAGAGGAGCCCTCTGAAAGAAGGGAGCTGAGAGAAAGTGCATGAGCTGCAGCATGCTGCAGATGCCATAGCTCCCCCACTTTGCCTGATTTCCATCCTCTTGCTGTGTGTGCTCTTCTTCCCCAGTCTATCTTGATGCAGGCGGAGCCACATTGCCCTTGCAAGCCTGTTGTTGGTGAAGCTGGGTGCCGGTGAGGGCTGGCTCTGTCTACATTTGCCCAGCTGTGGGGGGGAAAATGGCTTCCTCCCCAGCCCCCTGTCCATTTCCCCCCCCCCGACAGCCAGACAAACCTAGGCAAAAAGCCAGCCCCCACTGGTACCCAGCTTCACCGACAGCGGGCTTGCAAAGGACAATGTGAGCTGCCACTTGCATCAAGATAGACTGGGGAGGGAGAGCACGAGTGAGCCAGTTGCACTTCCCTCTAGCCTTCGGCCAAAGCCCTGTATTGCACCAGGAGGCTGAAGTCATAATTTCTTCCCCCCTGCGACCTGTGTGTACCTAGGCAATAGGACTGTTTTTCTCCATTTCCTTTTCCTGTTTTGTCTGCTGGATCGGCGCAGGGGGACAAACCTAGCTTTGCTGCCCATTGCAGCTAGGAATCTCAAATCCGAGAATGAATGTTTGTGTTGTAGCCCATCTGGGTGCTAAATCGGCCCCCTACAAATTCTGTCTGTTGAGGAGCCTGGCCGAAGTTTCATGTGCCATTCACTGAGGCAGAGGGAGGGGCTAGAGTTAATAGGTGGCCAAGATAAATGCCTGAAGGACCCCATCCCATCATCAGAACTCCTGGCGCCTCAGCAAGCGAGACTTCGGCTGGACTTCTCGGAAGATGACAGAGTTTGCAGGGGACCTGCGTATCTAGCGCCCAGATTGGCTACAACACAAGCATTCATTCTTGGCTTTATTTGAGGTTCCTAGCTGCGATGGACAGCAAAGCTAGCACTGACCCTGGCCGCAGCTTCCAGCTACGAGCTGAAATGGTGGGAACCAAGGGCTGCCTTGGGTGCCACCAGCTGGCACAAATGTACCGTGATGAAGGCAGAATAGGCAAGGCAAAGGCAAGTTGCACTTTGCTCCTGCACACCAAGGGTTCATCCATTGCTACCCCCACTTCAGCCTGCCTGTGCCGCCTTCCCCCTTGCTGCCACAGCACCATTACCTTTAGGGAGCCCCAGTGTCAAGATTGCGTGGCAAGAGAAAAGGCAGCTGCATGTGCTGCTGTTCCAGACAGCTGCCTTGGGAGCGAGGGGGAATAAAGAAACCAGAAGGTTTACTCACTTGCTTTGCTCTCCCGCCTCCGCTGCATTTTCACTTCCCAGCTCCCCTTGTCTCTCAGCCATCTTTCTCATTTAGGGAGCCACTGCAGTCTCAAAGATTGGAAGGGCCACGTGGCGAGAGAAAAGGCAGTGAAACCTGCAAGTGCGGAGATGGGACACCAAATCAAATGATGCTTTGGGCCCCCGGCTGGCCTCTTTATTCCCCCTCACTCCCTGGGTAGCACAACACGAGACTGCAGAGGCTTTATAGTGTTCTGGGACGATGTGGCTGGGAGGCCAGGCACTCTCACAACCTGACCGGGTGGGCACGGTTGGGCTGGCTGGCAGAGGGCAATTGGTCCTTTGCTCATGGCCCCAGGGGACTGGCCAGGAGCGCTTGACAGTCTCGGGCTAGGCTGGCTGGCTCATGTGGCAGCACCCCCCCCTCTGAGCAGCAATCCCTGCTGCTGCCACATGAACCAGCCAGCCTAACCCCAGCCTGGATGCGGCAGGCTGCCCTCACCTAGGCAGCACCAAAATTAAATGCAAAAAGTGGCATACCGCGGGACGGAGACCCGCTCCGGACTTGCCCATTTGGCCAAAGGGCTGCCTTGGGGGCAACATGGCAAGGCTTGGTCTTCTTTTGGGCCTGGCTCTTGGCTTCCACCTGCTCACCTCCCCTCCACCTCGGGTCCCGCATCCAACCTGCAATGAGGTGACTCACCTCTTCCAGGCAGCGGGTGAACAGATGGGTGACCCTTGGGGGAGAGCGCCACACTGGGGTGCTGAGTGTCCACCCCAGGCATTTTCTCTTGGGCCTCCCTCACAGAGCCAGGCCCAAAAGACGGCGTCGCCTTGCCATGTCCCATGGACTCTGTTATGTAGGCCAGGAAGGAGAAAGCTAGGTAAGAGGTTTGAAATATGATTCTATACTATTCTTGAAATGCACCGATGCTTAAGTTTTCAATAATGGTTTTCTATCTTTCTTCAGTGAATATTATTTATTTCTTGAGAGTCATTTCGAAAAATCCTTTCTTAGAAAGCACTTAGAAGCCAAGAGGAACATACATGCCAAATTTCAAGTTTGTAGGCTTTACTATTCTGGAGATTTCATGTCTACAAAACAAAATATAAAATAACCTTATCCCTTTTCTGGATCAAGATCTGGACTCTGCCAAGAGATTCTACTTTGGTTCTACTTCCGAAATACAGTTATTATCTTGTAAAAATAAGATGTTTCCTATTTTGATGTCCAATATCTGTAATATCTACCTAAGAGACATCTCATTGGTCCCATTGCTGGTTGCTTTTAGACAGGTACAACAACAAAGGTTTTACTAGACCAGTTTTTAAAATATCATGCATGTGCAATTTCTTCTTTGAATGCTGTTCTACATATGGCCCAACATCACCATTCTTCATAAAATGGAAGCATCGACAGGATTAAAGAACAAAAAATCACGTGGCAGTGAATGTGGGAGGACTTTATTTTCATTGACTGTTCATTTTATCTAAATGAAAATAATGAATATGTATTCAAAATCACATTTAAAGAAATACCTCATCACACTATTAAGCCACAAATGGCACCTACCCCATGAAAATTAACCCAGTTGATGGCCCACTGGAAGGCCATGGTGATTATTTTAAAAAGGAGTTTTGCACAGGAATGGATAGATAAGAGAGAAAGCACTTGTCTGATTTGCTTTAGCAGAGCATTGTGAAGCTGGAGAGCAGCTGCTGTCATCAAATGTAAGCCAGCAATATTTGGCAATGTCCATGCTTAATTCCCATGGCTTCAGCATGGCAATAAATCCACCTAATCTGTCCTTTATTTTTTGTTCTATGTGTGTTCATGGGTCACTGTACCTGAAGCAAGGCATCTTGTTAAAGCCAACTGTCAGTCATGTGAGAGATTTCCTTTTTTACTTCCTCCTGCAGCTTCTATTGGATTCTGCAAGTGTGTTTTCAAGAACACACAATCAATTTCTTGATTGCCTGAGGAGCAAGTCAATTTTGTTTTCCCATGATATTATCCACATCTTATCTGCACTGATTTATTCCTAATAATTGCATTTCTTAAGCCCAACAAGAATTTTCATGGATATCACATGTTTATATACAATGGACTTTCTCACCATGAAGGCTGATAAATATTGTATGTATGTATGTATATATGTATATGTGTGTGTGTGTGTGTGTTTGTGTTTGTATATATATATATGTGTAAGTCTTTGGTTATTCAGGTTTTCTCCTGCATAAAATTGGAAGTGTCTTGGTGACGTTTCGACGAAGTCTCATTCGTCATCTTCAGGCTGGTGTTTTCAGCTTCGTGCTTTTAGGAGCAATGTGTGATCGCAGCTGTTTCTTCCTTTTAACTGCCAGTGGGGGTGTGAACTGATTGGGTGGGAGCTTGGCCGTGTTCTGATTGAGTGGAGGTGTATTCTGATTGGTTGGGGGCTTGGCTGTGCTCTGATTGGATGGGGGTGTGTTCTGTTTAGGTGGGGGCTTGGTTGTGCTCGGGTTAGTCTGAGTTGCAAGGGGATTTGAGCTGGTGAGCTGCATTGCTGTTGTTTGGCTTCGCGTTCGTCGTCGTGCCACATCTTCATGGTGGGTGTGAGTTTGCTTCATGTATGGATTGGGGGAGTTTAAAGTGACTAATGATGCAGCTATGGTCTGGCTTCTGGTTTATGGCCATGCCTCATCGGTGTGGGTTTGCTTTTTGCGTGGATGTGTGGTAGTGACATCCTGTGTGGTTTTTGTAAGTGTGGGTCTGGTGTCATTCTTTGTGTTAGGGACTCGTTTGTTAATGAGGGCGGGTTTCCAAATGGCTGGTAGGCGGGAGGTATCATCTTGTTTATTCATGCTGTGTGGGCATTTTTCTATCTCGATGGCTTCTCTGATTATTCTGTTGTTAAAGTGTTCAGTTTTGGCGATAGTTCTGGTCTTTTTAAAGTCAATATCATGTCCTGTGGCTTTAAGGTGTTGGACCAGGGAAGAAGTTGGTTCCTCTTTTCTGACTGAGTTCTTGTGTTCTTCTATGCGTGCACTTATTCGTCTGTTGGTTTGTCCGATGTATGTGGTTGGGCAGGCGGTGCATGGGATTTCATATACTCCTTGATTTTCTAACTCAATTTTGTCTTTGGGGTTTCTTAGGATGGTGGATATTTTTCGGTTTGTGCAGAATGCTGTCTTGATGTTGTGTTTGTGGAGGATCTTGCAATTTTACGCGGGAGAAAACCCGAATAACCAAAGACTTACATACAAACACCCATGA
This sequence comes from Pantherophis guttatus, assembly GCF_059756535.1. Lineage (NCBI taxonomy): Eukaryota > Metazoa > Chordata > Lepidosauria > Squamata > Colubridae > Pantherophis > Pantherophis guttatus. The sequence continues at coordinate 100,048,787 of NC_142066.1, forward strand.
AAACCTCAGAAAACAAACATATATATATATATATATATATATATATATATATATATATATATATATATGTAGGTCTTTGGTTATTCGGGTCTTCTCCCACGTAAAATTGGAAGTGTCTTGGCGACGTTTCGACGAAGTCTCATTCGTCATCTTCAGGCTGGTGTTCTCGGCTTCATGCTTCCAGGAGCAATGTGAGATCGCAGCTGTCTCTTCCTTTTAACTGCTAGTGGGGGTGTGAGCTGATTGGGTGGGAACTTGGCTGTGTTCTGATTGGGTGGAGATGTGTTCTGATTGGTTAGGGGCTTGGCTGTGCTCTGATTGGATGGGGGGTTGGTTGTGCTCAGCTTAGTCTGAGTTGCAGGGGGATTTGAGCTGGTGAGCTGCGTTGTTGTTGTTTGGCTTCGTGTTTGTGGCCGTGCGAGCTCTTCATGGTGGGTGTCAGTCTGCTTCATGTATGGATTGGAGGGGTTTAAAGTGGCTAATGATGCAGCTGCGGTCTGGCTTCTGGTCCTTGGTCGTGGCTCATTATCAGTGTGGGTTTGAGTCTGCTTTCTCGCCAAACAACTATAGCCCTATGCAGAATCCATCACCTCATACGTAAAAAACTCATTCCAGTTCATAGACATCATAAATGGCGTTCCCATACATGGCGTTCCCATGTAACACCTCTCCTGCGCGAGCTGCACTGGCTCCCGGTGGTCTTCCGGGTGCGCTTCAAGGTCTTGGTTACCACCTTTAAAGCGCTCCATGGCTTAGGACCCGGGTACTTGCGGGACCGCCTACTACCACCAATAGCCTCCCACCGGCCGGTACGCTCCCATAGAGAGGGGCTCCTCCGGGTGCCGTCAGCCAAACAATGCCGACTGGCGGCCCCCAGGGGGAGAGCCTTCTCTGTGGGGGCACCTACTATCTGGAACGAGCTCCCCCCAGAGATACGGAGGATCCCGGATCTGCGCACCTTCCGCCGCGCCTTAAAGACCTTACTATTTCACTAGGCGGCCTGGCCTAATTTTCCCCCTCTTTTATAAAAGATTTTTAAAATTTTAAATATCTTTTAGTATTTATATATTCAATTTTAAATTGGTTTTAAAAGTTTGGGGTTTTAAATTTGTCGGGGCCAAAATTATTTAATTTGATTTTATTCTATTTTTTAAATTTTGTATTGTATGTGTTTTTATTGTTTGGCTGTGCACCGCCCTGAGTCCTTCGGGAGTAGGGCGGTATAGAAATCTAATAAATAATAATAATAATAATAATAATAATAATAATAATAATAATAATAATAATAATAATAATAATAATAAAGCAACAAAACTTACAGCCCAGTGACCTACTCGTGAGCTTCGATGTCATATCCCTCTTCACCCAAGTACCAATCAAAGAAGCCTTGACAGTTATCCAAAACAAATATAACCCCCCCAAGCACATCTTAGATCTGACCAACCACTGCCTATCCAACACATACTTCATCTATAATGGACAGAAATACAAACAAACAGAAGGAGCACCCATGGGATCACCCCTCTCACCTGTCATTGCCAACCTCTATATGGAATACTTTGAAACCCAAGCTCTAGAAAAATCTGATCACAAACCCAAACTCTGGCTCAGATATGTGGACGACACCTTCATAATCTGGCCGCATGGGAAAGAAAAACTGGACAACTTCCTCTCACACCTTAACAGCCTACACCCCAAAATACAGTTCACCATGGAAACAGAAGCGAACAACCAACTTCCCTTCCTGGATGTCTTAGTCTACAGAAAATCCAATGGCTCCCTAGGACACACTATCTACCAGAAGAAAACACACACAAACCGCTATCTGCACGCACTCTCACACCACCACCCTGCCCAGATCAACTCTGTAGCCAAGACGAGTGTCATTTCCAGAACAAAACGCTTAGCTGACGAACAACACCTAAAAACCGAACTACACACTCTCACTAACGTACTAACATCCAATGGATTCCAAAGAAATAAGATCACCAACCTAATCCAAAAAGAAACCCCCACTAAAATCCAAGACAGAGAACAAGAAAACGGCAAAGCCCTCCTCCCATACATAAAAGGCACCACAGACAGAATAAGCAAAATCCTCCACAAACATAACATCAAGACAGCATTCTGCACAAACCGAAAAATATCCACCATCCTAAGGAACCCCAAAGACAAAATTGAGTTAGAAAATCAAGGAGTATATGAAATCCCATGCACCGCCTGCCCAACCACATACATCGGACAAACCAACAGACGAATAAGTGCATGCATAGAAGAACACAAGAACTCAGTCAGAAAAGAGGAACCAACTTCTTCCCTGGTCCAACACCTTAAAGCCACAGGACATGATATTGACTTTAAAAAGACCAGAACTATCGCCAAAACTGAACACTTTAACAACAGAATAATCAGAGAAGCCATCGAGATAGAAAAACGCCCACACAGCATGAACAAACGAGACGACACCTCCCGCCTACCAGCCATTTGGAAACCCGCCCTTATTGACAAACGAGTCCCTAACACAATGAATGACACCAGACCCACACTCACGAGAGCCACACAGGATGTCACCACCACACATCCATGCAGAAAGCAGACTCAAACCCACACTGATAATGAGCCACGACCAAGGACCAGAAGCCAGACCGCAGCTGCATCATTAGCCACTTTAAACCCCTCCAATCCATACATGAAGCAGACTGACACCCACCATGAAGAGCTCGCACGGCCACAAACACGAAGCCAAACAACAACAACGCAGCTCACCAGCTCAAATCCCCCTGCAACTCAGACTAAGCTGAGCACAACCAAGCCCCCACCCAAACAGAACACACCCCCAGCCAATCAGAGCACAACCAACCCCCCATCCAATCAGAGCACAGCCAAGCCCCTAACCAATCAGAACACATCTCCACCCAATCAGAACACAGCCAAGTTCCCACCCAATCAGCTCACACCCCCACTAGCAGTTAAAAGGAAGAGACAGCTGCGATCTCACATTGCTCCTGGAAGCACGAAGCCGAGAACACCAGCCTGAAGATGACGAATGAGACTTCGTCGAAACGTCGCCAAGACACTTCCAATTTTACGTGGGAGAAGACCCGAATAACCAAAGACCTACATACAAACACCCGCGAAAACCTGAGAAAACAAATATATATGTATGTATGTATGTATGTATGTATATGTTGTGTGTATATGTACTCACACACGTTCATTATTTTTTCTTTTTATAACCTTGTATTCCCTTTAAATTGAGGTAGAGTAAGGGTGACAGACTAGACTAGACTAGACTAGACTAGACTAGACTAGACTAGACTAGACTAGAATAGAATAGAATAGAATAGAATAGAATAGAATAGAATAGAATAGAATAGAATAGAATAGAATAGAGCTGGAAGGACCTTGGAGGTCTTCTAATCCAGCCCCCCGATGAAGCAGGAGAAACTATATCGTTTCAGATAAGTGACTGTCTAGTCCAGGGGTGTCAAACTCGATTTCATCGAGGGCCACATCAAGCTTATGTTTGACCTCAGGGGGCCAGGGTGGATGTGACCAGGTGGCCATGGCCAGATCAATGTCAGTCATGTCAGGGAGGCGTGTGGTGGCCCATGCACTCTGCTAGCGAAAACATGCTCCATATTTGGCCGCAACGGCCTCCTGCAACCCTTTGCCAGTGAAAATGGAGTTCCGGAGGGTTGCCCTCATGAGCTCTCTTTTCAGCTGTGATGGCCTCCTGCAACTCTCTGTCAGCAAAAACAGAGCTCAGGATGGCCACGGGCATCATTTTTGCTGGCAGAGGCACTGCTGGCCGGTCCTTTGCTGTTTCCAGGGCAGTCCTGTGGGCCAAATCTAAGCGCCCTGCGGGTCTTGAATTTGACACCCCTTGTTAAGGAATTCCCAGAGCAACCCTTGAGCACATGAAAGCGATTGAGACTAGTTATGAAGTAACACAGCCAACACAGAGATACACTGAGTTGTGCTTACTTTCAGGAAATAGTAATAATGACAGTCCAATAAACAGTCCAGGTCTTACACATATAAAGCAGTAGATAGTAAAACAATAGTCCAGGGATAATCCAATAACAAAGTCTTCTTACCAGTCAGTGTAGTCATACACATTAGCAGTTCTTCTGTATTTGCAAACAGTAGCAAACACAGCAATGAGCAGTAAAAAGCAGTAATGATCAGCAAAGAGGCAGTAAAGAGAAACAAACCATGTTTCAAGCTCCCTCTTAAGGACATTGGCTACAGAGCTAACCAATCAGGACACAGTATGATGCAATACAGCAGGCTTAAAGCAATATTGATGGTTTATATATTGCCAACCCAACAAGTTGGGTAAAATCATTTCCTAACATTCTCCCCTTTGGGTAGGATGATATATAATACCTTACATTCTTTTTTTTTTTATTAAAAAAGTTTTTCAAATACAAATTTTTCCCCCTTTCCCCCCATAGATATATCTCTTAACTCAAATCTTTTACATATATTCATATCTAAACATAATATCCCTTTTCTTAAACTAAACAATCAATAAACTAACCTGTCTCCACCCACTTTCCTACAAGACTACCATACTTAATAATTCGTAATATCTTTATTCTTCTGCCCACACCACTAAAAAATATTCCCTTATGTAAATAAAATCCTCTTAAAAAAGACTTTAAGCTTGTAATCCATATGATATCTTCTGTAATGTCTTTCTTACATTCTTAAACCATAGTTATCACAACACTCTTTGTGCTTAACTGCACCCTGAGCCATGGTGAAATGATCTGCAATATTATGTTCAGTCATACAGTACTCTAACTGAATCAATTTACTTTTTATACACTGTCTAACGTTTAAATATCGCAAATCAGTATGCTTAGACCGTGTTCTTACAGCTAAATTAGTAGCCATATTGATTGCAGATTGATTGTCTTCGTACACTATAAATGGATCATTCACATTTACTCCTATATCAATTAACAATTGTTTATAATATACTAATTCAGTACACATCAAGAATAAACATGAAAATTCAGCTTCCATAGTTGACAAACTAATATGCTTTTGCCGAATAGATTTCCATCCTATCAAAACATTATCCAACATTACCACAATACCTGATGTTGATTTACGAGTAAGTAGATCATTTGCAAAACTTGCATCAGCATATGCTGTTAAAACTAAGTTTCTACTAGGCTCCAAATATAACAAATAATAAATCGTTTGCTTCAGATATCTAAGTATTCGCTTAGCAGCTTGCCAGTGCCTTTCAGTAGGTTCAGCATTATATCTAGCCAGTTGGTTTACACTATAAGATATATCTGGCCTAGACCAATTACTTAAATATGATAGACTGCCTATTAAGGATTGATATATTTCCTTATCGAATACAGGACTTTGAATATTACTATGTTTAAAATCCTGACTCATTGGTGTTTTAGCAGATTTACAGAGTTCCATATTGTAACGTTTTAGTAATTGGCTTACTTTCTTGGCTTGCGAAATTTTGTAACCTTTACTAGTTTTAACTATATCAAGTCCCAGATAATGCTTAATTTCTCCCAAATTCCTAATTCTGAACTTCTTTTGCAACTCAGAAATAATTTCGGTTGCTTCGTGTTCAGATTTTGTAATAAGTGCTATATTGTCAGTAAATAGCAATAATAAAGAAACTAAACCATCTTTCTCTTTCTTGAATAAACATGGATCAGCTTTACCAGCTACAAAACCCATAGCAACTAACTTGTTCACAATACATTTGTTCCACTCGTAACCTGACTGCTTTAAGCCATAAAGACTTTTCTTCAGTCTCCAGCAATCTGTCTTCCCATCAGTATTCAAACCTAGGGCTTCTTCATGTAGATTGTATGTTGTAATTGTGCATGCAGTTATGCAGTTTCAACATCTATATGGTTTATCCTGTATTTATTCTAAGCTGCCCACACTAATGCTGCTTGCAAAGTAATCGCCCTCAGACTAAGTGCAAACACTTCATCATAGTCCTTATCTGACTGAGTAAATCCTTGAGCAATTAATCTTGCCTTATGAGTAATAGTCCCATCTACACCAGTTTTCAGTTTATAAACCCACTTGCAACCAATTGCATGCTCACCTGGTGGTAGCCTAACATTCTCATAAACATCTAACTCCTTCAATGATGTCAGCTCTTTGTCCATCGCTTTCTTCCAAGCTATCTGATCCTTTTCAGGATACAGTTTAATTTCATTAAACTTAAATGGCTCTATGTTCACCTGACATACAACACTTGCTTGATATCTATCAGGTGGACATCTATCTCGAGTTGAACATCTAGGCAACTCAGAATTCGGTATAGATATTTCCTCTTCTACTTCCCCTATAACCTCTTCTTCCTTTACAGTAATAGAAGGTTCTTCGACTATCTCATTATCAGGGTTATCAGCAAATACTTGAATATCCACAATAACACTATCATTTACCTTGTCAGATTCCTGCTCAAGCTTACTCCAACCAACATGCTCAGGAACTTGGCATTAACACTGCAGTACACACTAATGGTACCTGGCACCCAAAATCTATATGACCTGTGGTTGGATTCATAACCAACAAAAAACAGCTTCTTCGCTCTATGTTGTCCCTTTCGCCTCAATTGCGAAGGAATATGAACCCATGCTGGGGCTCCAAATGTGCGCAAATAACTTAATTCTGATCTTCTACCAAGCCAACATGTGAATGATAATTCACCAGTTGTTGAATTAACTATATTATTCAAGACATGGTTAGCACACATTATTGCCTCACCCCAAAGTTTCTCAGGTAAACCAGAATCAGATAACATGGTTCGAACCATAGCCTGCAACGTTTGCCCTCTGCGTTCAATATACACATTACGTTGTGGTCTATAAGGGGCAGAATGTTCAATGCCAGCTTTCTGTAACATAATTACAAACCTATTATTGGTAAACTCAGTACCATTGTCAGTTACCAGGCAAAGAACCTTGTGTTTCTTTTTCCTCTCAGCAAACCTCAGCCAGTTTGAAAAATGCTAGAATGTTTCTGCTTTTGTTTTCATAAGGTAACAGAAACCATAATGGGAAAAATGGTCTCTTATGCTCAATATATAACAGGCTTCTCCTAAACTAGGCTTTTTTAGGACCAATGATATCTGCAAACACTACCTCTAAAGGTTCATTGGTTGTAAACTCATTAACTCTGTTTGCAGGAGTTACCTTATTCTTTTGTTGGTTACAAGCATTGCAGTTTAAACATTTTTTACAAGGTTTTAGTTTTATCCCATCAGATAATTCCAGAGTTTTCTTTAACATTTTAAAGTTTACATGTCCCAAAGCCTATGAAGCAAGTGAATGCATTCATCATGTGGCTTAGTGTTATCGTAAACTGAGTTAGCATTAGCCATGATTAATGGATCATCATTCAGAACAAACAAATCATTCTCTAACTTTGCAATAACACTTGTACCATCTTTTTCTATCATACATTTATCTCCCCTAAATGTTACTACAAACCCAGCTTTTAACAATGCTTTCACAGATAGCAGGTTAAATTTTAGTTTAGGTACATACAACATAGGTAAATGCTCATTTATACATGAACAATATGCAGTACCTTCTCCAGATACTTTCATTTTCCATCCATTTGCTAATGATACATGTTGTTTACTCTTGGTCATTTTAACAAACCTCTCTCTACTATTAGTTATAGACTGCAATGCTCCACTGTCAACTACCCACAAATCATGGTTTACAGTTGTAATTGAGCTGGATATAGCTAAACTAACATCCTTTTTATCTCTCTGTTGACTACCAGTATTCAGTTTCTTGCCCTTTTCACAGAATCTAGCTATATGACCCTTAGCCCCACAAGAAAAACACTTTCTAACAGTATAGGCAGTTGAAGACAGGTTTTCTTCCTGTGGTTGTCTCTTTCTCAGTTGGTCTTTATCTTGCCTTCTTCTGGACTCTTCTAACAATCTTCCGGTTATGCCAGTCAATGTCAGTTCATCTCTGGTCAGGACTTCCAGTGAAGATACATAATCATCATAACTTTCATCCAAAGAGGAAAGAATGATATAAACCTGATGAAGCTCTGAGAAACTCAGCTCCTTTTCATATAGCTCTTGTAAAGTTCCTTTCATAAATTCCAGATGAGCTAACATACCTCCACCTTTCAGAAGACGAGCTCTAAACAGTTTATGTGTAAGGGGTATGTGTGCACCCACACTATCACGAACATAAATCCTCTTCAGAGTGTCCCAACACTTGGCAGCAGACTCCTCACCACGAATATGGACTAGCTGCTGGTCACTCAGTGTCAGTCCAATTATACAAAGAGCCCTTTCATTATCCCGCTTAAATTTGGCTATTTTCTTTGCATCTTCATCGTCTGCTGGATTCCAAGCAGTTACATCCGGTGGATCATGAACTACAACCCATAGTCCTTCTTTACTCAGAAGTAGGCTGCACTTCATAGCCCAGGAAACATAGTTTGTTCCATCCAGCCGGGTTATCAGGGATATGCTGGTTGTTTCACTTGGACAATAAACCACAAAAACAGCTGTCTGAATATGGTACTGTGTATTCACACTAACTCTCAATATTCTGGGCCCATAATCAATGTTAAGGAATTCGCAGAGCAACTCTTGAGTAGCAAGGGTGTGCCCATAAAGTGATTGAGAGTAGTTACGAAATAAGACAGCCAACACAGAGATACACTGAGTTGTGTTTACTTTTGGGAAATAGTAATAAGGCACAGTCCAATAAACAGTCCAGGTCATACACATATAAAGCAGTAGATAGTAAAACAATAGTCCAGGGATAATCCAATAACAAAGTCTTCTTACCAGTTGTTGTAGTCATACACATTAACAGGTCTTCTGTATTTGCAAACAGTAGCAAACACAGCAATGAGCAGTAAAAAGCAGTAATGATCAGCAAAGAGGCAGTAAAGAGAAGCAAACCAAGTTTCAAGCTCCCTCTTAAGGACATTGGCTACAGAGCTAACCAATCAGGACATAGTATGATGCAATCTTAAGCAGTCTTAAAGCTATATTGATGGTTTATATATTGCCAACCCAACAAGTTAGGTAAAATCATTTCCTAACACCCCTGGTCTAGTCTCTTCTTTAAAACATCCAGTGATGGAGCGCCCTCAATTTCTGAAGGCAAGCTGTTTCACTGGTTAATTGTCCTCACTGTTAGGACAATTAACTGTTAATTCCAGTTTGCTTCTCTCTTTGATTAGTTTCCAACCATTGTTTCTTGTCCTTTCCCCTGGTACTTTGTAGAATAATTTGACCTCCTCTTCTTTGTGGCAGCCCTTCAAATACTAGAATATTGCTATCATATCACACCTAACTCTTCTTTTCTTTAGACTAGCCAAACCCAAAACTTGCAGCCGTTCTTCATATGATTTAGTCTCCAGGCTTTTGATCATTTTAGTTGCTCTTCTCTGAACTTTTTCTCAAGTCTCAACATCTTTTTTGTAGTATGGTGACCAAAATTGGTTGCAGTATTCCAAGTGTGGTCTTACTAGGGTTTTATAAAGTGGCACTAATATTTCACGTGATCTTGTTTCTGTGCCTCTGTTTATACACCCCAGGATTGTATTAGCTTTTTTGGATGCTGCTGCACACTGCTGGCTCATATTCAAGTGATCATCCACTAGGATTCCAAGGTCCCTCTCACAGTTACATTTTTTGAGCCAGGTCTCACCTAATCTGTACTTATACTTTGATTTTTCTGCCTAAACATAAAACTTTGCTTTTCTTCACATTAAAATTTTGCTGGATATGGCCCATTTGTCAAGATCTTTTTGGGTACTGAGCTTGTCTTCTATGGTGTTGACTATTCCTGCCAGTTTAGTATCATCTGCAAATTTAATGAGTTCCTCTTCTATTCCTTCTTCTAAGTCATTTATGAAGATATTGAAGAGTACTGGGCCTAAGACAAAACCTTGTGGTACCCCACTACTTATTCTCCCCATGTGGCTGAGGTACCATTAAGGACTACTTCTTGAGTACAGTTTGTTGGCCAGCTACAAATCCATCTGGTGGTGATGTTGTCTTTTCCATATTTTTCTAACTTATCAAGAAGTAGATTGTGGTCTACTTTGTCAAATGCCTTACGAAATCTAAATATATATCCACAACATTTCGCTGGTCTACTAATTTAGTGACTGTCAGCCTCCACTTTTATATTACTTGCTTGCTATGGCTGTCATTGAAACAGGGGGAGGGGGGAGCTGTCTGGATAGTTGGGAGGGGAGAAGTGAGCTAGTGGAGTAAATTGGAGAAAGTTTTCCTCAGCGTTTCTCTGCAGCTGGGAGGCACGCTGATAACCAGTCAAGGTCAACCATCCTGGCATACCAGAAGGATGGAGCCATCAGAAGCTGCACCCCATATGAACCCTTAGGGGGATGTGGATTGGATAATCCTGACTGGACCATTGGGGGGAGGGTTTTAAGGATGTTTTCTATATGTAATTTTCGCATCTATTGCCTCAGACCTTGCTTTTCTTTGGTTGCATTCAGTTCATACTCAGTAAAAGTACCTTTCTCTATGAAAATGGAGTCGGAGTTTTTCTTTCTTGGGTGCTGAAAGAAGGCATACCTGACATTAAGCAAGGTCTGCAATTAACAGCCATCCCAGAAAACTACCGTGGGGGCTGAGCAAAGAATGTCTGACCAAGACAGTGACCAGGAAGACATGGGAGCTGCTGGTTCCACGACCTCCTCGTCACACTCTGGCTAGGAGGCTTCGGAGTGGATGGCTGATTTACAGCTTGAGGAAAAGCTGGAGATAGCCAAATAGTCGCTGGGCATGGGGAGGTTGCCAGAGCTGGAGAAGACCCCCCAAGGAGTAACAACTACCAGACGCTGACGTGGAGATTCTGCCTGGCAGGAAGAGCAGAAATAAAATCTTCTGATGACTCAGGCTTTGCAACTACTAAGAGAGGCTTGTGAGAGTTGAAAGGTATGGATTGCCTGCCCATGGGTTGCCTGCCGGGGGCGGGGGGAGGCTGAACGTCCCAGGAGTGAAACTGAGGCTGCTGCTTGCATAGAAGAGAGAGCCCAAGCCCGGAAAGAGACAGCTCAGGCCTCTGGAACTCAAGTGGCTGCTGCGATCCAGGGCCCCCCTGCTGGGCAGGCATTGCCACGGAGGTGAAAAAAGCCCAAAATTCCCTTGCTATCAGTAAGATATGGGGGAGATCTGAAAGGACTGGGATTTTTTTTAACCCAAGTGTGGAACCACATGCAAGACTGGGGGGACGATTTCTCCTCAGATGCCACATGCATGAGGTGAATTACCAGGGACCTGGAGGGGGTGGCAGCTGAGTGGATGGTGGGACTCCATAATGAAGATTCTCCTCTGATGAGAAATTATGACCAGTTCATGGCAGCCCTCAGAATGCGCTTTGAGGACCCGTTAGCTGAGCGAAGGACAAGAATCAGAATGAAGTCCATACATCAGGGGTGGAGTACACCCAGGAGTTCTGCGAGCTGGTGCCCTACATGAGAGGGTGGTCAGAAGTAGCCCTGCTGGAAAGCTACAAGGATGGCCTCAATGAGGATGCCAACAAGGATTGCTGCTCCCGAGGGGCCCCTAGGGATCTGCAAAGTTGGTACGTGCTGGCTGCTGATGTGGAGATTGACTTGGCCAGAGATCGCTACTGTGGTGGGTGTACCTGGAGCAATCCACGCTCCTCACCCCACAAGGGGGCTCCAAAGGCCATAGTAGGACCTGCAGGCTCCAAGCTGAAGTCCACCGCGTCCTTCAGATATGGAAAGGAGGGGCACTGAGCGGCTGAGTGTTTCTCTAAGCATGGACTCAAGGTGATCCCCAGTGGAGGGAAGAGAGCTGACAAACTGCCCACAAAACCCCGTGAGACCACCCTAAAAGGGGTAGAAGTCGTTGAATTCGCTCCCCTGAAACAGGATGAGTTGAGAACTCCGACCCCCACTGATGACAGTGAAACCAAAACTGATTCCGATGAGGACCTCCTGGTAAGTTAGAGTGGGGGACCCATGACCATCCCAGTGGAACTAAAGGTACCATCCACCAGGGCCCAATGGAAGATGCTAGCCCTTCTAGATTCGGGATGCACAAGGTGTGTCATCAACCCTGAGATTGTGGAAAAGATGGGTCTAAGACTAAAAACAATGAAAAGGCCCATAGCATTCTGTCAGCTAGATAGAATGTCAGTAGCTGGGAGGGGGCAGCTCATTTTGTAACCGAACCGATTGAGAAGAGGATGGGGGATCACCAAGAAACTCTGAGCTTTATTGTGGCCCCTGGCATGGAATGACCCCTCCTACTTGGGCTGCCCTGGCTCTGAAAATGGAACCCGTGCATAAATTGGAAGAAGGGTGTGTTGCGCATCCGCTCTAACCAGCAAGGGAAGAGAGGGGTGAGCCCCTATTGCCTGGCCAAAGTGGCAAGTGAGGTGGCGACTACAACAGGACACATTGTGAGGGAAGAAAAGATCCCAAAAGAGTACTGGGACCTCCAGGAGGTGTTTAGTGAGAAGGCATCAGATGTGCTGCCCCCTCACCAGCCTACAGACTGTAGTATAGAAATCCTTCCTGGGGTAAAACTCCCTAAACCAAAGATCTACCCCATAACCCTCCAAGAGTTGGGGGAACTAAGAGACTTTATTGATAAAAACCTAAAACGCAGCATCATCCAACCAGCTAGGCCACGTGTAACCGCCCCGGTGTTATTCCGGGAGAAGAAGGTTGGGTCTTTTCGCCTGGTGGTTGACTATAAAAACTTAAACGCTATTTGCATGGAAAGTGTCTATCCCCTGCCCCTCATAAAGGACATGCTAGCCCTCCTGGCCAAAGGAAAGATTTTTACTAAGCTGGATTTGCGGGAGGCATATTATAGAGTTCGAATTAAGGAAGGTGATGAATGGAAAACTGCTTTCAACTGCCCACTGGGATGTTTCCAGTTTAGGGTGCTCACTTTTGGACTACAAGGAGCCCCTGCAGTGTTCATGCAACTGATCAACGAAGTACTGCATGAACACCTTTACGAGGGGGTGCTGGTCTACCTGGATGACATTCTTATTTACACTGAGACCATAGACGACCATGTAAAACTGTTGAGAGCGGTCCTGAAAAAAACTTAGAGCTGCGGAGTTGTATGCTAAGCTGTCAAAATGCGAATTCCACCAGACTAAAATTGACTATCTGGGATACCGCATTTCACATGAGGGGATAGAAATGGACCCAGTAAAGGTCCGGGCTGTATTGAAATGGGCTTCCCCATGTACCTGCAAACAACTACAAAGCTTCCTGGGTTTTGCTAACTTCTATCGACAGTTCATCCCCTCGTTTGCAAAAATCGCCTTACCAATTACTAACCTCCTGAAAACAAAAGGAGAGGTGAAGCCAAAACGCTTCTGGCCTCTCGAGTGGACTATGGAATGTCAAGCAGCTTTTGAGAAACTGAAATGACTGTTTGCTGCCGAACCGGTCCTTAAACATCCTGACATGGAAGCCTCATTTGTTGTTCAGGCCGACACCAGCGATGTGGCCGTCGGGGCTGTGTTACTTCAAGCCAATGCTGAGGGGAATTTGCAACCCTGTGCCTATACCTCTCGGAAATTATTGGAGACCGAGAGGAGATGGGCCATCTAGGAGAAGGAGGCTTTTGCTGTTCGTTGGGTGCTGTTAACATGGAGGCATTTCCTGGAAGGGGCGAAACACCCCTTTGAGGTGTGGACTGATCACAAAAATTTAGAGGCCTTAAAAACGCCCTGAAAATTGTCACCTAAGCAAGTCCGTTGGGCCCAACATTTTAACTGATTTAATTTCTCTCTACACTACCTTCCTGGAGGGAAGAACTTTATGGCAGATGCCCTCTCGAGACTGCCTCAATACAATAGTGTTCAAGCAGACGTTATTCATCCGGTTATCCCCTCGAAACAGCTGGTGGCACCAGTGGTTACCAGAGCCCAGGCGAAAGGGGACCTAACCTTGTCTGGCGACTTGAGCAAGCAGTTAAAAGAAGCACTAAAAACTGATGAGTGGTTTTTAGCCCACTCCAATGAGTGTACACTTCAGGAGGGTCTCGCCTGGGTGGGAGCGAAGCTGTATGTCCCCGCCAGCCTGAGGGGGGCAGTATTTCAATACGTCCATGATGCTAAAATCGCAGGGCATTTTGGATTCGTGAAGATATTACATTTAGTTAAACGACAATTCTGGTGGCCGGCACTGAAGAAAGACATAGAAGCCTATGTGGCAAGCTGCCCTATATGTGCATCAGCAAAGAAGCCTCCTGGGAAACCCCTTGGGTTACTTCAGAGTGTAGCCAGGCCGGGAGCCCCATGGAAGGAGATATCCATGGATTTTATTGTTGAGTTGCCCGAAAGTGGAGGAAATACAATCATTTGGGTGGTCACTGATTTGTTTTCTAAGCAGTGCATTTTGTCCTATGTCCCAAGATCCCTTTGGCTAAAATTCTGACTAAATTCAGCATGTGTATAGATTATACCGGGCTCCAGAGCAAGTAATCTCGGACAGAGAGGTTCAGTTCACCTCCCACTTCTGGAAGGAGTTCCTGGGATTGTTAGGCTCTGCCCGGGGTTAAGCTCCGCCCACTACCCTCAGACCAGTGGGGCTTGTGAAAGAACTAACTCGGTGTTGGAACAATACCTCAGATGTTACATAAATTATCAGCAAGATAATTGGGTGGACTTATTGCCGTTTGTGGAGGTCGTCTATAATAATTCTATACATAGCAGTACTGGTTTTCAGGAAAACCCACAGATATCTTCCTTGGCTGACTGGATTGAACAGTTACATGGTACCTGGTCTGTAACACGTAAGGCCCTGGATGAGGCTCACCAAGCTCATAAAAACCAAGCTGATAAGAAAAGGATTCAGGGTACGGATTATACAGTAGGAGATAGTGTTTTCCTTTCCACCAAGTACTTGCAAACTATCCAAAAGTCGAAAAAACTTGGACCCAAATACATGGGTCCTTTCCCTATTGTACGCATAGTTAACCCAGTTATGGTGCAATTAGAGCTGCCTAAAACCTTGCGGAGGATTCATCTGGTGTTTCATGTTAATTTGCTGAAACCTGAGCATACGTCCCCCTTGCGTCTCCCCATACGTCCTGACCAAGAACATCCTCCTGTCCCCATACTCATTGAAGGGGAACAGCATTTTGAGGTCAAAGAGATATTGGATTTGAGGAAACATCGGGGTAAGGTGCAGTACTTGGTGGCCTGGAAACACTTTCCATTAGCTCAGTTTGAATGCGTAAATGAGTGAGATGTTAGAGCTCCAAAGCAGCTGCAATTGTTTTATTCCAAATATCCTGATAAATCTTAGTTATGGACCTGTACATATTTTACCTGTTTATGTAATTTTCTATTTTCCCTTATTCTGTTCTTTTTCTAGGACTAATGTCTCTTCTGCAGGAGGGCTGAATGTCAGCCTCCACTTTTATATAACTTGCTTGCTACCGCTGTCATTGTAACGGGGGAGGGGGGAAGTGAGCTGTTGGAGTAAATTGGAGAAAGTTTTCCTCAGCGTTTCTCTGCAGCTGGGAGGTGCACTGATAACCAGTCAAGGTCAACCATCCTGGCATACCAGAAGGATGGAGCCATTGGAAGCTGCACCCCACATGACCCGTGGGGGAGATGTGGATTGGATAATCCTGACTGGACCATTGGGGGGAAGGTTTTAAGGATGTTTTCTTTTTTTTTTTTTTTTTATTGCAAAAGTTTTACAATTACATTTTCACCCCTTTTTTCACCCCCCCACCTCCCTCCCCAAACTTCCCGTCCTCCCTAACCCTCCCCCCCCAGACTTCCCTATTATGTACTCATAACTAATAACACTGATATATATACCTGAACCCATCCCTCCCCCTATATAATTTTCCCTCTTTGTCTCTTTATATTAAAATGTTTCTAATACATTGTTTTCAAATAAAAGCTATTTGATACTTTCTAATTTGGTATTTGTTCTGAACATATTCTATCCATCTTTTCCATTCCCATTCATAAGTCTCTTGTGAACAATCTTTTAAATATGCTGAAATCTTCGCCATCTCTGCAAAACTGGCCATCTTCGAAGTCCATTCCTCGATAGTAGGCAAAGCTTCATTCTTCCAATATTTACCTATCAACAATCTTGCTGCTGTTATCATATACAATATTAATTTTGTTTCATCCCGTGTAAAACCCTTAACTATGCCCAATAAAAACAATTGTGGAGAAAATTGAATTTTTTTCTTCAAAACATTCTGCATGACCCACCATATTTTTATCCAAAAAGCCTTAACTTTCCTACAGGTCCACCAAACATGATAATACGTAGCATCCAAACATTCACATCTCCAACATTTTGGCTGAACATTAGGGTACATACATGACAACTTTTTAGGATCTAAATGCCATCTATAAAACATTTTATAAAAATTTTCCCTCAGATTCTGCGACTGTGTAAATTTAACATTCTGAACCCAAATTTTTTCCCATGTTACCAACATCACTGGTTCTTCAAAATTTTGTGCCCACTTAATCATGCAATCTTTAACTAATTCCGTTTCTGAATCCCTTTCTAGCAAAACATTATAAAGCCTTTTAATATGCATTAGACCTTTCTCTCTTATATGTCTGACCAATTCTTCCTCATGCAACATAATACCAATTTTTTGGTCCTCTTTCCATCTCAATTGTAATTGATTATATTGTAACCAGGTTAAATTAATCCCTTCATCCAACAGTGTCTGCAATGTCTTCAACTGCCATCTGCCCGCATCTGTAAAAAGAACCTCTTTGTATAAAAACCCCCCGAGTGACATTATATTTGTATTCCACAAGGTATGACCAAGATCCAGCCATAGCGGTATTTTATAATCCCATTTGAGTCGGTGCTTCTTCCAAACTCTCATCAAAGAGTCTCTAAGTATATGACTTTTAAATACTTTATCAACTTTGTCATCATAAAATAGGTAAGCATGCCATCCAAATTCAAGATCAAAACTTTCTGCATTCAATATTCCAGCCTTTTTACCCCCAAACCAATCACTTGTTAAAGTTAAAGCTGCTGCTTCATAATATAACTGTAGGTTTGGAAGTTTAAGGCCTCCTCTTTCTGGAACATCTTGCATAATTTTCAATTTCACTCTCGGCTTTTTCTCGTTCCAGACGAACTTATTAAGTCCAGTTTGCCAAACTTTCAGTTGTTTATCACTTTTAAGCACCGGAATCATTTGAAACAAAAACAGAAATCTTGGCAAAATGTTCATCTTAACTGCTGCTATTCTTCCAAGTAAAGACAGTTGCAGCTTTTTCCAAGTCTCCATGTCTTTCTGAACCTCTCGCCACAACACCTCATAGTTATTTTGAAACAATTTCATGTTTGATTCTGCAACCTGAACTCCAAGATATTTTACCTTAGGTACAATTTCAAAACCTGCCCTCCTTTCAAGCTCATGTTTACGATCTTGTGTCATATTTTTGACTATCATTTTAGTCTTTTTTGAATTCAGTCTAAAACCTGAAACTCTACCATAATCTTGTATAATGTCATTCATCAGGATTGTTGATTCCATTGGTTGTGATAGGGTAACCACCAGATCATCTGCAAATGCCTTTATTCTATAATCCTCTTGCCTTATCATTATGCCTTTCAAAATTTTTGAGTCCCGTATTGTATTTAACAAGACTTCCAATGTTAAAATAAATAAAAGTGGGGACAACGGACATCCCTGTCTTGTTCCTTTTTCAATTTTAAACTCTGTCGTCAAACTTCCATTAATAATAATCTGTGCTTTTTGCTCTTGATAAATTGCTGAGATCGCCTGTGTAAATTGGTCCCCAAAGCCCATCTTTTTTAAAGTCTTTAGTAGAAAATTCCAATCCACTCTATCAAAGGCCTTCTCCGCATCCAAAAAGACCAGCACTGCAGAAATCTGTTTATTCTTATCAAGATATTCCAATAAGTCTATTACTTGCCTTACATTGTCCTTCATGTATCTGCCCTCAATAAATCCCGCTTGATCCTCATGAATCACCTTTTGGATTACTGGCATCAACCTGTTGGCTAATACCTTCGCATAAATTTTATAGTCTGTGTTCAAAAGAGATATTGGTCTGTAGTTCTCTGGTTTTTTAGGACCAACTTGTTCCTTTGGTATCAAAGATATATAAGCAGTTGTCCAGGATGGGGGTATTTTACCCCCTTGTTGAATATTGCAAAATAAATCTCTAAGTTGTCCCACCATTTCAGCTTGTAAAGTTTTGTAATACACTGCAGTCAAACCATCCGTGCCAGGAGCTTTAGCTGTTTTTAGCTGTTTAATTGCTGCTATTATCTCCTCCTCTGTTATAAGATAATTCATTCTTTCCTTTTGTTGATCAGTAATTTTTGTAACTCTCTTATCCTTTAAATATTTTTCTATAAGTCCATTCTGCACCTCTTCTTTAGCATATAGTTTAGTATAATAATCCACAAAAGCTTCTTTAATTAATTTTTGTTGAAAAATTTCTTTCCCTCCAATATCGATACTGTCAATAGTCCGCATACTTTGTTTTTTCCTCAATGTGTAGGCCAACCATCTGCCCGGTTTATTAGCATTGCAAAATGTATTATGCTTCGCGTATTGTAAGCTTGTTGCAACTTGTTCCGCCATAAGCATTTGGAATTGGTCTTTCAAAAGTTTTATAGCACTTCGTATTCTTTCATCTGTTGGGTTTTTAATAAGTAACTGTTCTTTATTCTTTATTTCCATTTCCAACTCAGATCTTTTCTTTTGTCGGAACAGTCTATGTTTAGAATTCATGTAGATAAGTACCCCTCTCATATAAGCTTTACTTGCATCCCAAACAATTTCAACTGGGGTACCTTTATTCAAATTTATTTCAAAAAATTCTTTCAAATGCTTTTTAAGTTCTATTATATTTTTTTCATATCTAAACAAGTTCTCATTTAATCTCCAAGAGCGTCTCTCAACCTTATCCATCTCAATTTCTATCCATACAGGGCTATGGTCAGTCAGAGTTCTTGGAAAAATCTTTGTTCTTTTTGTCTTAACAAGTAGATCATTTGACAACAGGATAAAATCAATCCTAGAAAAAGATCTATGTCTATCCGAGAAAAAAGTGTAGTCCAATTCATTTGGATTATGTATTCTCCAAACATCTTTTAATTCCATATCTTCTTTCATATCAAAAAAAGTCTGTGGTAGTCTAATTCTAGACTTTGCCAAGCTCTTTTTATCTAGTTTAGAATCAGTTACTCCATTCCAGTCTCCCATAATTAAAATAGATCTATAGTCCCATTGCAATATTTTAGTATGTAACATCTTGTAAAAATAATCCTGTTGTTGGTTGGGAGCATAAATTCCAATCAAAAGAATTTGACCATTTGCTGTGAGCAATTCAATTGCTACAAACCTACCATCTTGATCTGCTTCTATAACTTTCGCTGTTAATTTTTTATTTACATAAATAACCACACCATTCTTTTTCTGCGAAGTTGAAGATATATAATGTGCTCCTAGTTTTGAATTTATCAAATATTTTTGATCTTGAGTTGTGATATGCGTTTCTTGTAAACATATTATATCATTATTAAATTGTTTCAAATATGTAAATAATTTTTTCCTTTTCTGTGCTGAATTCAACCCATTGACATTCCAAGATAAACACTTAAAGGTCATTAGCCTCTTTCTGGAGCGCGGAGCAATATGCTTGAAGTTCATCCGAGAGCTTCGATCTCGCTCCTCCCATAGCGCCAATCTCTTGTGCAGTGCTCTTAACTGCCTTCTTGTCTTGTCTTTCCTGTTGTTGTTGTTGCTTTTGTTTAAGTAGCTTGGATTGAGCTCTAGTTATACGTTGATCTTTAACTTCAGTCAACTGAATCAAATCCAAAATTGGAGAAGAATCCAGCAATGGCTCACTCAGAATACCTCCTTCTGCACCTTGCACGTTTTCTAATTCCTGCTTAGACTGTTCTTTCAATTGCCTCTCTTCACTCTCCTTAATCTCCAAAACTGTAGATGTACGTGGAGATGGTGTTCTTTCCTTAAGAATAGTACTGTAAAAGTGTTGCGCCTTCTCCACGGTATTCAACCGATATCCTTCTCCCTTATATCTGAAAATTACCCCAGCTGGTGCATCCCACCGGAAGGGTATCTGTAAATTTTTCAATTCCTTAACAAGAAAATCAAATTCTTTTCTAGCTTTCAGCATTTTAGGAGGTAATTCTTTAAAAATTACAAGCCGTGAGCCCCCCACTTGTATAGAAGTGTGAAAAGATTTTTGCAGGATATCATTTCTAATTTCTCTCTCAGTAAAGTATATGACCACATCTCTGGGTAATTGTCTTTGCCTGGCCACCCAAGAGTTCACTCTGTAAATTTTATCTATTTTATGAAATACCAAATCAGGATTAACTTGTAAAATCTTAGCCAGGGCTTCAGAGCAAACTTGTCTCAAGTCCTGTCTTTCCTCCTCTCGAATTCCCCGAAGCCGTATGGCAAATTCCATCGCCCGGAATTGTATCATAACAATCTCATCTTCAATTCTCTGCATTTTATTGTCAACTTCATCAATTTTATAGTCATTATCTTTCATCCTAACATTAACTTCTGATTTAAATTCTTCAACTTTAAAATCAACTTTCCCAATAAAATCTGCCAGGCCAGACGCCACTTCTGATATTTTTTTGGTCACCATAATTTGATTCTGTTTCACCATGTCTTTAACTTCATTAATTTCCTGCAAAAATTCCTGATGTGATTTTTGAAGTTTATCATCTATCTCCTGATGTGATTTTTGAAGTTTATCATCTATCTCCTGTTGTGATTCTTGAAATTTATCATCCAAAGTTTTAGAAATAAATTCTTTTAAATCTGCCACATCAAATTCTTTTTTCTGAGTTTGTAACTGTTGAGCAGGGGGAAGTTGCGTTTGATGTTTATGTGTGGGGGATCCCCCCCCTGATGCCTTCCCTTCCTGCTTCTTTGAAGCCATCGTGCCACGTAAGCTAGTTTTTTTGAAGAGGGAAGTTCTTTTTCCTTTCCCTCTTCCACAGAAACTTCTAAAGAAGTCCCCCAGATTTAATCAGGTGGAACTAGAATAAAGCAAAGTCAAATTTTAGCAAAAGAAATTTTTTCTTTAGATAGAGCAACTTTGTAGCAATTTTACAACTTTGTAGCAAAGCAGGGAGGCTTCACAAATCCACTTTCACTAGCTCGTTAACTCAAACGCTGGACGCCATTTTTTTTTTCAAATCACTTTCACTCGCTCACTTTCTCTTTTGGTTTAAAAAGTCAACAAAACACCAATACTTGCAGTTTTCAAGTTTCTGGATTCAAGTTGATATTTCCGCTGTTTGTTAAAATTAATTCCTCTCACTTTAAAAGTTTGCTGCTGCCGGCTTGTTCTGCTGAAGGCAGAATCGTCCCACGCCGCCCGGAGTCTCCGCAGGTTGGAAGGGAGCCACACCTGTTTTCACCCCCAGAAGCAATTCCCTGGGGGGGTTACAGGGGCTCAACCTGTACCCTGCTGTCTCTGCTCCTGCAATCTTCAAGATTTCGGAGTTTTCGAGCCGCACCTCGTTCGCGGGGCGGCTCTACAGGCGGCGGGGCTGGCGGTCTTTAAAAAGTCACCGCCGTCGCCGAAGCTCGCAAACCGGAAGTCCAAGGATGTTTTCTATATGTAATTTTCGCATCTATTGCCCGAGACGTTGCTTTTCTTTGGTTGCATTCAGTTCATACTCAGTACAAGTACCTTTCTCTATGAAAATGGAGTCGGAGGTTTTCTTTCTTGGGTACTGAAAGGAGGCATACCTGACAGTGACTTTATCAAAGAATGAAATAAGATTGGTTTGGCATGATCTGTTCTTAACAAACCCATGCTGGCTACTACTAGTTATAACTTTATTTGCTTCTAGTTGTTCACAGATCTGTTTTTTGATTATCTTTTCCAGTATCTTTCCAGGCATGAATGTTAGGCTGATTGGTCTGTAGTTTCCTAGGTCTGTTTTTTTTCGCTGTCTTGAAGATGGAAACCACATCAGCCCTTTTCCAATCCTCAGGTACTTCTCCAGTGTTCCAGAATTTTTAAAAGATATGGTACAATGGTTCTGATATAACACCTTCAGAACTCTGGAATGTAATCTGTTGGGTCCCTGTTATTTATATTCATCAAGATGATATAGGTGTTCTCTCACCATTTTCTTGCTTATTTTAATTTTTATTTCTAGTTTGTCTTTTACAGTAATTTAAATATGAAATGTTAAATAGAGTAATTACAACAGAGGAATTGAAGGGGGTAATATCCAAATTAAAGAGCAATAAAACCCCTGGCCCTGACGGTTTACCAGGAGAATTGTACAAAAATCAGGATTTGGAAGAAATACTTATACCAAAACTTCTGACAATATGTAATGAGGCCCTGAGAGGCTCCAGGATCCCAGAATCGTGGAAGGAGGCGTTCATCACACTGGTAGGAAAAGAAGGTACCGACCCCAAGCAAATAAAGAATTATAGGCCGATCTCCTTACTTAATACAGACTATAAAATATTTATGGGAATTTTAGCAGGTAGGATGAAGATAATACTAAATAATTGGATCCACCCCGACCAAAAGGGGTTCCTCCCTGGCAGACAGATCGGAACTAATATGAGAGTGGTGATGGATGTGCTGGAGTATTATGAAACACACTCTGAGAAACAGCTGGCCTTGGTCTTCCTCGACGCTCAGAAGGCCTTTGACAATCTAAATTGAGGATTTATGATCCAGCAAATCAAAAGAATGAATTTTGGGGGATACTTTGAGAATGCGATAAAAACAATTTATGATAAGCAGAGTGCAAAGATTATACTGAATGGAGATATGACCAAAACTTTCTGGATTGGTAAAGGGGTAAGACAAGGCTGTCCACTCTCTCCACTCTTATTTATATTAGCTCTGGAGGTATTGCTAAGGAAAATTAGGCAAAATAACGAGATACGTGGATTGGAAATTAGGAATGAAACTTTCAAGATTCAAGCTTTTGCTGACGATGTAGCGTTGATTATGGAGGACCCGTCAACAACCGAGCCAAAAGTATTGGAAGAATTAGACGAGTACGGGAAGCTATCTGGATTCAAATTAAATATGACAAAAACTAAAATGTTAACAAAAAATACCCCAATAAGAGAACAGGAAATATTAGTAGACAACTTGGGCATCCAAATAGTTAAGAGGATAAAATATTTAGGGATTTGGATTACTGCTAGATGCTCAACCTTAAAGGAGGACAATTATATACCCTTATTGACAAAGATCAAGCAAGATTTGGAACATTGGGGGAAGTTGCAAATATCGTTTCTTGGTAGGATAGCCACCATTAAGATGAGTATTCTCCCCAAATTAATATACTTGTTTCAAACCACTCCTGTTAGTATTGACAAAAAATATTTTTCGGATCTAAATGGGATAGTAAGGAAATTTATTTGGGGAGGGAAAAAACCGAGAATTGCATTACGGTCATTGCAGGGAAAAAGGAATAAAGGCGGATTCGGCCTCCCAGTTTGGGAGCTATACCATAAAGCAGCCAACTTAGTATGGCTACGAGAGTGGGACTCATTAAGAGACAAAAGAATTTTACAACTGGAAGGGCACGACCTATTGAGAGGTTGGCATGCCTATCTCTGGGATAAAGGAAAGGGGGCATGCATATGTTTCCACCAACACAAAATTAGAGATACATTAATGAAGACATGGAAAGAAATTAGGCACAAACATTATTTAAAATACCCAAAATGGATCTCTACAATGGAGGCAATGATTCATCCAAACACAATAAGTAGAGAGAAAATGTTCACCTATCAAAACATTCTAGATAACAGTGGTAACCTTAAACCTAATGAGATTTTAAAAGAGCAAGGGATTCATATTGATTGGTGGCCTTATTTACAAATTAAATCCCGATATAATAAAGATAAACAGGAAAAGGGAATAGAGACAGGGACAAATAGTTTTGATAAGGTATGGCTAGGCAGTGAGAATAAACTATTAGCTAAATTATACTCCTACCTGCTCGAATATGATAGAGAAGGAGAAATATTAAAAGATCAAATGATTGCTTGGGGAAGAAATATCGACTCAAAGATAAATCTAGATGATTGGGAAGAAATATGGAACAGCAATCTTAAACTGACGAGAGCTATAAGTTATAAGGAGAATCAGTATAAGATGCTGTATAGATGGCACCTAGCACCATCTAGAATTGCAAAGATATATCCAAATGCAAGCTCCAAGTGTTAGAAATGCAGCCACCACCAAAGTATCTTCTACCACATGTGGTGGACGTGTCCGGAAGCGAGGAAGTTTTGGAAAAAAAATACAAAAATGGATCCAAGAAATATTAAATGAGGATATCAACTTTTTGCCTGAAATTTATCTCCTGGGAGTGCTAAAACGAACATTTGTTAAAGATAAGAAATATTTGATTATTCATATTGTCACAGCCGCTAGACTCTCTTATGCCAGATATTGGAAAGAGAAAAGAGGTCCATCTGAGGAACAGATAGTCAATAAAGTACTGGACTGCGCAGAAATGTGCAGATTAACGTATGTGTTAAACGGAAAGGAGGATTCAGAATTTTACACGATTTGGGATCTGTGGTATAGGTGGTTGAAAAATAAATGCAAAAGTTAATACTTATGAGGAACAATGTACAACTACTAATTAATTCTATATATTATTGTATCATAATTTAACTGTAATTAATTTTATAAGAATTTTTGTATAAATTGTATAATATTTAGATAATTGATTAGATACCGCACTTGTAAATATATAATATGACTACACGTTGCCGAACCGTAAAGTTTGAATTCTAATATATTCTTTATTCAATAAAATTTCATTAAAAAAAAAAAAGGAAAAAAAAAGAAAGAGGAAATCAAACTATGTGATATATAGGCCCCTATTTGAATTTTTTTCCTGTTTATACATAATATTTATGTATAAATATTATGCATTATGCAAATGCTTTATTCATTTCCATTATTTTTATCTTTTCTCTGAGAGCTAAAGTAACTGTTATGGTAGAGGGCTATTCCCACATTTTAATCCCATAAAAACTATCTTTTGAAGTAGCTCAAGCAAAGAGAAAGTGACTGACAGGCTCAGATTCATCCCTGTCTATATATCTGAGTGGGAACATGAACCTGGATCTCATTGTTCATAAACCCAACAATTTAAACATTTTGCTTTATTGCTTCCAATATCTTTTGCACATACATATGGTGCTTTATGCACTTGCAAGAATCAGACATAGAAAAAAAAATTCTGGTGCTAGAGCTGCCAAATTCTTTGTCCTCTTACAGTCTCATGTTTTTGTCCAAAAATGTTGGAATTGTGTCAAAACTGTATATAAATTAGGACTCTTGAGAAATATTACATGTGTATAAATAAGGTCCTGCCTCTACTCCCCATTCAAAAAAGTACGAACTCTTGAGATAACAGCATTTCAAAAGTAATATTTTATTGAAAGGAAGTGATTGCAAGACAAAAGCAAAGCAAGCTCTAAGTTCCCCGTAGGCAATTCTGTTAGGATAAAGAAGTTAGAAACCTCTCCCCTCAGTCTGATGTTGAATGAGCCAATCCACAAGTGCGAAGATGTTGTGGAAATGACCGTCCTGGGAAGGAGATAAGGAACTGTTCCTAGGTGCTTCTTTCAGGGGGCTTCAGAACTGAGGCAACACAGATGGCCCTCCCCCCTTACACATTCCCCCAAAGGTAAATCAAAGCATAGGGTAGATAGGTGCCAGACCTAGGGTTATAAAAGAAGGGATTACAGGATATGCAGAAAACAGGAAGAGAGCAATAAGTGAATAAAGGGATCCAGGCCCCCTCCCCACAGAAATGGCAATATCATGGTAGGGATCTGACATGCTGCCCCCCTAGAAAAATGAAAGGTCCACCTGTAAAGGAAACACAAAGAGAAACAATGTAGTGGGTTAGTTGGGTTTGTCAGGATACTGCAAGTGGAATACAGGAGTCCTAACATGTTTTTAGCCACCCACTCATTCTTGGAGAGGGTAATCCTCCAATATTGCATGCAGCCATGGTGTGTGTGAGAGTCTAGGATTTCCTTGATCTCAAAGTGGTGTTCCCCCTCAATCATAATAGGGATCAGAGGAATGTCTGCAGGTGGCCTTATAGTGAGATAATTTTTGGCTTCAGTAGGCTGCAGTGAAATACTGGATGGACCTGCCTAAGTGTTTTAGGGAGGAGTAATTCCACAGTTACTTCCCTAGTGATAGGGGAAGATCCTATGAACTTAGGTCCCAACTTTTTGGAGGGTTGCAAGGACTGTAGGAATTTGGTGGGTAAGTAGACCTTATCACCTATTTTGAAAAGTTTTTGTTCAGTTCTTTTTTTGTCATCTTGAGCTTTAAAAGTGGCTCTAGCCTTGCTTAGAGCTAATCTTACTACTGACCAGGTGTTTTGCAATTGTTGTATCCACTCCTTAAAGGAGGGTATGATTGGTTCTTCTACTGGTAGTTCTGGTTTTGGGGTGAAATCCTGGTGTGTCGCAACTTGGAACGGAATGAATCCTGTATTAGAATGTACAGAGTTATTGTATGTCACCTCTGCAAAGGGCAGGAGGTCTGTCCAGTTATCTTGCTGATAATTAATAAAACATCTCAAATATTGTTCTAGGATGCTGTTTAGTCTCTCTGTCACTCCAATTAGTGGCTAGATGGTGGGAAGAGCTTAGGCCCTGGCTAGTACCTAGGCAGCCCAAAAAAGCTTTCCAGAACTTTGAAGTGAACTGAACCCCCTGATCAGGTATTATATTTTGTGGTGCCCCATTCAGCCGATAAATATGCTGCAGGAACATTTTGGCAAATGCCTTGGCAGTAGGGATACTTTGGCAGGGGATAAAATGGACCTGTTTGGAGAACAGGTCCATTATGACCCAAATGACAGTATTTCCCCCACTTTCTGACAGCTCTACAATAAAATCCATAGAGATCTCTCTCCAGGGTGCTGAAGGCTCGGCTATGGTTTGTAAGAGTCAAGGGTTTTTTCCCTTCTTTTTGCTGATGCACAGACAGGGCAACTGGCAATGTAGCTTTCTATGTCTTTCTTGAGGGATGGCCACCAGAATTGTCTTTTTATAAGGTGCAGTGTTTTTATGAACCCGAAATGGCCAGCCAGTCTGGAGTCGTGGCATACCTTCATGAGAAGAAGCTTCTGGCTAGCTGCAATGTATAATCTTCCCCCTACCCAAGCCAGGTCATCTTTAAGCAAACAGGTATTTTTAAGGGCTTGGAATCAATCATCGTTAAGTAGGGCTTGTTTAAATGCCTGAATGGTGACATTGTCTGCTAGCAGGTCCTGTTTGGCCTGCACTTTGGTTATCACCTTGGCTGCCAGCTGGGAGGCTGGGAGCACGGGTTTGATCACCTTGGGCTTTTTGCTATTATACTGTGGTTTTCTGGACAGTGCATCTGCTAGAAAATGTTTTCCCACAGGAAAATATTTGCGGCTGAATTTTGAAACATTTAAAATATTGAGCCCAGTCCACTTGTTTTGGGGAGAGTTTCTGTGGGGTCTTAAGAGCCTCCAGATTCTTATGATCAGTCCACACTTTGAAAGGGATTTTGTTCCCCTCTAGGAAATGTCTTCAGGTAAGGAGACCCCATTGCACTGCATATGCCTCTTTCTCCCAGATAGCCCATCTCTGTTCAGTATCTATTAGTTTTTTAGAGGTGTATGTGCAGGGTTGTAGTTGGCCCTGTTCGTTTTCTTGGAATAGGACTGCCCTGACAACCCGTTGCTGGCGTCTGCCTATATGATAAAAGGTTTTTCTGGGTCTGAATGCTTTAAGATTGGCTCAGCTGAGAATAATTGTTTCAATTTCTCGAATGCCGCCTGGAATTCCATAGTCCAATTTAAGGGTTGCTTCGGCTTTGGCGTGTCTCCCCCCCTTTTTTTTCAAAAGATTAGTGATGGGGAGTGCAATTTGCACCAAAGCCAGGATAAATTGTCGATAGAAGTTTGCAAATCCCAGGAAACTCTGCAATTGCTTGCGTGTGTGGGGAGAGGCCCAGTCAATCCCCACATGTACTTTCTCTGGGTCCATCTTCACACCCTTGAGAGGTATCTGGTGTCCCAGGTAGTCTATCTTATCCTTATGGAACTCACATTTAGACAGTTTTAAATAAAGCATAGTGGCGCAGAGATTGTTTAGGACTGCCCGGACAAGTTTTACATTCTCTGTTTTCATTTCAGTGTATATTAAAATGTCATCTAAATAGGCGGCTTCCAATTTGGCTTCCGTCGCTGTCAGACGGTCCCTTGGGACTGCCAGCCCCGTCGCCCGTAAAGAGCCGCCTTCACAGCTGAAAGGCGGCTCGAAAAACTCCATTTCTATAAGGAAATGTGAGATAGAGCAAGCGAGGGTAGGTAGAGCCCTCTGCGAAGTCCCCAGAGTTTTTCTTTTACTCTTGGGGACGAAGCAGGATGAGGCTCCCTATTTCCTTCGCTGCTGCTCCGGGCTTCGGGAGACCTCTGCCTTTTGCAGAGCCAGGCAACGTGACCAAGCCTCTTATCGAAAATCAACAGATGGTTTAATTAAAGAGGACGAGATTTGGACTTGGGACCCTAAATCACAAGTATTTTTAACAATTTTACAAGCGTTTTTAAGTGAAGGGAAAAAAAAAGTTTAAAATGGCGACTGCTGAGGCTTGAGAAGAAAAAGAAAGCCGAAAGCGAAAGTCCTTCCGTAACAACCTACAAAGTAGCGGAATAAACAGTGCTGGCTAGAATCTAGAAGAAAAATATCTATTTTAAGTTTCTTTTTTCTTGGAGATTTGTACTTGATCTTGTTTGGGGAGAAGTTTTCTTTCTTTAAAAAGAGTTTGTTTCTGTGGCAGGATGGCGTTAAAACTAATAAAGCCTGACAAACAAGCAGCGGGGAGGGGGTGTTCCCCCATTCACAATTATGTGAACAAGTTTCGAGCTTACAGACTCAGAAGAATGGCTTTAATTTAAAAGAATTTGTCCTGGAGGAAATGGCAAGATATCACGAGACTGTGAACCAGAATTTTGAAAAATTTAGGCAGGAAATTAAAGAATTGATACAACTAAAGTATGATAATTTGCAACGAAAGATTGTAACAGTGACTAATGCTTTTTCAGAAATAGTTATAAAGATGGATACAAATATCAAGTTATTAGAGTCTAAAATGGAGGAAATTGATGATAAGATTTATAATTTGGACAATAAAATACAAAGAATTGAAAATGATTTGATAAATATTCAAGACAATAGTTTAGAAGTAAAGTCTAAAAAGGAAGCTGGTCACGAGACTTACAATGCAGAAGATATAAAGCAAGGGATTGAAAAAGAAGTTACAATGATGCAATACAGGCTCACGGAATTTGCGGTTAGAATGAGAGGATTACAGGAAAATAATAGAGATGATTTAAGAAAAATATCTGCTCAAGTTCTGGCCGGGATTTTAAAGGTTCACCCTGAGGAGGTATCTTGTAAGATTGACAAGGCCTATAGAGTAAATTCTTGGATTGCAAAGCAAAGGCAATTGCTTAGAGATGTGGTGATTTACTTTACAGATAAAGAAATAAGAAATGATATTGTGCAGAAATCCTTTAATTCTATTCTACAATTGTATGGAAGAAAGATCTGGATATATAAAGAGTTGCCGCCCAAGATGTTAAAAGATAGAAAGAAATTTGGATTTTTGGTGGCTGAGCTAAAGAAACAAAACATCTCATTCAGGTGGGACATTCCAGTTGGCATAATATTGAGATATCAAGGAGAAAGATATCAACTAAATACTGTTGAAAAAGCGGAAGAATTTTACTGCAAGGTTCTCAAAAAGCAAAATCAACAAGAGATAGAAATTCAGGATAAGCAGAAGGAGGTGGAAGTAATGGAAAAACAACAAGTTACAGAGGTTTTTGTAGATGAGCCGCTTCTGGATTCTCCTTCAGAGGTCTCAGCTGGACTATTTATAAATACAAGAGAGGCGGTTCTGAATTCTAATGTGATGACTTATCAAGTTACAGACCAGCATGGAAATCAATCAGTTGATATACAACTTATAGAACCAGAATGGAGATTTAAGCCACAAAAGCAAAACCAACAAGATCAAGTTATAGATCAGCATGAAAACCAAACAGTTGATATACAATTTATAGAAAGGAAATCAGGATGGAGATCTAACCCACAAAAAGTCAAGAAAAGAAGAAGCAAGTCTCACAAAAACAAAAACTTTTAAACTAAACAACAGTGTAATGCCAGTTATCTAAGAGATGATTGAATATATGAAAAGATAGCTGAGGCAAAGTATTGGTTTATATTATCTTGAGGAGAGTGACAGACCTCTGCAGTGCTGTACTTTTGGGATGTGAAAAGGGCCTTAAACTGAAGGGATTGGAATTATCTTTTTTTGGATTCTTTGACAAATGCACTACGTTTATGCTGAGCTACAAGGCAAGAGAGTTATGGGATTGGGGCACGCAGATGATCTGATTGTTACCCTATTACGGTGGTTGGAATTAATAATTTAGATGAAAGACACTACTATAGACACTATATGGAATACAAATATAAAGTCACTCGGGTGGTTGTTTTTTTTTTTTTTAGAAGATATTTGCTATTGATGGGGGCAGATGGTAATTGAAGATACCGAACATACTGTTGGAATTAGGATGTGATGTTACCCTAACATGGGTGATGGAGTTAACAATCCATCTGAAAGACATTACAGAAGATATCATATGGATTACAAGCTTAAAGTCATTTTAAGAGGATTTTATTTACATAAGGGAATACTTTTTAGTAGTGTGGGCAGAAGAATAAAGATATTAAGAATTATTAAGTATGGTAGTTCTGTAGGAAAGTGGGTGGAGACAGGTTAGCTTATTGATTGTTTAGTTTAAGAAAAGGGATATTATGTTTAGATATGAATATATGTAAAAGATTTGAGTTAAGAGATATATCTATGGGGGTGGAGAAAATGGGCAGACTATGAGTTGAATCAATGTTAAATTAGGAATTATTATATAGTTTTATAGTGGAAGGTTGCTTTGAAATGTTATATTAATATACATAAAAGATTTGACTTAAGAGATATATGTATGGGGGGGAGAAAAAGGGTAGATTATGAGCAGAAATTGCTAAACTGGGAGATATAATAATATTATTATGCTAAATTAGGAGTTATTATATAATGTTATAGTAGAATGTTATTTTGAAATGTATAGTATAAGGGGGATATAATAATATTATTAGAAAGAAAGGGTCAGCATATGGGGGATGGAGCAAGGGGATGGTAAAGTATTATATAATCTGTTATGAATTTGGGTTTTATTTTGAAGAAGCCACAGCGGGAGGGGAGGGTGAGGGGGGGTGTTAGGGAGGAGGGGGGAAAAAGGGGGAAAATTTGTATTTGAAAAACTTTTTCAATAAAAAAAAAAGTCATCTAAATACACCAAAACCCCTTTGTATAGGTGCTCATGGAGCACCTCATTTATGAGTTGCATGAACACAGCGGGAGCCCCTTGTAGTCCAAACAGAAGCACTTTGAATTGGTAACACCCCAAGGGGGTGTTAAAAGCTATTTTCCATTCGTCCCCTTCCCTAATCCTGATTCGGTAGTTAGCCTCTTTTGGGTCCAGTTTTGAAAAGATTTTCCCCTTGGATAGGTCGGCTAACATGTCGTTCATGAGTAAGGTGACCAGATTTTAACATTGGTAAAGAGGGACATTGTGGGCGTGGCTTATTTTGTGGGCGTGGCTAGCTGGTCATGTGACCGGGTGGCCATGGCTATGTGTATAGGGACTACTCAGAGGGCTGGAAAGTCATTTCTGACAGGTCCTCACACTTTTGACTGGTCCTCACACTTATGACCATCCTCACATTTATGCCCGTGCAGCATTCTTAACAACCATGTCACTCATTTCACAACTGCTTCTCTTCACCATGGTGACAAGATAGGGCAAAAATGTAAAATGTGAGGACAGTCGTAAGTTCGAGGACTGGTCAAAAGTGTGAGGACCAGTCAAAAATAACCTTTTCAGCCCTCTGAGTAGTCCATATGCACAAAAGGACTAACCAGAGGGCTGAAAAAAGTCATTTCTGACTGGTCCTCGCACTTTTGACTGGTCCTCACACTTATGACCATCCTCACATTTATGCCCGTGCAGCATTCTTAACAACCATGTCACTCATTTCACAACTGCTTCTCTTCACCATGGTGACAAGATAGGGCAAAAATGTAAAATGTGAGGACAGTCGTAAGTTCGAGGACTGGTCAAAAGTGCGAGGACCAGTCAAAAATAACTTTTTCAGCCCTCTGAGTAGTCCATATGCATAAAAGGATACAGTAATAGAGAGGGATGAAGGAAGGGAAGGGAAATTAGAGTAGGAGTGACGGTAAGAGAGGGAGGAAGAGAGGAGGAGAAGGAGAAAGGAAGAGGAAATAGGGAGGAGAAGAAGAGGGTGGGGGGAAGAGAAAGTAAGAAGGAAAGAAAAGAGAGGTGGTAGGTTTGAGGAGAAAGATTGCTGTACAATAAAAAAGATGAAAGGGAAGAAAGCCAACCCCAAACAAATATAAAGATATTAAGATAAAGAATGAATTGTTAAACTTTAAAGAATAAAAGAGAACAAATATGAATAAATAGCAATAATTAGAAACACACATACAAACATACAATGTATTTTCTTCGAACAGAATATTTGGCTGGTTCACAAATTTAAACAGCGTTTAGTCATTTCAATTAAATTTACAATTTCTATATTTCCTTTTTGCCATATTTATTCCTCATCTATTTTTTTAAAAAAACAATATTACCCTTCATCCTCATCTCTAATCTTAATCAAATTCAATTTTTCCCTTCTATTCTATATTATACCCCTTCCCATTATCATCTATTTTTATATCCATCCTCACATTGGTTAATTATGTAATTATGTAATACAGTTGTTTAATACAAATTCAACATTTTAGTATAAATCAATTAGTTATATAACTATCTTTTTTGTATATTAATCAATATGAACCTGAATATTCCAATTATTTCCATGCAATCCAATTTCTTACAAATCAATTAATTATACTTACCAATAATAATAAACCAAATAATTTCCCCCATATATTCCTCCAAACCACAACTTAACCATTTCTGCTTTCAACACAGTATACAATTAATAGTATCTCAATTATTACAATTCCCTAGTTAAAAAGAGCTTTTTTTTCTTTTGTGTTTTAAAATCTTGAACTCTCCTCTTTTGCCCTAAATAATTTCCCATTGTTTGCACCTACCTTTTTTGGTGAGGAAAAGGAAAATAAATCTGCTGCCTAATTTTCCAACGTTGCAAGCAAACAGCAAAGCCAACAGCCTGTTTTACTTTCAGTTTCGTTTTGAGCTTGGTTTGCACAAAGAGAAAAAAAAACTGCTGAGCAATTTAGCAAGAGCAGAGCCCTGTGCAAATCAGCTGAGAGGGGGAAGCCGAGCTAATCAACGTAGGGCGGCCCTTTGAAGCCCCGCGGCAAGAGTTTAAACAGGTTTTTTCCCTCTAGCCATCAGCTGGGACTCAGGAGGCAGCCGGGACTCAGGAGGCAGAATGAAAAATCGGGACTTTTTTAAAACGCCGTGGGACGCGGGACAAATTGCTCAAAGGTGGGACTGTCCCGCCAAAAGCGGGACGTCTGGTCACCTTATTCATGAGGGGAAGGGGATACATATTTTCTATGCTTACAGTGTTTAAATTTCTACAGTCTACACATAAGCGCAAAGACCCATCTTTCTTTTCTTGGAACCACACTGGGGTGGTGATTTTTGGTCATGTTGGTTGAATGAATCCCCTAGCCAGGTTCTTATCTATGAAGATCCCCAATTCCTCGAGTTATCTGGGGGGACATGCTATACATCTTGGACTTTGGTAGTTTGGCACCTGGGAGGATCTCAATGGTGCAGTCTGTGGGACTGTGGGGTGGGGGAGCTCGTCGGAGCACTCTTCGCTGAACACTTCAGTTAAATTCTTATATTCCCTGGAATGCCCCGTGTTGCCACAGCTCTCCCGACCACAGGTGTTTCTTTGTTTGGCTTTCCTCCCAGTTCCTCCCTTTGGCCATCCGGTCATTCCCCATTGGAATCTTAGGGTCCCCTGTTGCCAGTTTACTCTGGGGTTCCATTTCCTTAGCCAGGTGAGTCTCAGGACTAGCAGCCATTCCATTCCACATGCCACAATAAATGTGAGTCTCTCATCATGGGTCCCCATGGCTATGTCTAGGGGTTCTGTAGTAAAAGTTGCCGGCTCCCCCCCCCCCGCGGCTGATCTGTCTAACTGGCAAAATGTGATGGGGGTTTTCAGCTTTCACAGGTGGATGCCTAGTTTCCCCATCAGAGTTGGACTAATTAAGCACCGGGTGCATCCTGAGTCTAGGAGGGCTGAGAGTTTTACTCTTTTCCCTTGAGTGGGGATGAATAGTCTTAGGGGTATGGTGAGCAGTTCAATTGGTTTGCTTACTAGTGGGTCATCTTCAGAGTCACATTTATTTATTTATTTATTTATTTATTTATTTATTTATTTATTTATTTATTTATTTAATATTTATTTATTTATTTATTTATTTAATATTTATTTATTTATTTAATATTTATTTATTTATTTATTTATTTATTTATTTATTTAATTTGTATTAATTTGTAGTCCCCAGAAGGGACTCAAGGCAGTGAACAGCCAAAATTAAAAAAACATACAAATAGAAAAGTTAAGATAATTAAAAAGAATTAAATCATTGGCTTCCCAATTTAAAACCCCCAAGTCCATAAAGTTTAAAATCCCAATTAAGAACCATTTAGGCTAGGCCGGCTTGGTGGAATAAATAAGTCTTCAGGGCCTTACGGAATGTACAAAGGTCCGGGATCAGCTGTATTCCAGGAGGCAGCTCGTTCCACAGGGCGGGTGCCCCCACAGAGAAGGCTCTCCCCCTGGGGGCCGCCAGCCGACATTGCCTGACTGACGGCACCCTGAGGAGGCCCTCTCTGTGAGAGCGTATTGGCCGGTGGGAGGTTATTGGTAGCAGCAGGCGGTCTTGCAAATATCCTGGCCCTAAGCCATGGAGCGCTTTAAAGATGAGAACCAATACCTTAAAGCGCACCCGGAAGACCACCGGGAGCCAATGCAGCTCGCGCAGGAGAGGTGTTACATGGGAGCGCCATATCGCTTCCATAATCACCCGCGCGGCCGCTTTGCACCAGCTGGAGCCTCCAGGTGCTCCTCAACGGGAGCCCCATGTAGAGAGCGTTGCAGTAGTCCAGGCGTGATGTGACAAGGGCATGAGTGACCGTGCACAAGGAGTCCTGATCCAGAAAGGGGCGCAACTGGTGTATCAGGCGCACCTAATAAAAAGCCCCCCTGGCCACGGCCATCATATGCTCTTCTAAAGACAGCCGTGTGTCCAGGAGGACACCCAAGTTGCGAGCCCCCTCTGTGGGGGTCAGTGACTCGCCCCCAATAGCCAGCAATGGCACCAGCTGGCTATATCGGGACGCCGGTATCCACAGCCACTCAGTCTTGGAAGGGTTGAGTCGAAGCCTGTTCCTCCCCATCCAGATCCGCACAGCCTCCAGACACTGGGACATCACTTCAAGGGCATCATTCATACAGGTGGCATAGCACCCCAAAACCATGGATGATCTCACCCAGCGGCTTCACATAAATGTTGAACAGGAGCGGCGAGAGGACCGACCCTTGTGGCACCCCACAAGCAAGGCACCTCGAGGTCAACCTCTGCCCCCCTGCCAACACGGACTGCGACCAGTCAGAGAGATAGGAGGAGAACCACCGCAACATAGTGCCTCCCACCCCCAATCCCCCCAGCTGGCGCAGCATGATACCATGATCGATGGTATCAAAAGCCGCTGAGAGGTCTAACAGGACCAGAACAGAGGAACAACCCTTGTCCCGAGCCCTCCAGAGATCATCCACCAATGCGACCAATGCCGTCTCCGTGCTGTACCCAGGCCTGAAGCTGGACTGGCACGGATCTAGATAGACAGTTTCATCCAGGTACTGTGGGAGCTGTCACACAACCACACTCTCCACAACCTTCGCAACGAAGCGAAGGTTGGAGACCGGACGGTAGTTTGCCAGAACAGCCGGGTCCAGAGAAGGCTTCTTGAGGAGGGGCCTCACCACCGCCTCTTTCAAGGTGGGAGGCAAGAAACCCTCTCTCAAAGAAGCATTTATAATCCTCTGGAGCCAGCCTCATGTTACCTCCCGGGTGGCCAGTACCAGCCAGGAGGGGCACGGGTCCAATAAACATGTGGTTGCGTTTAACCTCCCCAGGATCCTGTCCATGTCCTCAGGAGTCACAGGGTCGAACTCATCCCAGATAATATTCTCAAGACCAGCCTCAGTCACCCCGCCAGGATCTACCCAGTCAGAGTCCAAGCCTTCCTGAATCTGAGCGATTTTATCGTGCAGATACTGTGCAAAATCCTCAGCCTGCCCTTGCAAGGGGTCTTCCTGCGCTCCCTGATGTAGAAGGGAGCATGTCACCCTAAACAAGGCGGCTGGGCGGTTATCTGCCGATGCAATAAGAACGGAAAAGTAGTTACACTTTGCCGCTTTTATCGCCACTAGATAGGTCTTAATATGAGATCTAACTAGTGTTCGGTCGGATTCGGAGTGACTAGCCCTCTAACCACTCTCTAGGCATCTTTTCCGGCGCTTCCCTCAGGAGAACCAAGGGGCCGGGAGCGTTCGGCGTCGGGTCAGAGGCTGCAAAGGCACGACTTGGTCCAGAGCACCGGCGGCCATCCTATCCCAGGCAGCCACCAGGTCTTCAGTCGAGTTGTGAGCCAGAGTTTCAGGAACTGGCCCAAGCTCCCTCTGGAACCTATCAGGATCCATCAGGTGCCTGGGGCAGAACCACCTGGTCGGTTCCGCCTCCCTGCAGTGGGGTGCAGCGGTCAAAAAGTCCAGCCTCAGGAGAGAATGGTCCGACCATGTAGTTCAGTAACTACATCCCCTATATCCAGACCACTCAGCCACTGACCAGAGATAAAAACCAAGTCCAGAGCGTGTCCTCCCGCGTGAGTAGGGCCATGAATTAGTTGTGTCAGGTCCATGGCTGTCATGGAAGCCATGAACTCCCGAGCCATCCCAGACGCCTCAACGGCAGACGGCAGGTTGAAATCCCCCATGACCAAAAGTCTGGAGGCATCAACCGCCACCCTGGCAATAACGTTGAGAAGCTCGGGCAGGGCCTCTGTCACGTGGCAGGGAGCCAGGTACGCGATCAGCAGGCCCACCTGCATCCCATGGCCCCACTTCACCAGGAGAGACTCATATCCAGCTATCTGAGGTACAGTGGCCTCCCTCAGATCAAGACCTTCCTTTATAACGACTGCCACCCCCCCACCCCTGCCCTGGGTCTTTGGCTGATGGAATGCGCGGAAACTTTCAGGCAGGCTGGGTCTTTCCCCTGGCAGTGCCGGAGTCCCTTTCTCCAACTTTGCAAGGGGGCAAAACTCCATGGCCTCTCCACTTCTCAGTGTGATGTCTTTTCTGCTTGGGTTGGTTTTTGTGGGCTTTGGACAGGCGTTCAGGTTTCTTGGCAGGGGTTTTCGAATAGCATTCAGCTGCACAGTGCCCCTCCTTCCCACACTTGAAACTGGCGGATGACTAGGGTAGTTTGTGGCTTGGATACTTCCCACTTCCCCTGGGGTGGGAATCTATTCCAAGGTCTCCCTGCCTGGTACTGGTTCCTGGCCAGGTTGATCTCTACTTCTTTGGCTAGGATATACCATTCATGTAGGCAGTTTGGGGCCCCTCTGGCTAGGCAGGCCTGGTAGAGGTAGTAGTAGTAGTAGTAGTAGTAATAATAATAATAATAATAATAATAATAATAATAATAATAATAATAATAATAATAATAATAATTTTATTTCTATACCGCCCTTCTCCCGAAGGACTCCGGGCGGTGTACAGCCTATTTAAAAACACAGACAAAACAACAATATAAAATTTAAAATAATTAAATAAATTGGCTCAGATTTAAAACCCCAATAAATTTAAATACCCCAATTTAAAACTATTGTGTTGATAGTCCGGCCTGGCGGAACAACAGGGTCTTTAATGCGCAGCGAAACACCCGGAGGTCGGAGATCTTACGAATTTCCGGGGGCAGTTCGTTCCACAGGGCTGGGGCTCCCACAGAGAAGGCCCTCCCCCTGGGCGTCGCCAGCCAACATAACTTGGCTGATGGCACCCTGAGGAGACCCTCTCTGTGGGAACGGACTGGTCGGTGGGAGGGTATTGGTGGCAGAAGACGGTCTCGGAGGTACCCGGGTCCTATGCCATGGAGCGCTTTAAAGGTGGTAACCAACACCTTGAATCGCACCCGGAAGACCACTGGGAGCCAGTGCAGCTTGCGCAGGAGGGGTGTCACATGGGCACAATGGGTTGCGCCCATAACCACCCGCGCGGCTGCATTCTGGACCAGTTGGAGCCTCCGAGTGCTCTTCAAGGGGAGCCCCATGTAGAGAGCATTGCAATAGTCCAACCGGGAAGTAACAAGGGCATGAGTGACCGTGCGCAGGGCGTCCCAGTCCAGAAAGGGCTGCAACTGGTGAATCAGGCGAACCTGATAAAAGGCCCCCCTGGCCACGGCCGTCATATGCTCTTCTAAAGACAGCCGTGCGTCCAGGAGGACACCCAGATTGCGAGCCCTCTCCGTGGGGGGCAAAGATTCACCCCCAATAGTCAGCGATGGCACCTGCTGACTATATCGGGGCGCCGGAAGCCACAGCCACTCGGTCTTGGAGGGGTTGAGTCTGAGCCTGTTCCTCCCCATCCAGACCCGCACGGCCTCCAGGCAGCGAGACATCACATCAAGGGCATCGTTGGGGTGGTCTGGGGTGGAGATGTACAGCTGAGTATCATCAGCGTACAGATGGCACTTCACCCCAAAACCACGGATGATCTCACCCAGCGGCTTCACATAAATGTTGAACAGGAGGGGCGAGAGGACCGACCCTTGCGGCACTCCCCATGCGAGATGCCTCGAGGTCAACCTCTGTCCCCCTGCCAACACGAACTGCGAGCGGTTGGAGAGGAAGGAAGAGAACCACCGCAAAACGGTGCCCCCTATTCCTAACCCCCTCAACCGCTGCAGCATGATATCATGGTCGATGGTATCAAAAGCCGCTGAGAGATCTAATAGGACTAGGACAGAGGAGCAACCCCTGTCCCGAGCCCTCCAGAGATCATCCACCAATGCGACCAATGCCGTTTCTGTGCTGTGCCCCTGCCTGAAGCCCGACTGGTACGGGTCTAGATAGATAGCTTCATCCAGGTGCCGGGGAAGTTGTCGTGCCACCACGCTCTCAACAACCTTCGCCACAAAACGAAGGTTGGAGACTGGACGATAGTTGGCTAATTCAGCCGGGTCCAGGGAAGGCTTCTTGAGGAGGGGCTTCACTACCGCCTCTTTCAAGGCGGCAGGAAAGGCACCCTCACTCAGAGAAGCACCTATAATCCCCTGGAGCCAGCCTCGTGTAACCTCCCGGGAGGCCAGTACCAACCAGGAGGGACACGGGTCCAATAAACACGTGACGGCACTAATCTTACCCAGAACCCTGTCCACATCCTCAGGAGTCACAGGATCAAACTCCTCCCAGATAACATTCTCAAGACCTGCCCCAGTCTCCTCCCGTGGACTCATCCAATCGGAGTCCAAGCCATCCCAAATCCGAGCGACTTTATCGTGCAGGAATTGCACAAAATCCTCAGCACGACCCTGCAAGGGATCTTCCCGCACTCCCCCCCCCAAAGAAAGGAGTGGGTCACCCTAAACATGGCGGCTGGGCGGTTCTCTGCAGATGCGATAAGAGCGGAAAAATGGTTAGATTTTGCCGCTTTTA
This sequence comes from Pantherophis guttatus, assembly GCF_059756535.1. Taxonomy (NCBI): domain Eukaryota; kingdom Metazoa; phylum Chordata; class Lepidosauria; order Squamata; family Colubridae; genus Pantherophis; species Pantherophis guttatus. Next base: position 100,088,717 of record NC_142066.1, read on the forward strand.
TCGCCACTAGGTAGGTCTTGATATAAGACCTCATCTGTGTCCGGTCGGAATTGGATTGACTAGTCCTCCAAATGCTCTCTAGGCGTCCTTTCCGATGCTTCATCTCTCTCAGCTCCTCAGAGAACCAAGGAGCTAATTGAGATCGGCATCGGGTCAGAGGCCAGAAAGGCACGACGCGGTCCAAAGCTCCAGCGGCCGCCCTCTCCCAGGCGGCCACCAGCTCTTCAGTCAAGTCGTGTGTTAGAGTCTCAGGAAATGGCCCAAGCTCCATCAGGAACCTTTTGGGATCCATCAGGCGCCTGGGACGGAACCATCTGATCGGTTCCGTCTCCCTGCGGCGGGGGCAGGCAGTAGGAAAGTCTAGTTGAAGGAGTGAATGATCTGTCCATGACAAGGGTTTAATATCTAGGTCCCCTCTACCAAGATCATTCAACCACTGACCAGAGATAAAAATCAGGTCCAGAGTGGGTCCCCCTATGTGAGTGGGGCCTTGAACTAACTGGGTCAGGTCCAAGGCCGTCATGGAAGCCATGAACTCCCGAGCCACCTCTGACGCCTCACCTGCGGATGGGAGGTTGAAATCCCCCATGACAATAAGTCTGGGGGTATCAACCACCACCGTCATCACTCAGGCCATCCCTGAAACAGCTCACTAGGATGTCTTCCAGCCAGTCTATCCTGCAGGCGAGGTCTCGGAATATTTATTTATTTATTTATTTATTTATTTATTTATTTATTTATTTATTTATTTATTCATTCATTCATTCATTCATTCATTCATTCATTCATTCATTCATTCACTCACTCACTCACTCATTCATTCATTCATTCATTCATTCATTCATTCTAATTTTTATACCACCGTTCTCCCGAAGAACTCAGGGCAGTGCACAGCCAAAGATAAAACATTCCTCAGTGTATTTGGGCACTGGCCGGTAGCCCTGTTTCACAGTTCTGATGCAGTCACGGACTTTTCGGTCCACCAGGGGGTCATCGAGCCAACGGTGGAGAGCCATCATAAACCGACCAAAATTTCTCAGCTCAGGAGCATTGGCATTGTGGAGGCTCACCATCCATTTGGCCTCTGTCCCTTCTAGGGCCAGGGTGATGACTTGAACTCAAGCATCCTGGATTTGGAAATCCCGCCCGTACTTTTGCATGTATGTGAGGATATGCTCCAGAAAGAACCCCAGTTGTTATGGATCACCATCATACTTTACTCCTGGGGGGTGTCTTCCTTTGAAGTTGTAATGCCCTGGGCTCACTGGGGACATTTGTAGGAGCCAATGCTGGACAGATTTGACGGGGCGGCTGCTGCTCCTGTGGTGTTGTTGGCTGGGTCTATGGCCATTGGGTCTGGGGTGATGGTACCGGCTCCCTTAGCTGCTGCTGCAGCCTCACCCCTCCCCCCTCTAGTGAGGATCCAGCTCCCCCTGGACTCTCAGGTTCTCAAAAGCTTCCATCATGCATGGCATGATATGTCTTTTGACATGCCAGTTCCTCAGTTAGTTCTTCTTGGTCTGACAGAGCTTCCAGCTCACGTTTTCAGCCCGGTTGTTGGCTGCTGCAGGCAAGGGTGACTCCTCTGGTTCTGCCATCCCACTTGTCTTTCTTCCCCACTTCAATCGACCACCTGGGCTTTGTGGAGCCTTGCAGCATAGCTTCAATGTCTTCAATGGGGCAGGTGGAGCCGGCATCTGGCTGTGTGGTTGTAGAGGTCTCATCCCAGCATTCGGCCTCACCTCGCTCGCACCTTTGTTCAGACTTTTTCTGAATGGTCCTCTTGATAGAGCAAATTTGCTTTTCCAGGTTGCCCACATTTTTAAAAAAAATTAATATTTTTATTGCATTTTTACAAGTAAACAAATCTTACTCATCTTATGCAGAACTGCGATCATTTACATACTATAACATTCCAATTCAAATACACTATACATTTTTACTATACATTTTAATTCTATTTTGTCTGTTTCTTTTCCTTTTTTCTGTTCTCAATCCAATTGTACCACTTCTCCCATATTGCGTAGTATTCCGAATCTATTTGTCCTTTCAGTTAATTTATCTATTTCAGCACAAATACTTTTTTAATTACTAAACCTTCAGAATGTATGTTTGTATTTCTCCAACATTACGCAAAAGCTAACCATGCTGCGGTTATTATATGTAAAATGATATATGTTATTCTTTTATCGTATTTCCTTTTAGCTATCCCTAGGGGAAATAGTTCCGGGGTATATTCTATCTGATGTCCTGTTATTTCCTGTAACCATCTATGTATTTTCTTCCAATACTTCTTCATTTCAGGGCACAACCACCATGTATGATAAAAGGTACCTTGTTTTTGACCACATTTCCAACAGTTCGGGCTTAAATTTGGATATATCTTCGCTAACCTAGAAGATGCCAAGTGCCAGTGATAGAACATTTTATATTGGTTCTCTTTGTATTTTGGCGATTTAGCTATCTTATAATTTCTATTCCAAATTTTCTACCAATCCTCCAATTCAATACTATGCCCAATATTTTTTGCCCATGCTATCATAACTCCCTTCACTCTATCTTCAGCTCTATCAAATTCTAATAAGTAGTTATAAATTTTTGTTATCAATTTTTCATCTGGGCCAATCAATAATTTGTCCAATTGTTGTGGCACCATCTCAATTCCATATTCATCTTTGTCTTTTTTATACTGCGATTGAAGTTGCAAATAAGGCCACCAATCTATAATTATGCCCTGTTCTTCCAATTCCTGCCTATTTTTTAGATTCCCTTGGCTGTCTAAAATTTCATTGTATTTAACCATTTTACCTATATCTAGAGTGTTAGGGTGGATCATCACTTCCATTGTTGATAACCAAGTGGGGATTTTTATATAATGTTTTCTTTTAGTCTCTTGCCATATTTGCATCAGAGCTTTCCTTACTTTATGTCTAAAACATACAAATGAGATTTATTCTCCTTGTCCCATAAGAAGGCTTTTTGTAGGTTATGGCCTTCCAGTGTAAGTAATCTTCTGTTTCTCAAATTAATCCACTCCCTGACCCATACTAAAGTTGCCACTTTATAATACAGTTGCCAATCTGGAAGCCCAAAGCCACCTCTGATTCTACTATCCTGGAGATCTATTAATTTTATTCTTGCTTTTTTACCTGCCCATATAAACTTTGTTGTAATTCTATTCAACTCTGTAAAAAAATTCTTCTCCAAATTTATGGGTATAGTTTGAAAAAGGTAGAGTAATTTTGGCAGAATATTCATCTTGATGGTTGCAAGTTGACCTAGTATAGATAGCTGTAATGCCCCCCATCTTTCCAAATCCAATTTTATTTGTTGTATTAATTTCACATAATTGTCTTCTTGAATCGAGGAACACCTCGCTGTCAGCCAAATCCCTAATTATTTAATTTTTTTCATACTCTGTAGAACTAATTCTTTCTCTAATTCTCTTTTCTGTTTTGATGCTGCATTTTTAACTATCATTTTTAGTTTTTTTTTTAAATATACTTTATTGAATTTTTCCATAATAAAAAGAAAATATACCATCTCTATCTCCTTCAGAGGTACAGTGTTTATACAATTTGGTAAATCATACGTTAAATAAACTTCATCCTTAGCTATACAATATTCTGTGCAATATAACTCGAATTCAAGTACAAAACAGGTCATATCCTAAAATCATGTTTTTATCTTGTTCTTCAACCAATTATACCAGTTTCCCCATACTTCATAATATTTAGAATTCTCCTCATTATTTAACTCACTCGTCAATTTTGCCATTTCTGCGCACTCTAGGATTTTGTTTATTAATATTTCTTCTGAGGGTATAGATTTATTTTTCCAGTATTTCGCAAAGGCTAGTCTAGCCGCGGTTGTAATCTGGATTATGAGTTGCGTTTTGTTGTTATTAAGGCCATCTTCAGTTATACCCAGGAGGAAAGATTCTGGGGCTAGGACTATCTCCTGTCCCGTTATTTCACAGAGCCAGTGTCGAATTTTTGACCAAAACTTTTTGGTCTCAGGACAGGTCCACCATAGATGATAGAAGGTGCCGACTGTTTTTCCACATTTCCAACATGTGGCTGAGAGATTTGGAAACATTTTCGCTAACCTAGCTGGGGCTAGGTACCACCTGTACAACATTTTATAATGGTTTTCTCTAAATGTTGCCGATTTCGTTATTTTATAGTTCCTATTCCAGGCCATCTCCCAGTCGTTAAAATTTAGTCTATATCCCAGGTTTTTTCCCCAAATATTTAGCTGATTTTTTGCTATGGTCTCTGCCCTATCCTCATCTAATAGGAAGTTATAAATTTTTGTTAACATTTTCTTGTCTTAGTTTTGTTTTATTGATTTTAAGGCCCGATACTTCTCCATAGCTCTCTATTTCCCATATTTGGATAGGTTCTGTCTCCCTTGGGTCCTCAATAAAAAATACCAGGCCATCTGCAAACGCTTGTATTTTATACTCTTCCTTTCTGATTTTGGTTCCTTTAATCTGAATTTGCTCTGATTTTCATTAATAACGACTCTAATGTCAAAATGAAGAGCAGAGGTGACAGTGGGCATCCTTGACGAACTCCTTTAGTTATTTCGAATGGTCTTGTAATATCTCCATTTATTATAATACTTGCTTTTTGGGAAGAATATACTGCTTCAATCATTTGTTCAAATTTGTCTCCAAATTTCATTTCTCTGATTTGTCGAATCATGTAATGCCAATTTAAATTGTTGAATGCTTTCTGAGCAACCAGAAAAACAAATGCTGCTTGTTTCTCTGGATGGACTTTGTAATATTCTAATATGTTTAATACTGTTCTTATATTATCTCTAATTTGTCTCAATGGGTGAAAACCATTTTGGTCAGGGTGAATAATCTCATTTAATATTTTTTTTATCCTTCCTGCTATGATAGTCATGAAAATCTTATAATCAGTATTCAAAAGTGAAATTGGCCTATAATTTTGGATTTGATTTGAATTGGTACCTTTCATAATCACCGTGATATATGCTTCCCTCCACGAAACAGGCATTTTTGTTTCCATCAAAACGTCATTGTACAATTCTAAAAGTATTGGTTCTATTATTTCCCCCATGTTTTTATAAAATTCCCCTGGCAGACCATCTGGTCACGGAGTCTTATTGTTCTTTTGTCTTTGAATTGCTTCTTTTAATTCCATAATTGTTATCTCCCTATTTAATCTTTTCTTCCTCCACTATGGGCATACTTTCCTCTTTTAAATAGTCCTCTATTTTGTCTGTCTCAATTTCCTCTTGTTTATATAGATTTTCGAAATATTTTAATGTGATCTTTTTTATTTCTTCTTCCTTGTTTTGTTCTACCTCATTTTCTACCTCATTTTCAATTTTCTACCTCATCCTGCAACTGATGTATTATCCTACTTTCTCTTTCTTGTTTTAATTTGTATGCCAACCACCTCCCTGGTTTATTTGCGTTTTCAAAAAAATATTGTTTCATATGTTTACTGTTTTTTGCGTACTCCACTTGTTCTATTAAGTTTAATTTATGTTTGATTAATGTTAACATTTCATTAGTTTGTTCATCGCCTTGCTTTACTTGAAGCTTTTTTTCTAACTGATCTATTTCTTTCAGTAATGTGTCCTGTTGTTTCTGTTTCTCCTTATTTCTCTTTGACATGTAAGCTATTGTTATCCCTCTTGTGTACGCTTTTATTGTATCCCAAAAATTCTGTAGGGAGGTATGTTGTTTTTGTTTACATAGAAGAATAGGATCAATTCTTTTTTAATCTTCTGGAGATATTCATTTTCTTGTAATATTTGCGGATTCAAAGTCCATCTTTTAATTTTCCTCTTTCGACCTCTCCATATTATTTTCAGAGGGTTATGATCTGCCCAGATGTTGGGAGGGATTTCTACATTTTCTATATCCTTGCTTAATTCCCTGTTTGCCCATACTATATCAATTCTCGAGAAAGATTTATAAGGATTAGAATAAAAGGTATTTTTCCCCCATTGGGGTTTAATGTTCTCCACACATCTATCAAATTTAACTCCTCGACCATATTAAAGAAAGTTTTTGGTAATACATTCCTCTTTTTTTTGCTTTTTCTTATCACTAACATAATCTTTTTTAATATTTACTATTCCATTGTAGTCCCCCACTATACATATGTTTTTACAACCTGTCCCAATAATCCTTTCATGGGTTTTCTTATAAAACTCCCTCTGATTTTTATTGGGGGTGTAAATGTTAGCTAATAACATTTTAATTTTCCCTATTGTTAATTCAAGTAATAATGCCCTTCCCTTAGGGTCCGCATAAACTAAGTTAGTTTTTATTTCTTTTCTAATATATACCACCACCCCTCTCTTTTTTTTTTCTGCCAGTGCTGAAAACAATTTCCCCAATTTGTTATATTCTAAATATTTCTAGTCTTGTTTTTGGATGTGCACCTCCTGAAGACATATAATATCTACATTCTGCTTCACAAATTTTGTGAGTATTTTTTTTCTTTTCACAAAATCATTCAATCCATTCAGATTTATTGACAGTAGTTGGGTTTCTTTCTCCATTTTCCTAGTTGTCCGCCGATCTCTGGTTTCTATTTGTTCTGGTAATTCTTTGTGCCCTAGTCCTGGTACCTCTTTCTTCTTCTTGGTTCTCTTTTATCACCTTGCTTCTTTCTTCCAACTCTTCACCTCCAGATTCTTGTTTCTGTTCTTCGAGACTAACTGTCTCCAATTTCTCTCTGCTACCTGAATCTTCTTCCATCCCCATCAGTTGATCGTATAGTTCTTGGGCTTTGTCTAAATTGTCGACTTTAATTCTTTTGCCCTGCCAGGATATCAACATTCCTTCTGGGATGATCCATCAGAATAATATATTCTTCCTATTCAGCAGAGATGCTAGGAACCGGTAGTCTTTGTTCCCGAATCTGCCTAGGGACCTGCTTCAACATTATGATTTCTTTCCCATTATAAATCATGGGTTCGTCCCTTGTGATTTTATAAATGATATCTCGGACCTTCTTTCATGCAAACCTGATGTGTACTTCTCTGGGCAGGTGATGACGCTTTGCATAATTTGTTTGGACTCTATAAACTTCGTCCAACTCATTTATTATCTCTTTTTTTCCTCTCTGGAGGGCTTCTGCAATCAATCTGGCCATTACCCCTCCCAGGTCATCTTCTTTCATCTCCACAACATTTTAGACCCTCAAATAAAAGGAGGATCTCTCCATCTCGAGGTGTATCAATTAACTCTCTAGATCTTTATTCACTGCCATCATTCTTTGGTCCATCTGTTCTTCTTTTTTTTCCGTTTGCTCAGTTTTCATTTTCACTGACTTAATTTTTTGTTCATTCCTTTGTATCACCTCTTGAATTGTATCAACTTTATTGTCCAAATTCTGTACATCGGTTTTCAACTCTCCATGATTTTTCATCATCATCTCCTGGAGTTTAACCATAGTGTCCTATATCATTAAAAGGGTAGATTGCATCATTTGGGAAGTCAGGCTGGAACTTGATTTTTCCATAGGTAGCATCTCTTCTATTGATCTCTGATGTGATGGAGAAGCTGTCGCCACCGTCAGGTTAGATACTATCTTTTTCCCTGCCCTCAGTAATGTAGTGGTAGTGCTTGTAATTTCATTTAAAATTCTCTTTTGTTCTTCCAAAATTTTGTAAATCTTTTCCCAAATTACCATCCACCACTTTTATAAATACTAATAGTTTCTTTCTATCATTCGAGATTACTTCTTTTATATCTATATTTCTTTCTTTAAATTAAATTAAACCACGAATAAGTTGGTAAGAATTATTAGTATCTTTCTGTTCTTCTATCAATATTATAGCATTTTCTTCTATCAAATTTTATTTGTTTTAAGTTCTATTTCTATTATCATAAATTATCTTCACAATATTCTATATCTATAAATCAACATAAAAGTATACAGTACAATGCAATATGACTAAAGATCACTAAGTATATTTCCTCTATATTTAACCAATTAAATTGATTTAATTAATCAAACTAACGTAACTATAATAGATAGTTCTATTATATCTACAATCTATTATATCTAAAAATTAATATTAATATAGTTATATATAACTGTAAATACAATCCCACTAAGACAGCAATGCCATAAAAGCAATATTCAAGGAAATTGTATTAATCAGGGTATTAATCACAATATACAATATAACACTCTTTTTGATACTCAGAATTGAGCAACTCCGTTGTTTAGATATTTTGTTTCTCCGGGTTTTTCAATGTTCTGAGATAGTGTCATCCTTGTTATCCACTCTGCCTCTGTCAGTTTTTCTGCTTAGTCATTCAATGTTATGTCTGGATCTCTCAATCCCAACAATTCCTTTTCTTCTCTCTGCCCTCTCACTGTCTCTTTCTAGCGTCTTTACTTTCACTGTTAAACTCTGGATTACCCAAAACACTCACCTTTCACTTCTTCATCATTTATCACAGTTCTCCTCCACCAGACACCGTCTTCATTAGCTTATTCCCAATTCTGTCTGCTCTCCACTCCTCTCCAGACTCCTCTCCTTTCAGTCTTTTGTTCTCTCTGATCACCCATTTTTCTTCTGTCTTAAATCGTTTTTTTCAATCATCTGATTTTCTTATCAGATAATGAAACGTGGATTCCACCTTTCTCTTTCTCCTTCTCTTTCCATTCCTCCATTATCTTGCGCTCTTCCACTCTCACTTTTGCTTTCGCTTTTACAATCTTTTCCGATCTTCCCTTTCTTTTAGCTCCCCTCTCTCTGCAATTATTTTTTTATAGATCGCAGCTCTTCTCTTTAACTCGTCGCTAGTTTTCTGCAGGAACTTCCTTCCTTTTTGCCAAATATTTTAAAATTATTCACTTTGACAGTTCAAGCTGCTGTACATATGGAAGTTCCTTACAAACAAAGATGGATACAATCTGCAAATAGTGTTTTCTCTTTGAAGTCTGTTGTGGCTTCTCAGTCTTGGGTCCGCCATGTCAAAATGACATGACAGGACACTTTTGCACCAGTTTAAAGAGGATTTCCCTTGTTCCAGTGGGTGGTTGCTTTCCACTTCGCTGTCCCCCGGGCTTCCCCTCTGTTTTGCATGTCTCCCCAAACTCAACGCGCCTTCGAAGGGTTCCCAAGCACAAAAAAAATCAGAGTCAAAGGGCGGAGATCATCCTTTTCCCTCTGCACTGCCCTGACGTTGCCACTGGAAGACCGGGTTGACCACTTTTGCAGAGCCTGCTTTACTGCAGGCTCTAAGTTCCCCTTAGGCAATTTCATTAGGATAAAGGAGTTAGAAACCCCCTCCCCTCAGACTGATGTTGAATGAGCCAATCCACAAGTGCGAAGATGTTGTGGAAATGGCCATCCTGGGAAGGAGATAAGGAACTGTTCCCAGGCGCTTCTTTCAGGGGGCTTCAGAACCGAGGCAAAACAGATGGCTCTCCCCCCTTACACATTCCCCAAAGGTAAATCAAAGTACAGGGCAGATATGTGTCAGAGCTAGGGTTATAAACTAAGGGATTACAGGATATGCAGGAAACAGGAAAAAAGCAATAAGCAAATAAAGGGATTCAGGCCCCCTCCCCACAGAAATGGCAGTATCACAGTAGGGATCTGACAATATTATTGGTATGATAAAATAAACTAGGTCAATTCTAAACTTAAACTTAAAGTTACATAATTATAATTGATCTATGAGTACTAATAAAGTTCTGCAATGATATTTCCTTAAACTTCAGAAACTCTAAAAGGTTTGTTTACACCTAGTCCTTGACTTATAACTGTAATGGAGCCTGCCAATTTATGGTTCTAGATCATGATAGTTGTTGAGTATAGTGTATCATGTGACTAACCTGATTTAGTGACCTATTTTTGCATACTCATTAAGTGAACCCATTGTTTACAATGAAGCATGTTAAGTAAATGCCAGTTTTTGGCAAAAATATAATAAATCAGTCATGTGACTGCAAATGGACATAAATGCAGGCTAGTTGTCAAGTGCTTGAAATGCAGTCATGTGACTGTAGGGGAGACCCTGGCGATTGAAATTTTGGAACTAAGTCATAATTTTGAACAGTCACTAAGTGACTGGTCATAAATCAAGGATATTGTAAAAATCAAAGTTCTTAGGTTTATTATAGCTACAGTATGGTGCTATGTTATCCAGCACATACTATAGAGAAATAGCACACAGCAATTTCCAATTGTTGTTTCAAAAAATGGTTAGATCAAATGGCTATTCTTGTGGAAATGATTTTGCCTTTTAGCTATATTATAGTTGCAACATCAATTCTCTTGACTTGTTTAACCTGAAATGAATGTGCCTTCTAAGTGACTAAGTGACTGGTCATAAATCAAGGATATTGTAAAAATCAAAGTTCTTAGGTTTATTATAGCTACAGTATGGTGCTATGTTATCCAGCACATACTATAGAGAAATAGCACACAGCAATTTCCAATTGTTGTTTCAAAAAATGGTTAGATCAAATGGCTATTCTTGTGGAAATGATTTTGCCTTTTAGCTATATTATAGTTGCAACATCAATTCTCTTGACTTGTTTAACCTGAAATGAATGTGCCTTCTGTCCTCTGTGTTAGAAATTATGCTAACCTAATGCTGAAATAATACATAATCAACATAGTGCCCCAGTTACACTTCTTCACTGATTATAACAAAGAGAGAGAGAGAAGAAAGAAGAAAGAAGGAAAAAGGAAAAAGAAGAAAGTCAGTGGGGTATTATTTTGAACAAACCAGAGTAAACATTGATATCATTTCTGGATGAAAGTGTGTTTAGTATACGGAAGTACTAGCTTACTGCATGCCCCTCAGTAGATGAATCACATAGGTAGCCCCTGATATTTTATTGCTTGCTAGCTGATTAGCTGCCACTTGCTGTGTTGTTAATTAAAACTCCTTCTGTATACAAGCCTGAGCAGAACAACTGAGATGGCCCTAGTCATATATGACTCCCAAAAGGCATTTGTCTCAGTATCACTGAAATCTGTCATTGTTGGATTGCTGATTGTAGGGTGGCCTCTGATACCTTTTAGGGTTGTAAGTATCATGTATGTGTGAAACTTGTCATACATAGAGTCTAAGCACATTTGTGAATATTTAGAAGTCCTGGAGTTTTAAATCCCCATAGGAGCTCTTACCTGATGCTATGTTTCTTCCAGAATTGGCTGTTTTTCATATTCTTGCTTTCTGCTTAACAACAGCATTATAACTCAAAAGTGACCTAATATAAATAGAACGTCCTTTCTCATTCCTCATAGGATTACAAATGGCTAATGCTGAAATGATTTCAAGTCTTTGCTGTGGATATAGTAAGTGTGCAGATGGAATGGAGCACTTGTGATAAAGCTGCCAGATTGCATTAGAAAACTGTGATAGGTGTGACCTGCAAATCATCCAGCTGTCCTTTTCATTCATGTGATCCTTAGTTCTATTACACTAATCTTCCACATCTGGTGCCATCCAGATACATTACACTTCAATGCCTATGTTTTATTTCTTTGTTGATTTGGTTTAATTTCTTTGTTGGATTTTTAAGCCATAGTAATCTTATATTTTTCCAATAATTTTATTGAAGATTATATTATATAGATAAAACTAATAGAATCACAACTAATATATCAATATATATTTTTAAAAATTGAAAATTTTTAAAAAATTAAAAATTCAGAAAAAGAAAAAAGAGAAAAAGGAAAGGAAAAAAGAGAAAAAGAAACATCCACTTCATCCCCAACGTGTAATCAACGTTAACAATTTATCACTATTTCTTAAAGTAAACTCAAACAACTCTTCATCCACAGTTCATTCCATTCTTTATGATTCATATTAAAATTTCATTCCCCATATTAATCAGCAAAGTTTATTAATGATTATTAGAAATAACAGCATAACCATTACTATAAAACCCAATTTGAAGCCTTTCCTTTATATATATATATATATATATATATATATATATATATATATATATATAAAACTCCATTTCTCTTTAAAAACATCTTCCCCATTTCCTCTCTTCAAATAAACAAAATCTTTAAAATACCATCATGCAGCTCAAGTTTTAAAAAAATTACCAGAAATAGCAACCCATTATTTTAACCTTGATTAAATAAACTGTTTTATATTCATTCTTCTTTCTCCCAATGATCTTTAGATTCCTCAAAAAAAAAATTCTAATAGCTGCTTTCTCATTGCCTTTTCTCTCAAAGTTGTCAGTGTCTTTGTTAAATTCCTTTTGCAATTCCGGTGTGGCAACTTTAGCAAATCTTTTTTGTAAATCCATGTTAAAAAAAAATACTGAATTCTAGTTTATAATGTGTACGTTTTTCTAAAAAAATTATTGAATCATTATCCAGTTCCATTTGTAAATCTATTATTTCTCTATTTCTTGTAAAATATCACTTTTTAATCCTTCTGCAGCTTAATTTAAATTTATTCAGTGAGGCCTGTTCCTGTTCAGTAACATTTCTGATTATTCTTTAAAGGCAAAATACCTTTAAAAGTTCTTGGTCTGATCAAAATTTATTTTAAAACTATCCTGCACCCTCTAGTGTCCAACTTTCAAAGTCATCAGTTATTGAAATATAAACATAGACATTTTCCCATGAGAAAGGATCCTTTCAATTAACTTCAAAGTCCTAAATCAAGTCAATGAGCCATTAATTCATTTAACACTTTTTAAAGCCAATATTAGTAATCTTTGCTATAAATTCCCCCTCCCCCATTTTTTTTAGTTACAACTTTTCAACAAATCTTTAATTGCAGTTAAACTTTTTTTAAGAATTGAAGAAACCTCATCCACTGATTTCAATAAATCTTTAAAAACTATCAAAATATATTAAATCCAAAATGATTAAAAGGTGAGTGTCAGGGCTGCCTCTGTTCATTTCCTAGGAAAGAAAAATCCTTAGCTCCATAGATTTAGGGGAAAATATTTTTACTAGGAATAAACTGAAAGCAAACAGTTTCAAGCAAGCTATGAGGTAAAACGTGCGAGCACAGCAACTTCATACACAGTATACAGCCCAAACCCTTTGTAGCTAGGCAATTGCATACCAGAGCCAATGGACTTGGCCTTAGAGATAACAGCAGTTGCAAAACTGCAATGAAAGCTATTCCCTCCCCCCTATTCTATGGCAGCAAGCAACAGGCTGGCTGACATTTGGCCCGTGTGACAGAGGCATTAGCCAGACAATTTATACAGTTAAAACACACCAAAAACAGTGATCCCATCAGGGTTTGTCAGGGTATTTTCTATGGAAAGTCTGGAGGAGTTTAAGCGCCCGGCCATGTTTAGCATCCACCCATGGATCAGACTTATTACTACTGAAGTTGTTTCTCTCTTGTCATCCCCAATATTTCTGCCCTCAGGAGGTCTCTTGGCTTCTGAGCTATTTTATTCCTGGAGTCCCACCTGATAACTCTACATGATCAATCACTATATTCAAGTGCATTTATGGTTGTCTCATTCATAGACATGGATTTTTGTCATTTCTACATCTTCAAAATTTAGCACTTGTATATCAATGTATTACTCTCATAAGATTTTCTTTGTCTTTATCATTTTTTCATGTAAAAATATACAAAAAATATTTCTACAATATTTATGTAAGTGAATGTAGGATTGCATAAAGTAAATTCTCCATTATTAAAAAGAAATAGTATCAGAAAGAAGCAATGACTGAAATTTGGATAAAGAAATGAATTTTCTGTTTACAATTGCTGCTTATGTTGGGGAAGCAGATTTTTAAGTTGATTTATCTGTAAGTGGATTACGCCTTAATATTACTGCCTATTCTTTCATTAAATACATTTGGACTGTGCTATAGTTTTTTTTTCCACTTCTGAGATCCAATAATTAATTTCTTATAAAGATCTCTTCCAGTCTTTATTTTATTGGTAATAATAACTATATTTAATAAGTTTATTACCAACATAATTAATCTATATTTTTGATATATTGCTTTGGTACTTAAGATTTTACCTAACCTTCTAAGGTTAGGTTTGGTATTCTTTGTAATACCAAAACATTAAATATCCAGATTTTAATTCTAGAATAATTTGTAACTGGAAGAATTATCATGGAATAATCAGAATTAAATAATGTACATTTTCTTTTTTTTTTTAGCCACTAAAAATAAGGGCATGACATATATCATTCTCATGGCTGGGACTGAATTCCTGTTTCTTTTGTCTGTGTCTGTGTCACGTATAAATGCCTAACCCATATGCCCACACCACGAGGCAAAGACCTGTGAGGTTAACTCCCACAGCCCCCTTCACCCCTTGACCCCTCCTCACCTTAACTCTGCCTCCAAGGTATATAAGCTCTATCCATGTGGTCCGGAGTCCAGTTCCAGCTGACCACCTGTAATAGATAAGACATGTTGTAAATAAATACTTGCTGATTCAACATCTGTTTTGTGGGCTGGAGTTATTGGGCCAGATCCTCGAAAATAAGTAACAAAATGGTAGCAGAGGATGGTTAACTAGCCCAATTACTCTAAGATATGTCGGGAACCCCCAAGCTGCCTGAAGCAAAGGGAAGAGCAAACACCTGAGCCTTTGCGAAGAAAATGGCAGCACAGCTATCGCCTGCAGGAGCCATACCAAGAGAGACGCCGGACACGAACAAACAGATCTCCAGCCCAGGCACCCCAGCCAAAATCGAGGGAGAACAAACCGAAAAAGAAAACGACTCCGAGGCCACCGCAAGCAAGGAAGGCGACCTCAGGAGAAAACTGCTGAAACTGATAGAGTCAGCTCCAACCAACCACGATCTCATTGCGAACCTCCAAGCCTGATAGAGGACTGCGGAGCAGCGACCGGAGAGGACGAAGCTGGACCAAACCACATGACCACTGACATGGTAGGAAATGTGCATCCTTACCATACCCCCGTCGAAAGAGCCGAGGCCGAATTCACGCCTTTTTTTTGCGGCGGCCATCTTGGATAGTGATGTCACCAAAGATGGCCGACCAACCACCAATGGGCTCCCAAGATTTAAAATGCAAGGCGGGAGCCGAGGCCTACTCGCGAGTAATTAGGGAAAACAACCACAAAGATGGGGATGAGCGAGAATCTAACCCAATAAGCTCGCCTACCAAGCTTGACATCGATAAGGCCATACGGGTGTTAACCACAGCCTTCGGCCCCAAAATAAAGCTACCGGGCCCGCACCCAGACACCCCGGAGTGGCCCAAAGAGGCAGCCAATGTACAAGAGGCCATCGCCAAAAACTACCCAGGGGATGTGACCACCAGAACATGAGTGCCGCTACAACCGCAACCCACCGGGGACCTCCCCATGCTGCCACCGAGACCCACACCGGAACCCAGGGGAGAAATCAGTCACTCACCAACCCAGTGACCCCAACCGAGGCACCTGGAACATCCGACGGGGGTGGATTTCGGCCCGGTCCCAACCTGCAGCTATCACACCGGACCAGGCCACCCGGACCTTCACCCGGCTACCACGGGCCTTCCGAGTCTCCAGAATGATCCAAGGAGTACCCCGGTGATCCAGACGGTGTCCCGAATGCCCATTGACCACCTCAGACCATTCAAGACCGACGGGGACCCATCCAATCGAATGGGGCCTCCATCCAGGAGCTACAGCCACAAGCTCCTTCCCCGGCGATTCCTGAATGAAAATGAATCTGGAGCATGCACAGAATCCGCCTGCAAAGAGAGAAGAAAAGAACATAGAAGCAAGTCAGTACAGACTAACAGCAAGCATACCCATGCCATATTGCGAGTTCCCTTATGTCCAAAACCATGGACAGCGACAGCCTGTGAGTAGCCTCACACACAGCACAGGGACATTGCCAATTGACTTCCCTAAATTAAGATTAGACGGGACAAATCTCCTAGAGTGGAACCAACAACTCCAGGTCATCTTCTTAAGGGAGAACTTGCTATTCCTGATCACTGACCCTCCTGAAAGGCCATGGACATTTGAATTAGACTGCCTGCACCATAAAGCATATTACATGTTGATAGCTAGCATTTCACCCAGTATATATCCCAGCATCAATCATCACCTAACTGTTCCAGAACTGATACAAAAAATGTTTAATCTGTTCTACAGCAAGAGCATGGCCACCACCACCAGAATTTCTAGAGACTTCCACTCAGCCAGACACCAGGCAGGGACCTCCATGAGCGAGCACCTACTAACCTTAAACGCCACTAGGGCCAAGCTAATACAGAGGGGGAAGTCATAACTGAGGGGAGCATGAAAAGCATTATTATTAACTCCCTAGACCCCAGTTGGGACAACTTCATTACTCAGCTGGACAGCCTTAGCTTGGAACACCTCACTTTAGAAACACTAACCAATAAGTTGATAGCTGAGGACAACTAAGGAAGGACCGCTCCGTATGTCGCAGAGATCATAAACCAGCCAAAAGAGTAGAGTTCCAAGGCAGAAACCACAATGCGCCCAAATGCTTCCTATGCGGTTCCAGAAACCATTATAAGAGGGACTGTCCCTGAAACACAAGAGATAGGGACCGCGCCTATTGCAGGGACAGACTAGACCACAGGCCAAGGTTCCCAGACAGGCACTCCCCAGACAGCAGATACAGGCGCAGAGACTCCCCCAACCCAAGAGACAGAAGAGGATACAGGGACAGCTTTAGAGAAAGCCAAACAGGCTCACTATATGGCCTTGGGGATCAGGGGCACACCATCAACCAAGCCAAGAAAGAAAATACTTGGCTCATAGACTCAGGGGCCACTAACCACACCACATAGAACCCAAAATTACTCCCATCCTTCACGAAAGAGAACTTCATAATCAAGGTGGCAAACTAAGACAACGTTTTGGTAATGGGAAAAGGGAACATGTACATACCGGGAGTAGGAGAGATAGAGGGGATGCTACTTGTACCTGAAATACCCTACAACATACTCGCCACCTTGAAACTAAGTAGGGACACCGGCATTGAGATCACATTCAAGGAAGGAAAGGTACACATGACTAAGAACGTAGGAAGAACCATAGTCAGTGGAGGCCTACCGTACTTCTACCCAGACAGTGATGATCACCCAAGAGTAAATCCCAATCTAAGCGCCAAGGTGAGCCCCGTACCCACCAAAAGCGAAAATGGTGACAATGAGGAAATAGAGGGGGTTAGTCGTGAACTCATCCCTGATGATATACACGTTCGTGAATCATCTGACAGGAAGAAGCCCTCGATAGGCAAGCCCATCCATGACAACTGTGCGCACCTCTTGCATAGAAAGTTGGGACATATTAGCTTCCCCATCATACAAAAGATGGTTAACTGTTCTGAAGGCCTGAAAGTAAAGAATTGTGAGAACTATCTTGAGTGTTCTGTGTGTAAACGTTCCAAACTCAAGGCCAAACCCAGACCAAAAAAGTCAGTACGCAGCACTGATTCCGTTTTCCAATTAGTGCACATGGATTTGGTAGGACCTCTAAGACCATCCATCAAATACAAAAAGAGGTTCTTCCTGACTATTGTAGACGACTTTAGTCGCTACGAATTTGTATACACTCTCAACCATAAGGACGAGGTATACCAGAAGTTCAAAGAATTCTACAAGAAGGTAGAGGTTCAACACAACATCAAAATCAAGCAGATAATGACAGACCAGGGGTCTGAGTTCCTATCAGGGGATTTTTCACATTGGCTAAAGACACGCGGGGTATTACACTTCACTTCCTCGTTTTCTGCTTTTCAAAACAGGGTGGTAGAACGCAGAAACGGCACCCTACAAACCATGATGAGATGCGCCCTAGAGGACGTAGGGTTAGGACAATCCTTTTGGTCAGAGGCACTTATTTACTCCAACTACACATTGAACAGACTGTGGTCTAGCGTGATAGACAAGACCCCATATGAGTTAATGTACAGGAGGAAACCACAAATAGCACACTTACACATATTCGGGGTCACAGCAGACGTACACATTCCCAAACAGCTACGGCACAAGGGGGACAAAGTATCGAGAAGGCTGAGGTTTATGGGGTACGAACCGGGGACCAAGGGGTTTAGGTTCATAGATAACCACAATAAATTCATAGTGTCCCGAACAGCAGTTTTACATGAACATTCCAATTGGTCAAAGATACACCTAAATGAGGTATTCCCCAAAAAGAAATAACCCAATAGCTAACAAGATGAGGCAGGTCAAATCATAAAGGAGAACAGGGGACAGGGAAAAATCAAACCAAAACACCAGGAAGTAGAAATCAGGGAGTGGAAGGAAAATCACCCGAACATAAAGCTAGACACTCACAGAGAAGGAAGCCAGATACTTACACGAGGCAGAAACTCCACCAAACAGGCCAGTTAGAACAAACAAGAACAAGACTCCCAAAAGACTCGAAGATTATGTCCTATCCATGCAAACTAACAACTTAACCCCAAACACCTATGAAGAAATACTAAACCTACCCCAGGAGGAAAGGACCAAATGGGAGCAAGCCATGGAGAGGGAAATGAGTAGCCTCTGGGAGTTAAATGTGTACACCCCAGCCAAGGTACCAAATGACAAGACCCCAATTGGAACCAGGTGGATTTACAAGATCAAGACATTAGAAGGCAATAAAGTGTTATACAAAGCTAGATTAGTGGCACAGGGGTTCGCACAAAAATATCCAGAAGATTACACAGAAACATATTCTCCCACAGTCAGAGCTGAGAGCATCAAGTGTGCCTTAGTGATAGCATCCATCCTAGGTTTCGAAGTGCACCAATTTGATGTGCAGACAGCATACCTACATGCGGAACTTGACAAGGAAATTTACGTCAAGGCCCCATCCGGCAAAGGTACACAAAAGGGGGAAACATGGCTTCTGAACAGAAGCCTATATGGGCTAAAGCAGTCAGGGAAAAGGTGGTATGAATGCCTAGCCAAAATCCTCAGATCAATGGGCTTCTCCGCCACATCAGCAGACAACTGTTTCTTCATCAAGAGAGAAGGTGACTCCATTGAATATGTCCTTGTTTATGTGGATGACATATTATACATTGGTAACCAGACATGCAAATGCGATAACTTTGCTGATGAACTAGGGAAACATTTCTCCCTGAAAATATTAGGAAAGGTAGACAAGTATCTAGGAGTACAAATCACCAAAACTGACAAAGGTTTCCGGCTATCACAAAAGGAGAAAATTCTAGAGCTCCTACGTAAATGTAATATGTTTGATGCCAAGCCCAGTGAAATTCCAATACAGCCAGACTTCTTGAAGAACATGTATAACGAAGCAGAAAAATTCAACGATAACACTCTTTACAGGTCCACCATAGGCTCACTACTGTATATTGCAAACTGGACAAGGCCCGACATCGCTTTACCCATCAATCTCCTATCCAGGCATGTTGGCAAGCCCACCACATACCACTGGGAAGCCACCAAGAGAATACTCAGATACTTGAAATACAGCTCAAATGCTTGCCTATGTCTGGAGCCAGAAATCTCCAAAGGGCCAACGCTGATGTGCTACGCTGATGCTGACTGGGCGGGGGATGTAAAAAGCAGGAAGAGCACATCTCGGTACATATTTTTCCTCAATAACAGCCCCGTGCATTGGTACACAGGCAAACAAAACTTGGTAGCCACATCCACCACTGAAGCTGAATTCATATGCTTGTCCAAGGCCGCCAACAACTTAATTTGGTTGCTCTCCAACATTTGGGCTGAACCTACATACCCAATCATCATCCATGAGGACAATTGAGCAGCCATCGAAATATCTAAGGCAGACGCAGTAGGCAAGAGATCGAGACACATTGACATTAAAAACAAGCACGTCAGGCAGCTTTCAAGTATTGGGTTCATCGAAACCACACATTGTGAACCGAGGAGCAAACAGCAGACATACTCACCAAGCCACTACAAAACAAACAACACTCTTACTTAATGTCAAAGTTGGGCGTCCACATGTAGTGCTTTCCCCGCACAACTAACTCACCCTAAAATCTTGGTCAGGCATTTAGAGGGGTTTTTGTCATATATAAATGCCTAACCCATATGCCCACACCACGAGGCAAAGACCTGTGAGGGTTAATTCCCACAGCCCCCTTCACCTCTTGACCCCTCCTCACCTTAACTCCGCCTCCAAGGTATATAAGCTCTATCCATACGGTCCGGAGTCCAGTTCCAGCTGACCACCTGTAATAGATAGACATGTTGTAAATAAATATTTGCTGATTCAACATCTGTTTTGTGTGCTAGAATTATTGGGCCAGATCCTCGAAAATAAATAACAGTCTGACAGGCTAAATTTATGGCTAACAATAGACCTGAGCTGTTTGTAAAAGACAGATAATGTCAAATCTCCCTTTCTTCTTTCTTTGAGAGTGTGGGTTGTTCTTGATGACATGTAATGCACCTGCTGAAGTGAAGGAAAAAATGCTTGACTGGCTTTAGGTTGTTCAATTACTTTTAAGTTCTGCAACTTGACAGCATACTTTTAAAAATTGGCAAGAAGTTATTTTTCTTCTCATCTGTTTGCTCTTGCCGTTGTTGGACTCTGTTTATGGATTTGGCTCAGGGTTAGCCAGAAGCTGCTTATACATAGACAGAGTAAAATAGATAAGTAGGAATACTAAGGGCTTTTCTTAGTGGGTTTTTCATGTCCATATTTAGCAAAACTTCAGTTACTGTATATCCTTCTCTAATAATAAAGGTAACTTGTTAAGCAGCATTATATATAAGTAAGCTATCACCCATGTAGTATAATTAGCCTTCATTATGATAAATAATGAATTGAAATAATGTGACTGAGTGTACCCAGAGCATTAATAATGATGCAGAGAAACCTGTGCTGGAATAGTTGAAACACTGCTGTTTCTGGAAGTAGTGCGCATTTCCCCATCCTTTTTTATTTTCTATTATATATAATTTTCATTAAAAGTTTTAAATGAGAAGATAAAAAGTAACAGAAACTAAAAAAAGAAGGAAAAAAAGAAATTAAAAAAAGCAAAAGGTCCAAATAATAAAAATTGAAGAAGCATAGAAAAGAAAGAAAAGCAATATAAAGAATTGACTTCTGTTAGTCTTATAGCAGTTATAAGTACAAATATATATTTAACTTCTGTCTATAAAGGTACGACATAGTATTCTTCTTCTATAATCTACAGCAGTGATGGCTAACCTTTTTGACATCGCATGCCAGGAGTGTGTGTGTGGGGGGCTTCCACGCATGCATGCCCACACCCATAATTCTATGCACCCCACCCCCGCACATGCACACATGACCACCCCCCCACGCTACCCATGCTGAAAATGGCCCATTTGCCAACTTCCAGTCCCACCAGAAGTTGACAAACGGGCCATTTCTGGCCTCCAGAAGGCCTCCGGGGTGTATGTGGGGAAGGCCATTTCTGCCTTCCCCAGACTCCTAGAAAGGCTCTGGAGGCTGGGGAAAGAGAAAAATGGGACTTCCCCACCCCGCCAAGGTCCTCCGGATGCAGGAAACAGCCTGTTTCCCTATTTCTGGTGGGCCCAGAAAGCCCGAAAATCAGCTGGCCGGCGCATGCATGTGTGCTGGAGTTGAGCTCCATAGGTTCACCATCATGGATCTATAGTATCTAATCATAAAAATAATAAAACACAGGGACATTTTTCTATTTTTACGCAAAAACCCTTAAGAGGCTTCCAGGTACCAATAAATGTAGATAATGTCTTTTCTCTAATCAAAGAAGTTAGTTTTGTCATTTCAGCAAAAGCTGTCAACTTTACAACTGTTCTTCCATAGAGAATAGTGTGGAATCTTTCCAGCTCATGTGCTTGCACAAAACACGTGCAAGTAATATTGTTGCAGTAATTATATATTGCAGCAATTATGTATATTTCCATGAATAGTTAGGAACAGTTTTTTTTTCTAACTATTTATCCATTAATCTTAAAAGGAAAAGTTCCAGCTTCAATTTATTATTGGTTTTCAAAAGCCTCTATCAAACAATGTATTTTAAATCCATTTTTAAAGCTTTTTATATTATTTTTTTTCCCATTTTCTCTGGCTAAAAAGTAGAGGAACCAACAAAAGTAATAATTAATTTTCAGTTTAAGAAAAAAATCTTTCAAACCCAGTTCTATTCATTTTCTCTCGGAGTCCCAGCATAGCTGCTGATATGTTCTTCTTCCTAAAGAAATGGAGCTATTTGCCAATGAATAGTCTATCTCCATCTTGTTTTAAAATAAGGGTGGGAAATTTTTTTCTTCATTAATCCATTTCGGGCAGATTGAAGATTAAAACTAATTAAATTATAGCTAGTGTTGCAAAATTGGTGCTATTTAGTGATGCACATAGATACGGCTGCAGGTTTTTCTTTTATTTTTTTTAAACCACACTAAAACTTTTAAAAATAATTTTTAAAACCTAGTGCTATGTTAAGATATTGGAGTGGGGCCCAGAAAAGCTCAGGTTCAAACCCACTATCAATTCATGGATATTCACTGGTAAGTTTGGACCACTTGTTATCTATCATTCTAGCGAATTCTGATTGTTATCGGAACATAGTATACCCAAAAGAAAGGCAGTCTGCAGTGATATACCAAGAGGGTAGGAGGGTTGCCTAGGAAACAGGCAAGAAAGAGTGCTGCTAAAGACAAAGGGAAAGCAAAGGGTGTGAAACTGGCCACTGCTGTTAATGCACAAATCAACTGTTTGGCAGTGGTGACAATGTACCTGTCCCTGCAACTCAGTTTTGACTCCTGGCAACTATGTTTCATACAGCATTCACTGAATAATATTGTATAATCCTTGAATACCTCTTTAAATCTTGGAGGGCTGTGAAACTGACTTGGGTTTACCTTAGGTCTGCAGTTTCTTATTCACCTAACTTCTACCAAGGGACCCAATCCCATTAGTATGCAATAATAAAAGCCTGCTTATACCTTGAACACAAACAGTTTTTATTAGACAAGAAAAGAAATAACAACCTTAATACCCTAGAGATTTTGAAAGGTGGTATCTTTAAAAATCCATAACAATATTCTATTTTATTGCTTTGTAGTTTCTTTTATTACAATTCTTTTTTTTTTTTTGAGAACTTGGTGTGTTTTGCAGGATTATGATAGTATAGGCAACCGATAGAATTTTAATGCTACATGAAACTACATTATTCTGATTATATGTTTGCATCCTGCACTGTGACCAACAAGTTTTGTATAATTGCAATCTTACCAATGTATTGAGCTCTAAGCAACATTTGTAAACATTTGTAAATAAAAGCAAGTTTCTGCAATAATATGATACACTTTTGGGGTTGAATTAAGTTTTGATTTGCAAACAGTTCTTAAGTAAAAAGTATGACATGGCTGGAATTAAATAAACTGTTCAGCCTGTTGTATTGCAGTTATAAGTATGGTAATTAAAATAGTGATTTGCAGCCAGTGGGATTCAATTTTTTTAACAACCTGTTCCGAGGGCATGGCTTATTTGGGGGTGTGGCTTGGTGGTCACATGACCGGGTAGGTGTGGCCAGCTGGCCATGTGACTGGGTGGGCATGGCTATGTGCATAGGGACTACTCAGAGGGCTGAAAAAAGTCATTTCTGACTGGTCCTCGTACTTTTGACTGGTCCTCACACTTATGACCATCCTCACCTTTATGCCCATTGCAGCATTCTTAACAACCGTGTCACTCATTTCACAACTACTTCTCTTCACCACAGTGACAAGATAGGGTGCAAAACGTAAAATATGAGGACAGTCATAAGTGCCAGGACCGGTCAAAAGTGCGAGGACCGGTCAAAAATAACCTTTTCAGCCCTCTGAGTAGTCCATATGCACATAGGGACTACCCAGAGGGCAGAAAAAAGTGATTTCTGACAGGTCCTCGCACTTTTGACCAGTCATCATTTATGCCCATTGCAGCATTCTTAATTAAATTAATTAAATAAAAATGACCTGCTGGAGTGGTCAGAGGGAGTCCGAGATGGGCGTTCGGGCCAACCGCAAGGCAAGGTGATACAACCGGGGTAGGTAGGCCACTGCTGCCCAGGTGAGAGGCAGGCACAGGCCTATAGGGCTGGCTGCAGGGTGAAGCGATTGGAAGGGGTAGGCCAGGGGTCTGCAACTTTAAATACTCAACCTTAAACACATGTAATGTGGGCATTGCCAACTCCATATCACTTACTCCTACCCAGGTTTTGTGGCTCCCAGTATTTTCTTTTAAATAGGTATCTCTGTGTGTCTCTTTCATCTCTTTCTTTCTCCCCCCCTCTTTCTCTCCTTTCTCTCTTTCTCTCCATCTCTTTCTCCCCCCTTTCTCTCCTTCATCTCTCTTTCTCTCCATCTCTTTCTCCTCCCTTTCTCGCCTTCATCTCTCTTTCTCTCCATCTCTTTCTCCTCCCTCTCTTTCTCTCCTTCATCTCTCTTTCTCTTCATCTCTCTTTCTCCCCTCCTTTCTCTCCTTCATCTTTCTTTCTCTCCATCTCTTTCTCCTCCCTCTCTTTCTCTCCTTCATCTTTCTTTCTCTCCATCTCTCTTTCTCCTCTCCCGCCCGGGTGGCAGTGGTGGTGGCAGCGCATCTACCGCACCATCGGGTCGCCCCTTGGCCTGGAGGCAGCACCCTAAGCCTATGCCCCACTGCGCATGCGCCCGCCCGGCTGCGGCTGCAGCCAGCTCTCGTTGCTCTTACTGAGCTTCGCAGTGGGGCAGACGGTGCCCCTTCTCCTCCTGGAGCCCATTATGATGTGGAACATCGGCTGCAGCCTGGGCAGCCAGTGTTCCGGGGCGGAGAAAAGTCGTGTGTCTCCCCCAGGTGACTGGATGGGGTTGGGTAAGCTGCCACCGCGTGGGTGGGAACAGTCCTGCTGGGTCGGCGGCAAGCCAAGATGTTTGGATGGGGTAGCCAGCGGCTGCCAGCCACTGGCTACTTGATCCAAGTGCCTCGCTGGCTACCCGATCCAAGTGCCTCGCTGGCCACCCGATCCAAGCGCCTTGCTGGCCACCTGATCCAAGCGCCTTGCTGGCCACGCGGCCACTGACCGCAGCCTATCCCCATCCAAACACCTTGCTAGCGGCTGGCGGCTGCATGGCAGCAAGGCGCTTGGATGTAGTGGCCAGCGAGGTGCTTGGATATGGTAGCCAGCAGCTCACAGCTGCTGGCAACCCCATCCAAGCATCTCGCTAGCCACATAGCCGCCAGCCACTAGCAAGGTGCTTAG
Source organism: Pantherophis guttatus (assembly GCF_059756535.1). NCBI lineage: Eukaryota > Metazoa > Chordata > Lepidosauria > Squamata > Colubridae > Pantherophis > Pantherophis guttatus. The sequence continues at coordinate 100,113,886 of NC_142066.1, forward strand.
ATGGGGGTAGGCCACGGCCGGCAGTCATGCGAGCACAGGTCGACCACCTTTCCCAGCCCCGCTTCCCCAAGGGCAGCACTCCACTGTACTTGCCTGTTCTGTTGCTGGAGTGGTCAGGGGCAGTCTGAGGTGGGTGTTGGGGAACAGAGTGGGAGGCCGCCGTGGACAAAGTGAGGAAAGCAGGCTGTGCCACGTAGTCAAGGAGCAAAAGAATAACTGCAGGCAAGCTGTGAGCGAGGGCAATAAATAGTGGTGGGTGGGGCGGGGCGAGGGGCGGGTGAGCCAGCAATTTAACAAACAGTTTGGTGTGCTGCAAGGCCAATAAATGATTAAAAAACACTGAACTGTTTGTTAAATTGCTGATTTGCCCGCCCTGCCCCTCGATCCACCCCACCCACCACTATTTATTGGCAATAAATAGTGGTGGGAAGGGGCGGGCAAACCAGCAGTTTAACAAACAGTTTGTGTGCTGTGAGGATCGAGGCCAATAAATAGTGGTGTGGAGGGGCGAGTCAAGGGGCGGGGCGAGCCAGCAATTTAACAACGGTTCGGCCAAACCGCCTAGAACCGGCAGAATCCCACCACTGTTTGCAGCTATATTTGATACACTGTTTCTGAGCACAATATTGAATACAAAATGTTATTCCCTTAACAGTTAGATTTATTATGCAAAAAACATTTATAGCTCAATTCTGTATGTTTGGGGAGAAGGAATGAAGCTAGCAACTGATGATGTATGCCAATATATTTATTTACATAACCTGTTCTGCCCCAGCTCCTGATTCCCGAGGATATTGACATACACCAACAGTCCTTATCAAATTTATTAAGTAGCAAGAATAAACCAAAGTCCGGCAAAGGTTGGCAACCAGCCCAGAAAACAAGATATGATAAGACTTTTCCAAAAATGCTCTGATGATAATTACAAGTTGTTTCTAGCAAGAAACTTACTAATGGCTTAAATAGGCTAAGGCCAATTATCCTCAAGCCTTACTCTCAAGGAGACCTCCTCCTCCTGAGTAGCCACTCCTGCCTTTTGGCAGCTCTGTGTGCTCGAGCAATGAGGAGAGGCTCCTCCACTTCGCTATCTCCACTTGAAGGAGCCTCTAGAGGTTCTGAAGGCCCTGGCTGAGTCTCTGCCTCTGGCACCACATCCTCTTCAGCGTCCTCGCTGTCCGACGCGAGCGCCAGCTGTGCCGGCTGCTAGTGGGACACCATATCAGCCTCCTTGTTGGGATCAGCCACGATCCGCGCAGGCCACTGGAGGGCCACAACATAACCATATTTTATTGTCTACTTAATGGGTATTGAATTCAAGGCCTGCAGGCCAGATCTGGCCCATGATGTGGTTAGATCTGGCCCATGGAGCTGCCCTGGAAACAGAGAAGGACAGGCCCGCAGTGCCTTGGCCCAGCCCAGGTCAACTGGGTGCTGATCTACAACCTGGTGGTGGCCATCTGAGCCAGAACATAATCAGTCTCAGATCCACGAGGCCAGCCTGGAGCCAGCAGGGGACCACCCCTGTCCTGCTCCCGCCCCACCCCCGCCCCACCTTGCCCTCCGCTCCACTCACCACCACAGGAGGTGGTGAGCACATGCGGAGCCTGGCATCCCTAAGGACCATTTTGCCCTGCAGGCTGACTGTATTCTGAGCCCTTCCCTTTCACCCAGGACACCAGTGCTTGCCACCTCCTGTGCATGCCCAAGGGGCAGGAGCGAGGCAGTGAGGTTGTCTCTCACTGGCTCCAGGGCAACTGTGTGGGTCAGATCTAAGGCTGACCACATTACTGTGACAGTCTCCACCCCCTTTGGAAAGATCATGCCCAGCACCTGCTCCTGGCACCAGCGGGCTCCCACATCCTTTGAACCTGCCAGGCAGGAGTTCCAGTGGCAAAGCGTGTCCAGGTTTCCCAATATGTGGGTAGAGGAAAGGTTTACAGAGCCTCGTTCTACACCCTACATTCCGAGGCAGCGCCTGTGAACAGGGTTTGGCCAGGAGCATCTGCGGGTGAGGCTGTGAGCTGTTGCATCTGGAGGGCACAGTGGGGCCGCAGTGAGTTGGGAGTGAGTTGGTCACCCTGCGTTTCGTGGCAACTGCGGAGGAGCCCATGGAGCTGGGAGTGGCTCAACCTCGCCTGACAGCCCAAGAGCGAATGCGGAGACGCCAAGGGGGATTGTGCCTCTATTGCGGGGAGACTGGACATTTTGCCGCCTCCTGCCCCAGGAAGCGCAGTGGGGCGCTCAAGCCTGTTCTGGAATCTCGGCGTGACCAGCCAGGAAATGGGGCAGGCCCGGTCTGCGGGAAACCTTAGGCCGGGCACGTATTAATGCCCCGCCTGATTCAGCAGATGTGGACTGTGAGCCCCCTCGGCACCTGATTCTGGACACCCAGAGGGGCTTCAAACGCATGTGCTGGTGGACTCGGGGGCCACGATGAACTTCATGGACCAGGCCTTTGTGGCCCATTTTAAGGTTCCCTTGGTTCCGGTGGACCCTCCGTTGAGGATCGAGACTATAGACAGGCGGGAACTTGTAGCAGGGCCCATTAAGTTCGTGACTCAGCCTTTGTGCCTCGCCATTGGGGCCCACGAGGAAGTGATCCAATTTTATGTGACGGCGGACCTGCATTTCCCGCTGGTCTTGGGGATGGCCTGGCTTCGGGTCCATGATCCGCAGGTGGCCTTGTCGAGGAACGCCATCTCCTTCCTGAGCCTGCAGTGCATCGACCACATCCGCCACACCTGTGCCGGCCAGGAGGTCTCCACCCCTGCTGTCTCCTTGCCTCCTGAGCTGACGCCCTTCGCCGACGTGTTCAGCGAAAAGGAGGCGGACCGCTTACCCCCGCATCGACCCTATGACTGCCCAGTGGACCTGATCCCCAACGCGCCACTGCCCACGGGACGCCTGTATTCCATGTCGGAGCCCGAGTTGGCTGCCCTATGGGACTTCCTGGACAAAAACTTGGCCCGAGGGTTCATCCGGCCTTCGTCCTCCCCTCTCTCGGCCCCAGTCCTCTTTGTGAAGAAGAAGAAGACGGGGACTTATGCCTGTGCTGCGACTACCGGTGGTTAAATGCAATCACCGTGCAGAATCGCTACCCCCTGCCGCTCATCCCGGAGCTGATGGAGAGGTTGCGGGAGGCCTCGATCTTCACTAAGCTCGATCTCCGAGGGGCCTACAATCTGGTGCACGTGCGAGAAGGGGACGAGTGGAAGACAGTGTTTGGCATCCGATACGGCCACTTCAAGTACACCGTCATGCCGTTCAGGCTGACCAACGCCCCCGCAGTCTTCCAGCATCTAATGAACGACATTTTCCGGGACATGTTGGCCTGGTTTGTGGTTATATACCTGGATGACATTTTGATCTATTCCCAGACCCAGGAAAGCCCCCTCCAGCATGTCCGCCAGGTCCTACAGCACCTGCGGGAGCACCAACTCTATGCGAAGTTGGAGAAATGTTTCTTCTTCCAGACTTCCATAGAGTTCCTTCTCCCCGGAAGGCATCGCCATGGACCCTCGCAAGGTAGAGGCCTTGCGTAGTTGGGAATCCCCTCGTCGGGTGAAGGACATCTAGCGTCTGCTGGGGTTCGCCAACTACTACCGAACCTTCATCCCGGGCTTCGCCACCCTGACCTTGCCACTGACCCAGCTCCTTCGGAAGAAGGTTCCATTCCAGTGGGGTCCCCCGCAGCAACAGGCCTTCGAGGTCCTGAAACAGGCCTTCATCACGGAACCTGTCCTGAGGCACCCCAATCCACATCGTCCGTTCGTGGTCGAGACGGATGCGTCCAATGTGGCGATTAGGGCGGTGCTGCTACAGGCCCCGGTGGATGGCGGCACTCTTTTTCCCTGCTTATTACTCCTGGAAACTCAATCCTTCCGAGCGCAATTACACCATCTGGGAAAAAGAGTTGCTGGCTATCAAGGCCGCGTTCAAGGCTTGGTGGCATCACATCGAGGGGGTCTGACACCAGGTGGAGGTGCGGACAGACCATCGGAACCCGGAGCACCTCACCACGGCCAGGAAGTTGAACCAGCGGCAGATCCGGTGGTCATTGTTTTTCGCCCGGTTCAACTTCCACGGGGATATTTGTTTCCATATAGAAATGGAAACAAACAAATAAATAAATAAATAAACTTATATCCCGAGCGGCCACAACCAGAGAGCAGATGTTTTATCCCGCAAGCCGGGGTACATTTGCCCTAAGGACTCCCTTCCCCTACAGATGGTGCTGCCAGCGGAATCCTTGGCCGCGTCCCAGGAACCGACGGACTTGCGGGCTCAGGTGCTGGAAGCGCAGCGTCGGGATGACTGGTCACAGCAGCGGAAAGCGGAAGTCGGCCCCGCGTCCCCATGGACTTTGGAGGAGGGCTTGTTGAAGCACCGGGGCCGGTTGTACGTGCCCACGAGTCTGCTCCGAGCCCTCGTCATGAACCAGTGCAGCGGGACATTTCGGGTTCTTTAAGACACTGAATCTGGTGACGCGGACTTTTTGGTGGCCTCGGGTATGGCACAACATGCACGCGTACATGACGTCCTGTGTGATGTACCAACAGGTCAAAGCCGCATCCGGCCCACCTCCTGGACTCCTCCAGCCGCTGCCGACACCAGAGAGACCGTGGGGAGCCATCTCCATGGACTTCCTGACGGACCTGCCACCATCCACTACTTTCACGACTGTCCTCGTGGTGGTGGATGCGCTCACGAAGATGGCACATTTTATCCCGTGCCGTGGACTGCCATCAGCCTGCACCACAGCCCGCCTGTTCCTGCAACACATCTTCCGCCTCCACGGCCTGCCGTACCAGGTGGTTTCGGACCGCGGGGCCCAATTCACGGCCCGCTTCTGGAAAAGCCTGATGGCCGCGTTGGAGGTGCAGGTGTGCCTGTCGTCGTCGCACCATCTGGAGACTGACGGAGAACGGAGAAGGTCATTGGCATCCTCGAACAGTACCTCTGCTGTTTCGTCAACCAGCAGCAGGACAACTGGGCCGAGTACCTTCTCCTGGCGGAGTTCGCCTTTAACAACTCCCAACACACCTCCACCCAGATGACCCCGTTCCATGCCAATGCAGGATACCACCCATGGCTTTTCCCACTGTCCATCTTGGACTCCCCTGTTCCCGAGACCCAGGACTTCCTCTTGGAACTGCAAGCAGTGCAGCAGCTGGTGCGGCGGCAGCTGATCCAGGCGAAGGAGGACTACAAGCGGGTCGCTGACCGCTCTCGACGGGCGATGCCACCCCTGGAAGTGGGAGACCGGGTATGGATGTCCACGAAACACCTCCCCACGGACCGGCTGGTAAAGAAACTCGACCACCGTTTTATTGGTCCCTTCCCGGTCGAGGCGGTCATCAACCCGGTGGCCTACCGGTTGATTCTGCCACGCTTGATGCGACTCCACCCTGTTTTCCATCGGTCCCTTCTGGTCCCTGAGGCCCCGCCGTGCCACCTCCAGCGTCCGACGACTCCTGCTCCCCCGCCCACTGTTGCCGAGGACGGCTCCACAACGTATGAGGTGGACAGCATCCGGGACTCCCGTTGGCTGAAGGGGCGCTTCCAATACCTCATCGCCTGGAAGGGGTACGGGCCCGAGGATTTCAGCTTGGTGGACGCTTCTTCCGTTCAGGCCCCTGACCTGGTACGGGCCTTTCACGACCAGTTCCCGTCCTGACCACATCCCGACCGTCAGACTCGGGGGAAGGGCCCTGCGGTGGGGGATAGTGTTGTGGCTCCGTCCTCTGAGCCTCTCTTATCGGAGGAAGAAGGCTCCGAACATGAAGGAGAGGAGACGGCCAGGCCTCCCTCTCCAGGACCCTCCTCTCTGGCAATGCCTCAGGTGTCTCCCGAAGGAGAAGAGATTGGCCAGGAGCCAGGTGTTTCCGAGCCGTCGGATAGTGATGAAGAAACATTGTGGTTGGACCCACGCCAGCGTCGGAGAGACAAGCGTGCACAGCAGAAAAGGAGGCGTGCCAGAGATTAAGCTGAGTCACTGGACCATATCCCACAGGCTATAAAAGGGAGTGTGGTGGCCATTCGGACTCTGTGACAGACAAAGCTAATCTCTGGCAAGGCACTTTGCACCTTCGGACACAATGCCTATTTGCTGTGGATTTAATTACAAACTGGACTATTCAAACTGTGTGTATTTTTGTCTGTGTTATCGGAGTAAAAGTTCTTGGCAGGCAGCCACGGAGTTGCTGCCAAGTTCTATATCACTGACGTTGAGTGTTTGAAGAGTTTATTTAACCCTCGGCTGGCTGGTTGGGTGTGTGCGTGGTACGGGGACAGAGCACCTCCCTTTCACCCAGGATACCAACACTCGCTGCTTTCTGTGTGCATGCCCAGGGGGTGGGGCTGAGGCAGTGGGGTGGGGTGCGGTGGGGTGGGGTGGGGTGGTCTCTCTCTTGCTGGCCCAAGGGCAGCCGGGTGGGTCAATCTAAATCTGACCAAGTTCCAGCCCAGATGGCAGCACCAAGTTGATCAGCACCATGTCTGCACCAACGCCTCCATGCCCCACTCACTGGCCTGGCCTCGCAGTCACCTTTCACTGGGACCGCCCTGCCCTGCATGGAATAGCCATGGCCAGCAGCAGTGATGCCAATCTCTCCCCTTGTCCTTGTTCCTTCCTGAGCATGGAGGAAGATTGGGACTGCATGAAAACCGTTTGCAATCCGACAAGACTGGGGCAGCAAAATCACTTGCTTCAAGCCTCCCATCGGCTTGTAAATGTTATTTGGACTGTCCCAATCTTGGCATGAAAATCATTTGCAAGCTGGCAAGACTTTGGGGCAGCCAAATCACCTTGCTTGAAACCTCCCATCAGCTTGTAAATACTCTTCTTGCCAAGACTGGAATGGTGCAAAAGGCATTTTCAAGCTGATGGGAGCTTCAAGCAAGGTGATTTCACTGCCCAAAAATCTTGTCGTCTTGCAAATGCTCTTTGGCAGGATCTGGTACAAGCCTCATTTTGCAGAAAACAGAGGCCTAAACTACTGTAGTGTGAGATCAGTACTACAAGATCTTGCGCTACTGATCTTGTGTGATCTTGCACTACAGGATCTTGCACGAACTGCAGGGCATTGGTGTTTGTGCGTGGCTGAGGATGGTGCCTGGAGGGTCGAACAGTACTACACAGCAGGGGTGGATTCCACTTACCTTTACTACCGGTTCACAGCAGGATCACGCTTTGCTTCTGCGCATGCACAGATTACCCATGATGACGTTGTGACGGGTGGGCAGACTGAACTGGGAGGAACCCACCACTGCTACACAGACTGCAATTTGGGAGGGGGGTGAAAATGGGAAGCCTCTACGGGCAATCAACAGGCAAGCAGTGAAAAGGGACTTACCATGTTGATCTCTCCCCACTGCTGTTGCCTCTGCACCTGGACTCCAGCCTAAAACTGAACAGGCAGTTTGGCTGCTCCCTCACCACACCCTCACAGTTTGACCCCCCAACCATTTGCTACCAGTTTGCTGGCCACACCTGCATGCTGTGCAACAAACATGTGCTGTGTGCGCATGCGCAGTGTGCACCAAATGTGCACTGCACATATGCACAGTATGCGGCAAAAGGAGGCTTGAGAAGGTAAGTAGAACAGCGAGGGGGGGGATCAGCTGTGCCGCATGATTTAGCTTTCTAGTGAAGCTAACCACCACCCGGCACAGCTGATCATCGGAAATACTGCTTCGGAAGAACCGGTAGCTTTTTTAAACTACCTGTTCAACCGAACTGGTAGCTATGTACCGGTTCACCTGAGCCGGTAGCTTTTTTTATCACTACCGGTTTGCCCAAACCGGAGTGAACCGGTAGCATTTCACTCCAATAGTCTGCCCCCAGGCTTTGGCGCTCACCCTGGATCACCCCTCCCAGCCTTGTCTCGCCATTACAGGTGTCCCTCGACATGAGTGACATTGAATGGGCCAGGTTGAGTTATCCATGCCCATCCAGTCATGTGACCATCCACCTACCCCCACCTGGCCCTTTGAGGGTGACCATAATGCTGATCTGGACCTCAATAAATTTGAGTTTCACACCCCTGATCTACTTCAACAGACTTGAATAATACAGCACAATAAAAATATGGTATGGTAAAATAATGAATACAATCTCTTCCAAATAATGATTTTTAAGGGTAGGACAGATCTACTATTTGTACTAGCTGATTGGAACATCTTATTTTTACTATCTTAAGATGGGGCACCTTGAGGCATGGCATTTCACATAATTCCTAATAATATTTTAATTCTGTGTTTTAATCTTTTAATTTTTAAAACATTTTTTACTTGTTTTATAACTTGTCAGCCATCCAGAGTCACCATGTAAGGGAGATGTTTTCTCAGGTTTTCGCGGGTGTTTGTATGTAGGTCTTTGGTTATTCGGGTCTTCTCCCACGTAAAATTGGAAGTGTCTTGGCGACGTTTCGACGAAGTCTCATTCGTCATCTTCAGGCTGGTGTTCTCGGCTTCGTGCTTTCTAGCCAGGTTTTACCTACGTAAACTAAGTTGTTCTACAGCCCTGGTTCTGTGAAATCTCATTCACAAGTTTCTGGGCCTTTTTCTGCTGACAAACTGCAACTCTATCTATCCAAAATTAGTTTCAAATTCACTTTCACTCATTTTTACATCTGCATAACAATTCTAAACATATCTTTATTCTTCTTTACCTTATATCTTATACAAGTCATATCAAAATAATTTTTACAATATTCTAACCCCTTGTTAAGTGTTTACCTTACAATTTTATCACCATTTATTCTTAGTTTCAATTCAATACCACTCCATTTTTATTATATTTTATAAAACAACATTTTGTCTAATTTTAATCTGTTTTTAAATTATTGGGGTGTTTTAATCTGTCTGGGCCAAAATGATTTAATTTGATTTTATCTGGTTTTTAAATTTTTTGTATCTATGTATTTTATTGTTTGGCTGTTCACCGCCCTGAGTCCTTCGGGAGTAGGGCGGTATACAAATCAAATAAACTAAACTAAACTAAACTAAACTAATCCTTTGACCCTTATCCTCAAATCAGTTTACCTTAGTTTTTTTTCTCCCAGTTTACATATTACACAGGTTTCTCACAAAGACATATTTTATTTACTCCAATTTCTAATATATTTTCCACTATATCTCCCTCTAATATTTAACTATCTTCCAGCTTGTTCTATTTGATTAATTCTCAGCTTGATCCCCTCCAAAACACCAACTATTTAGTTGATTTCAGAATAGTTCCTCAATCTCCTCCAACTCTCCTCCTATTTGTTTGACTGTTTCCAGCATTTTGTGGGCTGATTTCCAGCATAGTCTCCTCCTTAACTCCCTCCATTGTTTGGCTGATTTCCAGCATAGTCTCCTCCAACTCTCCTCCTATTTGTTTGGCTGTTTCCAGCATTTTATGGGCTGATTTCCAGCATAGTCTCTTCCTTAACTCCCTCCATTGTTTGGCTGATTACCAGCATAGTCTCCTCCAACTCTCCTCCTATTTGTTTGGCTGTTTCCAGCATTTTGAATTAATTTCCAACGTATTTCCACCGATTCTCAAACTCGTATCTAGTTGGTATCCATCCCACACATTTTAACTGTAATATAATTATCTGTTTTATATCATTTTTCCATCCTGCTCTTTCAATTTAAATCTCAGTATATTTCATAATGATCATCATTTCCAACTTGTATTACCTTAATTCAAGACTAATCACTAGCATCTGTGTATCTTGTATTTTGTTCAATCAATCCTTATTCATCAGTTTAACATTTGTTTGCAAATTAAAATTAAAACGTATTACATCAAACAGTACATTTTCTTAAAATTTTCCTGCCTCAAAATATATTCTTCTTTATTATTTTTATCCCCTTGATATCATCCACTATTTTAATAGCCACCTCTTATTTTCTATTTTATTATTTCACAACCCTTCCTGTTTTTATCCAAAAATCATATATACCTAGGCTTTTAAACTTTATCATATATACATAGGCTTTTAAACTTTACATTTCAGTTAGTCACATTTAAATTTATCCACTTTAATTCTTCTTTTTCTTCTTTTCCTCTCTGTCCAAAGTGCTCTATTTCAAGGTTCATCAGTTCAAAGTAAAGAATTTCTGTATGTCCCTTTAAACCTTTTAAAATGTCTGTTCCAAGTGTAGTGCATCAGCTTCCTGTCTTTGTTAACTATGCCACACCTAGCTTTGTCAGTCTCCATTGTTAAAATCCAAAATGTTCTTTCTTTCTTAAAATCATCTGGGACAGAGTAGGAATCTCCAAAATCCTTATATCCAATATTAATTTCAAGTAATCCAAGGTAAAAAGCCAATTAACATGTTTCTTTTCCACCCAGAAAGGGAAATCTCTTCAATCCACTTCCCTGCTTAATCGCTGCAGACTCCTTGGCTATTTTGCAGCCATCCATCTGTCTATCTTCATCAGCTTCATTTTCTTTTAGAGGCATTAATTCTCAGGAATATCCACTTCTCCTCTCCACTCCAGTTAAAGGCACAGTCAAATTTCAGAGATTTATTAATGCCAAATCAACCAGTTTAAGTTTACTGCAACAAAATTCAATTTGGGTCTTTTATCCATTTTTTTTCTTTTCAATCTTTAAGCCCCGCAGTCCAGCAGCCCCTTTTAATTTTGGGGTCTTATTTTCCAATAATTCCAAATAGGTACGTTATATTGCCTGGGTTGGTGTCACTCACCCAGCTTCTTGATTTTTGCTCTTTCTTCATCTTCCTCCAGCACAATCCTTGTTCCCGGTTGCCACGGTTTCAGGGCAGCCGCCATGGCTGCCATTCCGCTGCTGCCGATGTGAAGGAGAAGCCTCCAGCCCCGAGGAACCCGCCTGTTCCTCTTGGCTGCCCAAGTCCCTACAAGACAGGGGAGGTCCGCAGAACTATCGGCGGCAGCTTAGCAGAGGGGATTTGGCAGGGCTCAGCGGAGCTCACCATTTCCCCATCTGTGTCCCTGTGGCGCCAACCGAAAGCTTCCCTGTTTTTACAATTTTTCTTGCCATAGTTCAAATCAAAGTTCAAATCAGATTTGATAGTTCAAATCAGAGATTTGATAGTTCAAATCAAAGATTTCTGAGACCAATGTTGAATACTTAAATTTCAGTAGTCACCAATCCCAGTCTTAAAATGAGTTTAGAATCAGTGGGAGTCACTGATAACAATGAACTAACTAGCTACTGATAATGAGTCCAGTCCTGCCTTTCTTTTCCTTCTGTCCAAGTTTTGCAAGTATTTTTTCCAGGTATATGTTTTATTCCAAAGTATACAAACCATTATTGTTAGGGGGAAAAAAGGTCTTCCAAGCAATTTTAAAAGACACTGTCAGAATGACTCTGCTCTCAGCCCCCCTTGTGGCTCCTTGAAAAGCATCCTCCCCCCCCGCCACATATGTAAATGAAAAGAATAAGCTTTAAAAACCTAGCCTTTTAAAATTGAAAATATGGAGAATTGGGAGGATGAATATGAGACACTAAGGGAGATGTTTCAAAAAGTAAGGGAGGCATTTACGGGAAATAAAGAAGCAGAGAATTGGTTCGCTTGCAAAAAAAAAAAAGAAAGAGAAAAGATGAATGAGAAGCAAGAGAAACAAGGAAATAATATTGAAAAGGAAATAATTGAAAAAAAAGATAAAGATGATTACACTGGGTTCAATAGAAAAAATGGAATAAGATGAAATATACTGCTAATAATTAAAAAGATGAGGGGAAATTTTGAGAAATATACTTGATAAATGAAAGAAAGACTGGGGACTCCATAGTGGAAAATATAAAATTGAAAATGAATATAGCAATAGAGAGGGATGAAGGAAGGAGAAGAGAGATGGAAGAAGGAAGGAGAAAGAGGGAAGGAAGAGAAGGGAGGAAGGAAAGGAAGGGAAATTAGAGTAGGAGTGAGGGTAAGAGAGGGAGGAAGAGAGGAGGAGAAGGAGAAAGGAAGAGGAAGTAGAGAGGAGAAGAAGGAGGGAGAGAAAGTAAGAAGGAAAGAGAGGTGGTAGGTTTGAGGAGAAAGATTGCTGTACAATAAAAAAGATGAAATGGAAGAAAGGCAATCCCAAACAAATATTAAGATATTAAGATAAAGAATGAATTGTTAAACTTTAAAGAATAAAAGAGAACAAATATGAATAAATAGCAATAATTAGAAACACACATACAAACATACAATGTATTTTCTTTGAACAGAGTATTTGGCCGGTTCACAAATTTAAACAGTGTTTAGTCATTTCAATTAAATTTACAATTTCTATATTTCCTTTTCGACATATTTATTCCTCATCTATTTTTTTAAAAAAACCAATATTTCTCTTCATCCTCATCTCTAATCTTAATCAAATTCAATTTTTCCCTTCTATTCTATATTATACTCTTTCCCATTGTCATCTATTTTTATATCCATCCTGACATTGGTTAATTATGTAATATTACAGTTGTTTAATACAAATTCAACATTTTAATATAAATTAGTTATATAACTATCTTTTTTGTATATTAATCAATATGAACATGAATATTCCAATTATTTCCATGCAATCCAGTTTCTTACAAATCAATTAATTATATTTACCAATAATAATAAACCAAATAATTTCCCCATATATTCCTCCAAACCACAACTTAACCATTTCTGCTTTCAACACAATATACAATTAATAGTATCTCAATTATTACAATTCCCTAGTTAAATAGAGCTTTTTTTCTTTTGTGTTTTAAAATCTTGAACTCTCCTCTTTTGCCCTAAATTTCCCATTGTTTGCACCTACTTTTTTTGGTGAGGAAAAAGAAAAGAAATCTGCCTCTGCCTAATTTTCCAACGTTGCAGCAAACAGCAAAGCCAACAGCCTGCTTTACTTTCAGTTTCGTTTTCAGCTTGATTTGCACAAGGAGAAAAAAAAAATCTGTTCCAGCAATTTAGCTCTTTGCAGGAAGCAGCAGAGCCCTGCGCAAAACAGCTGAGAGCAAATCAGCTGAGAGTCGGGAGGCCAATCTAATCAATGCTAATTAGCCTATGCTGAAGCTGAAAGGAGTTGTTTATTCTTACTGTTTCCTTGCAAGGAGATAACTGCACAGGCCAAAGGGTGCGGGCCACCCTCCTTGCCACTTAGCGCCCCCTGCCATCCCCTTTTGCCTCTAGTGCCCCCCTGCCGCCTCCCTTGCCTCTTACCGCTCCCGTAAGGCATCCCACCACCACCCAGGGGGCGGTACCACCCACTTTGAGAACCACTGGTCTACTCATTTGTTTTCTTTTAATACTGATCAGCTATAGGGTGGCCCTTTGAAGCCCCGCAGCAAGAGTTTAAACAGTTTTTTCCCCTCTAGCTGATCAGGTGAGACTCAGGAGGCAGCAATAGATTGGGGGGTGGGGCAAAATAAAAGGTAAGAATAACGCGGGCAGGCAGGGGGGCAGAACCGGTTCGGTGACATCATATTGTCACCGCTACCGGCTCGGCGGAACTGGGCAGAACCAGGAGGAACCCACCACTGGTTTAAGGACTTGTGTAACTGTTACTCCTATATCTCTGCATCTTCTTTACAAAATATATTCTAATGATTAATCCCTGAAGTTGAACTTTCTTCCCTCACAGTTCAAGGATATCTTTGGTCCTTCATTACTGCAAGGGTGGGCGGTGTTGTTTGCATGCCGTCATCACTTCATTTGTAGGGGTAGATTGTATGATGATGCAAAATGGACTGGACTTGTTGAAATATTCCTTTTGCTTAGATGGATTTTGGTGATGGTTTTCTACATTTTGTTTGTTTCTTCAAGCTTTTTTTAAAAAATGTTTTCCTCTCATAACATAAGGCTGTATAATCAATTTTCAACAACTGCATCAGAAAAATTAATGCCACTGAAATGCATCAGTACTTACTTGATTTGTTTTGCTTGGTTTATCACATTCATCTTCTATGTTTTGTTCAAGGAGTTAAAAATGGCATAAATAATTTGCCTTTTTCTCTCTTCTATGCAGATATTCCTCACTTCTATGCAGATATTCCACCCATAAGGGCTGGCCTGGCACAACATACAGACCCATATTTTATGTGTTGTGCAAAACTAGCCAATGTGATAATTACCACGTCCTCTCTGACATTATTGGTCAATAATTGTTCATATACTTTTAGTAAGTATCCCTGAAACAGTTTATAGTAGATCATACCCAGAAAGTTATTTTAATCTGACAAACTGTGCTGAATATGTTAAATGCACACTAACAACTTTTGTAAATGAAACTATCCCCCCCCCCCCGGGGTGTGTGTGTGTTGATTATGTAGTAATTTGATCACCTACACAACATTCAGATAATTCTAGTAGTCTTCATATTCTGTGGGAATGGGAAAATGGTAGAATTATTTTATACAAAATGAAATATAGGATTATTTCTCAAGCAACAATTTCAATAGCCCAAACCTTTTTGTAAGTACAGGTAATGCTATGACTGAATTGAACCTGGAATTGTGGTCACAAATTGTGGTAGTTGTTAAGCAAATCATCACATGATCACAACCTATTTTATGACCTTGTTTTGTAGTGACCTTGTTTTGTCATTAATCAAATGCTATGGTTATTAAAACTAATCCATTTTGGCAGTTTTTTTGCTGGAAATTGGACAGAAATGTCATAAACTGGCAAAATACAATGAAAATGATGGTCCACATGTACATGGGATGTTGGAAATGGCTATGTGTGTCATTTGGTAGTCAAACAACCAAAATGCAATCAGATGATTTGATGTGTATATGTGGCTATCATAACTCTGGAACCAAGCTGTTCATCATGTCTTCAAATGCTTGAGGATCAACCAGTTGTTAAGCTATATACTACCTGTATATATCTTCTTATTAGAAAGCTCAGCTAAGACAAAAGGTGCTGGAAGCCAGCCTTGTTGTAAGAACCCACACAATATATCCTGAAAATCCTCAAAGCCCCAAAACTTGCCTCTCTCTGACCCGAGCATCCTCCTTACCTCTGTCATCAAAACTTAAGAACAAACCAGTTCTTTTGTCAGTTACAAGGAAAATTTGTCATGTCATTTACCGGCTATATTTTTAATGATGATTCAAATAATTTAGTTGAAAAAGACAGGACAGTTCCCCTTAAGCTTGAAAATATAACCATCAATGGCTTTCTTTTGAGTTAAGCCAAATTAATATAGCTTCTCCAGTTAAATATCCAGTATTTTTATTTCTTTTCACTGTGTCTCCTGATTGTAAGTTAATATTTCAAAATTGATTATATGGTTATATATCATATGCACCTTTGGTACTTTCAATAAAAATATTTCTATTTATAGGATTTGCCCTTTTTCCTAAGACCTTCTCCCCTGTTGTCCTGTTATATTATCTATGGCAAAAGGTTACCTAGTATTAACAATTTTGCAATTGTAATTCTTCTCATGTTGTTATCTCAGTGAATGTATTAGTTGTACTCATGATGCAAAGAGGAATTTTTTTCTTTCAGAGATGTCATCTTAAATAATTATCTCTGACTGTGACTTCAGTTGCATAAAGATAGAGGTACATTAGGATAAATTATTTTTTCATAGCATTGACTTTTTCTTCGGAAGGCTATAGTTCACCTCTTGCCCTTTTCATAATAAGCAACAATATTGTATTCTATTTATTGCTGACAGTTTATATTTTCTTTTATTAACGGAGATAATTTTAATAAGCAGGTGCATTATCACCATAGAGACTGATCATAGCTAGCCTATAAAGAATACTTTTTAGCTCTCCTTTATATAGTTGCTTTCAATAGTAGATGATAAAAATACCTGAAGTTATTAAAAAGCTGATACTGTACTTGTTAAAGTGTTAGAAAATGTTATCACTTTTTAGTGAGAATCCTTTTTTTCTTATTGAAAAAGTTTTCAAATACAAGTTTTTCCCCCTTTCCCCCCCTCTTCCCTAACCCCCCCTCACCACCCATCCCCCCCTGTGACTTCTTCTTCACAACAATAAGCTAATTCATAATTAATTACATAATATTTTACCATGCCCTTACTCACTCCTCAAAGTACTGACCCTTAGCATAATATTCTTATAACTCCGCTTTTCTCCGCTTTTCGCAATAATCTACCCTTTTTCTCCTCCCCCAAACTTATAAAATATTATTATTATTACAACAACATAACCTTTAATCTTTTATATATATTAATATAACATTTCAAAACAGCCTTCTCCAAATTTAACATTTATTCAGTTCAATCCAATTCTTCCACTCCCCAAAATATATGACTTAAAAATCCTTTTTCTTAAACTAATCAATCACTAAACTAGCCTATTTCAACCCAGTTTCCTGCAAGATTACCATACACTACAATTCTAAATATAATCCACTGCCCACTCTGCTAAATTATACATATGTCTATATATACATTCCATTTTATAAAAAGAGAAAAGACAATAACTTTAAATTTATAATTCATTTAGTATCTTCTTTGATGTCTTTCCACTAGATTGTTAAATCCATCATCCATAATAGGGTAACATAGCATCCTGGTGCAACAGTTTATTCAAAATCTTCAGTCATCTTCTGCCCCCATCAATAATGAATATCCTCATGTATATATAAAAGTAAAAACAACCACCCGAGTGACATTATAATTATATTCCATATAGTTGTAATTGTGGTTTTCATCAGGATTATAAATTCCCATCATCTTAGTGGGTAACAGCCAGATCTTCTGCATGCCCCAGCATGACTCTCTTGCCTTGTAACTCAAAATAATTATAATATATTTATCGGTAAAAGAAATCCAAAATAGATAGTTCAAATCCAACAATGTAAGGCTCTTTCCACATCCCAAAATCACGGCATTGCAGAGATCTGCCACTTTCCTCAAGATAGTATTAAACGATAATTCGCCTCCAATATCTTTTCACATATTCATTTATTTTTTAAAATCCCTGGCTTCACTGTTGCTTGGTTTAGAAACTACTATTTCTACGAGATCTGTTTCTTTTCTTTTTCTTTTGCGGGTTGCATTTCCATCCAGATTTCCTTCCTACAAGTTGTGTATCAGCTGATCGGTTGTCATTCTGCTTTGTAAATTGATCTTGTTGGTTTTGTTTTATTATCTCATATGTCTTTCCCATCACTTGAATATCAACTGGTTGATTTACGCACTTGTCTGTAACTTGATAATTCATCACATTAGAATCAGATGACACTGCTCTCAAATTTATAGACAGTCCAGCTGGGGTATCCAAGGAGTCCGAAGACAGTTTATCTACCACAGCCTCTGTAATTTGATGTTTTCCCTTTATTTCCAGCTCCTTTTGCTTGTCCTGTGTTATGCCTAAAGATGTTAAATTTATTTTTTAAATTTTTTGATAAAATTCTTCCGCTTTTTCGACAGTATTCAGTTGGTATCTTACTCCTTGGTGTCTCAATATTAAACCAACTGGGACGTCCCACCTAAATAAAATATTCCTTTTTTTTAACTCATTCACTAGAAAACCAAATTTCTTCCTCTCCATTAACATCTTGGGCGGGAGTTCCTTAAAAATCCAAATCTTTCTTCCACGAAATTGCAAAGTAGAATTATAAGAATTCTGCAAAATATTATTTCTAATTTCTCTGTCTGTAAAATAAATCACCACATCTCTAGGCAATTGCCTTTGTTTTGCCAACCAGGAGTTTATTCTATAAATTCTGTCAATCCTGCAAAACACTTCATCAGGTTGAACCTTTAAAATCCCAGCCAGAATTTCAGAAGATATCTTCCTTAAATCATCTCTGTCATTTTCCTGCAGACCTCTCAGTCTAATTGCATATTCTGTAAAATTGTGTTGAATCATTAAAACTTCTCTTTCAATCCTCTGTTGTACATTTTCTTCATTACCAGTCTTTTGATCAGCCTCCATTTTAAGTTTGTCTTCTGAACTATTATCCTGAGTGTTTGCCAAATCCTTTTTAATTTTTTGGATCTTGTCATCCAAATTCTCCTCAGTTTCTTTCATTTTAGACTCTAATAATTTAGTATTTGCATCCAACTGAATCACAAAGTCTGCTAAGCCATTAGCTGTTTTTAAAATCTTTCGATCCAAAAAGCCAAACTTAGATTTCACCAATTCACCAATTTCTTTGATTTCCAACTTAAATTTTTCAAGTTGCTGATTCACAATCTCATCCCTTCTTACAATCTCCTCAAGAAGAAATTCTATTATATTAAAGTCAGGTTTCTGAGACTGGAGAGTTAAAACTTGTTGATATAATTTATTAATGGGGGAATCCCCCCCCACTGCCTGTTTGTCTAGCTTTATAAGTCTCAGTGCCATTTTTCCACGCAGACAAAATTTACTGGAAAAGAGAAAAAAAAAACTTTTTTCCAACCAAGATCAATATCAGATCCCCAAGGAAAAAAAAAGGAAAAAAAAACAGAAGTGAGAGTGAGGTTTTGCCTTCAGTTACAGCCAAAAGTATTCATTCCGCTACTTTGTAATTGAAAACGGAAGGAGTTTCCCTTTCAGCCTCTCTTCAAGCCGCAGCAGCAATCGCCATTTTAAAAAAACTTTTTTCCCTTCACTTCACTTCTTAGGCAAAATAGAATAAAAAAAAAATACTTGCGCTTCAGGATCAGAGGTCCAGCTCATATCTTCTTTAATTAATTTATTTGACAGATTTACAGGCTTGCTTCTGCCCCCTAGCTCTGCGTGTAGCAGAGATTTCCCAGAGCCCGGAGCATCGGCTGGGGATACGGGGAGTCTCTTCCGCTCCCTCCCAAAAGTAAATAAAAAACTTTTGGGATTAGGCAGAGGACTCTACCCACCCCAGCCGGCTCTATCTCCGTTTCCTAATGGAAACGGAGTTTTTTCGAGCCGCCATTCCGCTGAAAAAGGCGGCTCTTACAGGCAGTGGGTTCGACGATCCCGAAGGAGCGTCCAGCGGGGACAAGCAGCCACTTTTTAGTGAGAATCCTTAACTACAAACCTGGAAATAATTTTAAAGCACATTAATACTGATGTGGACTTTTTACTAGCTGTACTTAATTTTTTGGGAGAAAGGATTGTAGCTAGGGCAGTAATGCATATTGGCAAGACTGGATAATATCAGTAAATGCAAACCCAGAATGTCTTTGGAAAATATTATTTTGATCTACTGTAGAATATATGATCATTTTTATGTGTTTCTTGCCTCAAAATTACTGCTATTGTTTTGTACTCCAAGAATTGCAATAGGCTCCAGGGCTTTAGGTTACTGTCCTCTGCCTAGCAGAGGTTTCAACAAGTTTAATGCCTAAGAATAAGAATATGAACTAGGAATTCCTAGGACCTAGGAATAACTTAATTAAAATTAATGGGCTTTACTGTACTGTTCATGGGAAAACCCAACGTATTGTACCTTAAATCATTAAATCAGAGCAGAAGAAGCACTAGCAATACTAAAACAGCAACAACAATAACCTAAAGACAAATAGAAGTAAAAGCCCAGGGGACACTGAAGGTAGAATTGCATATTATCAAAGTGCCCAGGTCTTTGAGTTCAGGTCACTGAGTTATGAAAGCACAGAAATGTCTACTTTCCCTTGCTACTTTCTTCAGTGAGCTCTTTAATGGAGTGATGGAGCACCTACAATCCCAGGAGGCAAGCTATTTCATTGAGTAATTGCTGTCACTGTCAGATAATTTCTCCTTACTTCTTGGATCTCTTTTGACAGCTGTTACTTCTTGTTCTGTACTCTGGTTTTCTCTCCCCTAGAGAATAAATCATCCTCTCTTCTTTGTAACAGCTCTTTGAGTATTGGAGTATTATGTCCCCCCTGATTCTTCTCTTTGATATGCTATAAATACTTAGGTCCCTTCAATAAGCTATACATACCTGGACCTTTTTTTTTTTTTATTTGATTTATATGCCACCCTTCTCCCGAGACTCAGGGCTGCTTACAGTGCGTTAAGCAATAGCTTTCATACTTTTGTATATTTATACAAAGTCAGCTTATTGACCCCACAAACTGGGTCCTTATTTTACCTACCTTACAAAGGATGGAAGGCTGAGTCAACTCTGAGCCTGGTGAGATTCGAACTTACAGTAATTGCAGACAGCTGGTGTTAATCACAATGCTTTTAGTCTGTTGAGCCACCAGGCCCTTTTGTTATACAATTTTGTCTCCAGTCCCTTTATCATCTTTCTTATTCTTTTTGGTACACTTTCCAGGGACTCTTTTTTGTATCATGGTGACCAGAACTGGATGCAATATTCCAAGTGTGGTCTCACCAACATGGTGTAAAATGGTACTATCACTTCTTGATAGTCTTAATGCTATCCATCTGTTGATGCAACTTAGAAATGCATTGTCTTTTTTGGCAGCTGCAGCACACTGCTAATTCATATTTAAGTGATGGTCTACTGGAACACCAGATCCCTCTCACAGTTACTACTGTTGAGCCAGGTACCACCTATTCCAGTGATGGCGAACCTTTTAGAGATCAAGTGCCCAAACTGCAACCCAAAACCCATTTATTTATGCCAACATGGCAATTTAACCCGAATAATGAGGTTTTACTACCTAAAATAATGATAAACAAAGCAGAGTTCAGCTAATTGTTCTAAGAAAAGCTTGATAAATCCACTTTTAAGCCACTTCATTTTTTTCTGCTTTTGAAATACTATGTTTAGCAATAATAAAAAAGAAAAACTTTTATAATATCATTTCTCTTTCCCTCTCCCTCTCTTTCCCTCCTTCTCTCTCTTTCTCTTTCCCTCCCTCTCTTTCTTTCTCTCTCTTTCCCTCCTTCTCTCTGCCTCTCTCTGTTTCTCTCTCTCTTTCTTTCCCTCCCTCCCTCTATCTCTCTCTCTGTTTCATCTATCTATCTATCTATCTATCTATCTATCTATCTATCCATATTCTCCTGTCCAACTTCACTTGTTGTGTGAATTCAATCACTTGGGCTGTGGCGAGGGAGTGGAGGCTGGCAGCCAAAGCCAAGTGTTAGAGATCCACACAAAATAAGGCAACTCCAACCTGGATCTTGTCAGGGAGACCCCCCCTTCCCTCTCCCTCTCTTCCCCCACAATGGGGGCCCAGGTAGCCTGAGTGCAGCTCACTCCTCGGAGGTGACCAGCAAGCAAACAAATGTAGCACTCTGGCTGGGAGGCAGTGGCATGGAGCCCCACCTCTGACTATCAAGAGCAGAGCAGGCAGGGCCCACACCTTCCCCGCCACCACTGCAGCGCTAGTGTTGGCTGAGAGGGATGCGCGAGCCGAATGTTTGGAGCCACACTTGGTGGAGTTTGCAAGTGGGCTCAGCAGGGCCACTTAGTGGGAGACCCCGGCCCATTTGGTTCACTTCAGCATGGGGTGGGAATGCAGAAGGCAGCATGGGGTGGGAATGTAGAAGGCAGAGGAAATCCATGCCTCTTGGTGTTCAGCCCTCAAAGACTCCTTTGGGGTGACTTTTTCTGCTTTTGAAACACTACATTTAGCAACAATAAAAAAGAAAAACTTTTGTAATATCATTTCTCTTTCCCTCCCGCTCTCTCTTTCCCTCTCCCCCTCTCTCTCTGTTTCTCTCTCTCTCTTTCCTCCCTCCCTCTCTCTCTCTCTCTGCCTCCATCTGTTTCTCTCTCTCGCTCTCTCCCCCTCCATGGGGAGGGGGGAAAGGAACCCCTGAACTGGTGTTGGGTAGTGGGAATGATGTGTGAAGGCTGACGAGCCCAGTAGCAGTATACCCATGCTCAACTGGCTGGCGAGGAAGCAGGCATCCCAAAACAGGCAGCTCTGCAAGAAAAGCAACTGCTCTTTTTTGCTGAGTTGAGCCAATGCAAGGTCGCATTATGGCTCTGCGTCGTAATGGGCTTCAGGAGGAGGGGACCCCGTCTTCCCCATTGTGAAGTGCACGAGTGAAAAAGTTCACTCAATCAATTCCAACTTTGCAAGATCTTTTTCTTTCTCTAGAAGTTGGAATTGATTGAATGAAACGTGATGGAGAAACGCGATTGGAGCTGGACTGGGGTGACTACATGCATGCCCACCGAGAGGGCTCTACATGCCACATCTGGCATGTGTGCCATAGGTTTGTCATCATGGACCTATTCTATGCCTATGCCTTTAGTTTTGCCTGCCAAATTGCAGGATTTTTCATACCACTGAACTGCATCTTGTTAGATAGGACTCAATGCCCAAATCTGTCAAGAGCCTTTTGGATCTTGAACTAATCTTCCAAATAGTTGGGGTAAGTGAAACCGTCTCTCTTGATTAATGTTTTTTATAACTTCTATGGAAAATGCCAAAATCTTATTAAGATGAATTGAACTTCCACCAAAAGTATATAAAACAATAATGAAATTGCTTCTCTGTATAGTAAGTTGCAATGCTATTCCATTCCAGCCCCATATTAACATGTCAAAATTTTACGTTGCACTGGTTTTGTGTGACTATAGTAAGTTTTGATGAACTGGGTTGGAATTTCATATAAAAATCTGAATAGCAAAGCAGCCAAGAGTCTTACAAACCTTACTTCATTATAGTGAACTCTCTGACTGTGAATAATTACATACTACAAACTTGAATTTTGTAAGTAACATATCCTCATTTGATGTTAAATATACAGAAACCTATGTGAACTTAAGATGCAGTGATAAGATATTTGAATAAATTGCTTAACTTCTGTGATTTGCCATCTGTAAAATGAATTGATAGGCAAAGCAGAAAAATGAACATAGAAAAACTATTTGTGGAGCATCAGAATGAAACTTCTTACAAACCATTGTTGTATTATAATTGCATTGAAAAAGAAAACTAAAATTAATGTTTACTTCAATGGATTTCAGTCATTAGTATACATGAAATGTATTGGCTTTGCTCTCTGACTGATAATCTGATACATACTTATGTGCAAGTTCAGCACAACATTGAAACATCATTTTCAAACATATCAAACATATAGTATAGATGAATTAAGGCAAGTAGACATCATACCAACTCCAAAACTCTATAATTACAAGTATGGATTCATCCTTCCTCTGTTAGAACTATTTATTCTAGTGTCAGACTTCGATGCTATCTCAAAATAAATGAATTTCCAAACTGCCAATCATTAAGGAAATCTTTTCTTTATTCGAGCACAGCAACCGGATCATGATTCGATGCGGACAAGACTGACCTTTTGCCCCCCAATTCCTCCCTTTCCGATCCCCAATTATCTGCTTCTCATTGGCTATCTTCCAAATCACTCTCCTGACTTCTTGTCTCGTCATTTCACAGGAATGTCCCCCCTCCCTTCATTTCCATGGTGACCGAGCTTCAAAGGATTTAGCAGGCAAAAGTCCAGGGCTTATCTTGTAATTGCAATTGTACAATCTTCCTTTCTATGTCAGCGGTGAGACGCTGACATCTAGAGCAGTGGTTCTCAACCTGGGGGTCGCGACCCCTTTGGGGGTCGAATGACCTTTTCACAGGGGTCGCCTAAGACCATCGGAAAACACATATTTTCAATGGTTTTAGGAATAATTTTATGGTTGGGGGTCACCACAACATGAGGAACTGTATTAAAGGGTCGCAGCATTAGGAAGGTTGAGAACCACTAGAGACATTGGACATAAAGAACTTCAAGTCAAAGTAAAGGACCAGATCTCAGATATACTTTTTTTAAAATAAATAAAGACACAGTGGCTAAATTATTTAAATAGCTATAATAATAATCCTGTCTTAATAATTTCATATTAAGCATTATATGAGTCTCACCCTGAAAGTTATTCAAAAATACCAGCTAGCCCAAATGTGGTTTTTGAATATTATCTAATATCTATATACCATAATGACAAGCCTTGGAATAATTGTATTGGCTTCTAATTTATTTCTGAGGCCAATTAAAAGTGCAGGTTCTCATGCAAAAACCATGAAGTATTTGGGGCCATGATACCTGAAATAAAACTATTTTCTTCAATATGAACTTACACAAAATATATGTTAATGATATGAAGAAACAGCCTGTTTTTCTGTAAGGACTAAGTATCTTTTTGGATTTACATTTATTGTATGTATGATTATATCTGTCTGTCTGTCTATCTAATCTATACCAATATATGGTTTTGCGAAAAAGAAATATGCTAATATCATATTTTACTATCTACTAATTTACATATTTACTACTGCTAATATTACTATTCTACTATCAATAGTATAAAGGCTAGATTTCTTACAACCATTACAAATTAGCATGAAAATTAATCAGAAAATTGGTAGCCTTTACCTTCATATGGATTCCTTGCACACATAACTAGTAGCATGCTTCTTATTTTTCTGATAGCTCCATACCTTAAAGAATTAGAGTCTCATAGTTTTTATAAAATAAAGTATTAGGCATTAGCATTAGGCAGCTATCTTGCTGTTGGTCTCCTATTCTCAACCACCTTCCACCATTTGAATCGTTAGTATAGGGAATGGAGAACTATACTATACAGTTCCTACTTTGGTTGGAAAAAAATTGGATAGATTAACTGGAGATTGCATTTAATAACTTTTTATTCCAGTATAGCCTTAATTACTAGGATGTTGGGTAACTGTATATATTTGCAGTGCAATTAGGTGCACATTTATCCAGAAATTGATTTTACTGAGTGCAACTTGCTTTCATATCCATATGAATATAGTTTTATAGCGCAAGTCAATGCATGTCTATTCAAAAATAATTTCAGTGGAACTTTCTTTTAGACAAATATATACAGGAGTGCAAATTAAATTATGTTTTGCCAATCGTATTCAGGAAAATATTGCTTGAAACTTAATCTTTCTGTTTCATTAGAAAAGCCTGGTTATTCCTGCCTGTCTAGCTGCCCAGTTGAGTGAAATCTGTGGAGACACTCTATGGATGCCTCTTTAGTTGAATTTCTGATTTATCTGTTCCTTCTTCGTTGTCATTTTCAGTACATAGATACTGGAAACATGGTGGCTGTTTGGAAAGATGGTTTTAATGGTGGACAGGATCACATGTCTTGATGTTGGGTAAAGAAAGAAAAGGGCCGAGATGCTGAGAGTGCCCTGGCTTTATGCCCTCTCTGGGCCCTACCCTACAGTTTCCTGTTCCTGTGTAAGAAATGCACTCTGATTCGTGGTCAGACTCCCAGGGGGTGGGGGTCTTAGTTAACAGAACTCTAACAGAACTCACCACATGGCACCTGGGGAGATTACATCAGCACCAGCAAGGCTCAACCAAGCCTGGGAGTCAGACAGTCTCCCAGGCTTGGTTGAACCTTGCTGGGGGCTGATGTAATCTCCCCAGGTGCCATGTGGTGAGTTCTGTTACTATATGAGTAGAGGGCTAATCCTATCTTTGTTATGTAGAATGACTGGCTCAGATGTTAATGGCCCATTAACAAAGGTGGGAAGGGCTGAGTTTCTGCCTCCCTTTTAGGGAAAATATTCTGCCCTTTTAATATTTCCTAAAATATTTCATTTTTCTAGGAGAGGGGTGGGTGCTAACTTCCTACAATCCCCCCTTTGGGCCATAAAAGTGTGAGTTGAACACTTTTTCTGGCCCAAGATTAGGAATTGATCTGATCAGGGAGACTTGATGGGTGCTTTTAATGTTCCTGATGTGAATGGGAAGGCATTGATAGAGGCAACAGAAAAGGATTCCTTCAGTGGCTCCCAAAAGGAGAGCTTTCAATCATGAAGATCTAGCAGCCAGGGCAAAAGTTCTGGAAAAAAATTTACAGTATCCAATTGTCTATGCCAATTAATTTCAGATGTCAAATATTTTCTTTATGTGAGCTTCCAATCAGGTTTCAAGCAAGCACACATCCCAAAATTCTTCACAGCTATGGTTTTCCTTTAAATTACAGGCTGCCCATTTCCAAGGGATGGTTACTAAACCTGCCTTAACTCTTACTTTAGTGAATTCAGGATTTGTGAGTCCAAACTGAGGTTAACCATTGTGCAATCCAGACTATTTGGTATTTTTAAAATTACACATAATGAGCCCTGGGACTTCTACTCATGAGACCACCAGTGCAACATATCTTGCTTTACTGGGCAACTGGGCAGCATCATTTGTGAGTCACAGTCAGGGCTTGGGTTTTGGAGATCTCTTTGCTGCTATCTCTTCAAGTGAGGAAATTGCCTGAGAGGGATGCCCCTCCCCCATGGGATTAGCAGGGAGATATGACTGCTTGGGCTTTAGTGGCACAGAGCAAAAATCATTTTAGGAAAAGCTTTGTGTGGAGGTAGATGAAGGGGATAACCTCTGTCTAATTCTGAATGGTGTGTCTCTGTGTGTGCATGTATATGCAGCTACTTTTACAATACAGGCAATACAAACAATACAAACATGCTGGGCAAATTTCCCTATCACCAGACAGAAATCTAAGGTGTTCAGAACTTGCTGTGTCAGCCACTCTCAAATACAATCCTTACATGAGTACATTAAACTGATTACAATATAAATGAGACAAGAAAGGAAACCTTATAACGACTTTCCACCCTTCTCCGTAGTCTTTCTGGCTGTCTTCTGTGGATTGAAAAGTCTTTTGGTTTTTACTAGTCCATCTCAGGGTCCTTTCTTTCATGTCTGCTGGATGGCATTAGGCTGGTCAGTCAGGCTTGGGAAGGGCTGCTCCACTCTGGTTGCTGTGATGGCTTTCAAGTGGATGACTGGATCCAAACCCAATTTCTGGCTCAGTGAATGGAAAGTAGTATCTGGAGGCAATCATCTGGATCCATCTGTTCTGCTTCCACAGGTTGCAGAGTCATCTGTGCAGGGCTGAGAGACATGAGAACAAGGGTTCCCTTCCCCCTTTCTGGGTGAGGAAAGGCATTGTTGGAGGATTACAGGGGGGTGGGGGATAGATAGCTTGCAGGCAGTTTGGAAAAAAACACATCAGTATTGCAGTTACTAAACAAATAGAATAGAATAGAATAGAATAGAATAGAATAGAATAGAATAGAATAGAATAGAATAGAATAGAATAGAATAGAATAGAATAGAATAACAGAGTTGGAAGGGACCTTGGAGGTCTTCTAGTCCAACCCCCTGCCCAGGCAGGAAACCCTACACCACTTCAGACAAATGGTTATCCAACATCTTCTTAAAAATTTCCAGCGTTGGAGCATTCACAACTTCGGCAGGCAAGTTGTTCCACTTATTAATTGTTCTAACTGTCAGGAAATTTCTCCTTAGTTCTAAATTGCTTCTCTCCTTGATAAGTTTCCACCCATTGCTTCTTGTTCTACCTTCAGGTGCTTTGAAGAATAGTTTGACTCCCTCTTCTTTATGGCAACCCCTGAGATATTGGAACACTGCTACCATGTCTCCTCTAGTCCTTCTCTTCATTAAACTGAACATACCCAGTTCCTGCAACCGTTCTTCATATGTTTTAATTTCCAGTCCCCTAATCGTCTTTGTTGCTCTTCTCTGCACTCTTTCTAGAGTCTCCACATCTTTTTTACATTGTGGCGACCAAAATTGAATGCAATATTCCAAGTGTGGCCTTACCAAGGCATTATAAAGTGGTATTAACACTTCATGTGATCTTGATTCTATCCCTCTGTACATGCAGCCCAGAACTGTGTTTGGCAGCTGCTGCACACTGCTGGCTCATATCTAAATGGTTGTCCACTAGGACTCCAAGATCCCTCTCACAGATACTGCTATTGAGTAAGGTACCACATATACGGTGCATATACTGTGCATTTTGTTTTTCTTCCCTAAATGTAGAACCTTGCTTTTTTCACTGTTGAATTTCATTTTGTTAGATAGAACCCAATGTTCAAGTCTGTCAAGATCCTTCTGTATCTTGAGCCTATCTTCTGGAGTGTTGACTATTCCTGCCAGCTTGTCATCTGCAAATTTGATGAGTTCCCCATCTATTCCATTGTCAAAGTCATTGATGAAGATGTTGAAGAGCACTGGGCCTAAAACAGAGCCCTGGGGTACTCCACTGCATACTTTCCTCCATGTAGATGCAGTTCCATTGAGGACTACACAGTGAGTGCAGTTGGTCAGCCAGTTACGAATCCATCTGGTGGTGATGCTGTCTAACCCACATTTTTCTACTTTATCTAGTAGTAGGTTATGGTCTACTTTATCAAATGCTTTACTGAAGTCCAAATAAATTATTTCGACACCATTCCTCTGGTCCACTAATTTTGTCACTTTGTCAAAGAATGCAATAAGATTAGTCTGGCATGATCTGTTTTGACAAAGCCATGTTGGCTTTTGGTTATTACATGGTTTGCTTCTAGGTGTTCGGTGATTCGTTGTTTGATTATCTTTTCCAGAATCTTCCCTGGTATTGAGGTCAGGTTGATAGGTCTGTAGTTTCCTGGATCTATTTTTTTTTCCTTTTTTGAAGATGGGAACTACATCAGCTCTTTTCCAATCCTCTGGCAGTTCCCCTGTGCTCCAGGATCTTTGAAAGATATAGTTCAGTGGTTCTGAGATCTCGTCTGCCAGTTCCTTCAGAACCTTGGGGTGTAATCCATCCGGTCCTGGTGATTTGAACTTGTCTAGAGTAGACAGGTGTTCACTTACCATTTTCTTCCCTATTTTAACTTGTGTTCCTAATCTGTTTTTTGTGGTGCTGTTTTTGATAGGTTGGATGGTTTTTTCCTTTTGTGTAAAGACAGATGCCAAAAATGAGTTAAGTAGTTCTGCTTTCTGTCTGTTGCTTGTCACCTTCTTGCCACTTTCCCCCAGCAATGGAAACCAATTGTTTCCTTGACTTTTTTCTTGTTTTTAATATGTTGGAAGAAGCTTTTTTTTGTTATTTTTTGCTTTAGTCGCAAGCCTTTGTTCATTGTGAGCCTTAGCTTTCCTCACTTCATCTTTACAGGCTCAGGCTATTTGCTGATATTTTGCCTTAGTTATTTGCCCTCTTTCCACTTTTTATACTTTTCCTTTTTGTCTTTCAATTTGTTAAAGAGTTCTTTATGCAGCCATGCTGGTTTCTTTTGAGGTCTATTATTTTTCTTCTTCGTTGGTATTGTGCTAGACTGGGCTTTTATAATCTCACTTTTCAAAATTTCCCAAGCTTCTTGAGTTGTTTTCCCCTTGTGGATTCTCATCCATGGAATCCTTCTCAAGCTGCCTCTAAGTTTATTGAAATTAGCTCTCTTAAAGTCCAAGACTCTAGTTTGACTTTGTTCTACTACTTGTGTTTGCATAATGTTGAATTCCAATATTGCGTGATCACTTGCCTCCAAGGTTCCTGTAGGTTCAACACCTTCTATCATTTCATCTCTGTTAGTGAGAATTAAGTCCAATATGGCTGATAATGAATGAATAAAAACTTAATTACGGTCATCGACCAGCAATAGATATACAATAAATTAAAAATAATACTGACATTAATCATGAATAATAACATCCCTGTTATGAAAATACATAATCTCAAACCGTTAGGGTCACTCCCTAATTTACATGAGTGGAGAGCCGATAAGTATGTGAGTAAATGTATTTTTCCAATAATTGTTATAGATAATCTCCAAAAAATTGGCACCAATTGACATCTATAATTCTGTAACCAGTTTTTTTCTTGTGGACATTGCAGCTACCCAGAATTTTGCCACTGCCCACGTAGTAGCTGGATTTGAGTCTTGGAGGAGAAAGCCTACATAAAAGTCATCTGTGTGAAGTTTCTGAAAGATGCCCTAATTAATTCATGAGCCATGAGCCAAACTTCAAAAGAAATACAGTCATTTATTAGGAGCACCATTTCAGCAATATTCGGATGCAGTTAGAACTAATCCCATGTAGATTTTCGTTCCCCTATGACTCTGTCTCTCTCCTCCTCCCTGGCCATGTCATAAATCACATTCTCCAATTAACCACTTTGGCTGGCTGTGAAATCCAACACCCTTCTTCTGATTGCGGAAAGAAAGCATGTATGGAATGTAGCTTCCATTAGGGAAATCATTCAGCTCTATCAGTTGTCCCTCCCTCCTGCTCATGGCAATTTGAAAGCTTTGCAAGTTGACATTCTGTCCTCCCTGGCAATCTCTCCAGTAAGGGGAGAATATATATTGACCTACATACTCTGTATAACTCACAGTACAATAAAACATGTGAGATATCTTCAACTTCTCCTTTTCCATATATACATACCCCTTCTGCTATTGGTGTTCTTGTACCTACCCTGGAGAAGTGCTGATATTAAATCTAGCTCTGAAGAAAGCTATTCTTTGTTTTGGGAAGATCAGATCATTTAGATATCTTGCTGATTCCCACAACCCTGCTTGATTCTGTCCCTACTGTGGAGAGGCAACCTATTTAGTTCTTTTTGGAATTGCATGTCCTTCATTCTATCAATTACCACTTGCTTTGCTTTGTCAAAATCGAGGGACATTAAGAATACTGATGAGAGCCCATAAGAGCCCAGCTTGTGATCTATTACCTGTTTCCAGGGGGAGGGGAAGTTGTCAGTCAGCACTAACAGGGACAGTCCCTCTGGAAAGAAATGAATTTTTAGCCAATAAATTATCATCATCTTCCAGGCTCTTACCTGAATTTGAGGCATACCTGTCTCAATTCTTAGCTGGGCATTTGGAGTTCCTTTGGGTGCAGCTAAGATGGCTCGCAGGAATTTGGTTTGTATAATTTCTAGCAAGTTTTTCTTTGCAAGGATTCCTGTTTGTGCCCCATAAAGAATTTGCGCCAATGTTTTGGCCTCAAAAGGTTTTTTTTTTTTTCTAATAATTTTTATTATTAAAATAACATTACAAACAACATATACAATATTTCACCCTGTGCTATACATAAGAAAGGAAGATTTGGTTCTTCAGATATATCCTCATGATTGCCAAAATCCACGTTCTCGGGGTACAGGTACCAAAGCATCCAATTTTCCCAGCACATAGTCCACGAATGGTTTCCAAATTTTCCAGAAAATATCTTCTTTATAGTCACCATTTCTAATTTTAATATTGCATGTCATTTTATCGTTTAAAGCTAATTTCCACATTTCACAATACCATTCTTCTATTCTAAAATTCACATCTAATTTCCAATATCTGGCTATTATAATTCTACCCATTATAATCATAATTCTAATCAATTCTTTCTCATATTTTGTTGGTTCTATTTCCTTAATTATCAACAGTAATATAGTTTCTGGTCTCAATATTATTGCTTTCCCCATCATTTCAAATATCATTTTCTCCAATTGTTGCCAAAACTTTTTAACTTTATCACATTTGTACCACATATGTTCATAAGTCCCTAATTCCATATCACATCTCCAACATTGTTTACTAATTTTGTTATCCATCAATGACAATCTTAATGGAGTAAAATACCATTTCCAAACAACCTTATAATTATGCTCTTTAATCCTTACAGATAAAGTCTTCATAATTCTACTCTTCCAATTCACATTCCAATCTAAATCTGATATTTTAATATTAAGTTCTTTTTCCCAATTCATCTTCATCACCCTTTGTGGTTTTCCATCAAAATTTATAATCTTATATATCTTACTAACGAGTCCCTTTAACCTAATTTCATCTTTCATAATTTGGAATACAAAATGAGTCCTATCGGCCCATCTCTTTAATTAATCAAGATGCAAAGATATTTACCACCATTATAAGTAATAGATTACGTAGATTTATAGATAGATATATAAGTTATAACCAAGTAGGCTTTGTGAAGGGTAGATACATGAGTGATATTGTCAGAAGAGTATTAAATATTATAGATGTTGCTGAATATAATGCTGATAAAATAGGTATAGTATGATTAGATATTTTTAAAGCTTTTGACACAATAGGAAACTATTAAAACAATCGTTGAGGTACTAGGTTTTGGTAATAAGTTTATACATGTTATTTCAAAACTGTATCAAAAAAGTAGTGCAAGAGTGAAGGTGAACGGAAGGTTGACAGAAGAGATAAGATTGGAAGCGGGTACGAGACAAGGATGTCCCCTGTCTCCAACATTATTTTTATAAGTTATGGAAATTTTGACTAAAATGATAGAAAAAGATGAAGAATTGGAAGGGTATAAGGGATATAAGATAAATCTGTATGCGGATGATATTTTGATTATTTTGAAAGATATAGAGAAAGATTTGAAAAAGATACATAAGCATTTGGAAGAATTTGAGGAAATGACAGGTTTGAAAATAAACTGGTCAAAATCTGAACTATTAATGAATAATAATGGTAAGGAGTGGGAGATTATGCAAGAACAACTTGGGATAAGGATTAAAAATACATTGAAATATTTGGGTATAAAACTTTCACTCAAAGTTAAAGAAATGAAAAAAACTAAATTATGATGTGGTGATGAATGAAATTGAGAAAAAGATAGATAAATATAAAATGATAAAGTTGTTTTGGTTTGGTAGAATTGCAATGTGTAAGATGATGTTGTTGCCAACGTTTAATTTTTTATTTGAAATGTTAAACTTGACAGAGAAAGATATTGAAGGATATCAGAAGAAATTGGATAAATTTTGCAATGGTGGGAAAAGACCTAGATTACTGAAGAAAATGTGGTATCAAAATCAAAAGGAAGGTGGATTAGGAATCCCTAAACTACTCAATTATTATTGGGCTTATACTATTCGGACTGTGGTAAAAATATTTAAAGGTGAAGATAGCCATTGGAGAGATTTAGAATTAAAAGACATCAAGAGATTTGGCTCAACATGTTTTTTAGATAAAGCAAAATCAAAATGTGTAATTAATAGCTATTGGTTAAAGGGACTGAGTAAAATTTGGAATAAATTTGTTAAAATTTTAATTCCAGATATAATTTTCTTAGGGAAGACAATTGAAAATTGGCCGATTAAAACTAATATAAGTCGTGATAAGGTAATGGAAGATGAAAATATACAAATTATAATAGATTGGTTAAAAACTTCAGAAAATGAAAGGAGGAAAAAAGAAATCATTGAAAAATTGGGTTTAGGCTGGTTTGAAAAAATACAGATAGAAAAATGGACTAAGAAAGTAAGGGACAATTGTTCGATAAGTACAAGTAAAACTGAAAAGGCCTCAAAAGGTTTTAAGGCAGCAGGTACTAATTGGCCTCTGCCAATTAAGTGTTTAATTGCATTTGAGGACCTATTGGCTGCTTGCAATGTCTGCTCCAGACGTGCCTTCCATGTCCCTTGCAAGTGGAAGAGCACCCCAAAGTATCTAAATGTCCTAACCTGTTCCAATCTGTGTCCTTCAATTTTCCAGGAGTATTGTCTGGGTCTTTTAGCAAAAACTAAAATTTTTGATTTATCAAAGTTAAGGACCAACTTGTTCTGTCTACAGAAGCCAAGTGTTGCCCTAATTGCTCTTTTCAGTCCCATGGGAGTTTGTGAAATAATAGCAGCATCGTTGGCATATAGGAGAATCAGGATTTTGCGTTGTGCTATGTTAGGAGGACGTAGATCAGGGTTCTGTAAGAGATCAATCGGGGATTAATATAGAAGTTAAAAAGGGAGGGGGACAGGATGCAGCCCTGCTGTATCCCTTTTTGAACCCTTACTGGGCCGGTTAAAGTCCTTTGAGGATTACATCTCACTTTCAAGGTGGAATTGGCATACAATTTTTGTATGAGGAAAAGGAGGCGTTTATCGATTGTAGTGCATTTTAATTTCTCCCATAGAGTATTTCTGGATATTGAATCAAAGGCCTGCTTAAAATCAAGGAAGGCCACTTAGGGAGAGGAACTTTTTTTGTACGTATATTTTTGCACCAGATGGTGAAGTATCAAGATATGATTCACTGTGGATCTTCCTTCTCTAAAGCCGGCTTGTTCATCTTTGATTATCCCCCCTTAAATTAGCCAATCCTGGAGTTTATAGTTTAGGTGTTTAGCATACAATTCACTAATAACACTTCGAAGACTAATGGGTCTATAATTTCCTGGATCATTTCTATTACCCTTTTTATAGATTGATATAATAATTGCTAATCCCCAATCTCTTGGCGTACGGCTCGTTTTATCTATAAATGTAAACAGCGATGCTAAAGGTGGGGCCCACCAACTGGTGTTCTTTTTGATTATTTCTGGGAGGACATTATCAGCACCAGATGCCTTATTAGCCTTGAGGGCTCCGATCAACCGGGATATCTCTTCTGGTGTAACGGGGCCAGTAAGCAGTTTGGTCCAAACTAATTTGGCTCTCCTTAGTTACATAGTCAGGATCTGTATATAACTCTCTAAAATATTCTTCCCAGGCCTGAATCGGTACCTGATTAGTTGGGGGTAGGGGGGATTTCCCCAATCCTCTGTTGATGTACCAAAAAAGGGATGTATTTTTTGTCCTGACTGATGTAATTAATCTCTGCCAAGACTCCTTCAAAGCTGCACTTTTCTTTTCTTTTAGGAGGTTCTTATATTGTGCCTTCAACTGTTTTAAGAAGTGAGGGTGATCCTCAGAAGGGTCATTTTTACTTCTTCTGTATTCCTTATTATACATCCTTTTTAATTGCACGCAATCTCTATCAAACCATTTTTTTGTTCTTTAAAACCAGTTTTTTGGAGTGAGCTAGTATTCTGTTAGTGAGAACTGATTTCAAATTTGAAATTAAAGTTTCAAACTCCTCTAAGTATGGTCCTTCAAACTTATTTCTTAGTAGAGATGTATGTAATTTTATGGTTTCTGGAACTAACATCCATTTAGTAACTTCCTTTGCATTTTTCTCAATTTTTACCTGGGTATTTTGGCTCTCTAATCTGGGTAGGTAGATTGAGACAACCCTTAGTAATTTCTGGTGTAATGTAAGAGTAAGGATAAGTGAATCGTGATCACTTTCCAGACGCGAATCTACCTCCATCTTCTGCAAGAACTTCAGGAGGTCTTATGATATTATCCAGTAATCAACTGTGGATTTTCTTCCTGCTCCCCGATAAGTATAGTCTGCTGGGTAGTCACCCCAAGTGGAACCGTTCAGGATGCAAAAGTCCAAGCGTACAGTCATCTGTTTTACACACAGTCCTGCCCAATTTGTCTTAGTGTCTTTAAATTGTCTGGGATGCAGGGGTTCTCCTGGTACATTCTCATCATAATGGATCTTAAATTGATTAAATAATGCTTGATCGTTTGGGCCCATCCTAGCGTTTAAGTCCCCCCCCCAATAATTATTGCTGCTATAGAGTATTTATCTAAGCAGCCCAGGATAAAATCTTCTATGCCATCCCAAATCTTGTTGATCAAATTATTCTTATTGAGTGGGGGAATGCAGATATTAAAAAGCAATATCTCCACCTGTTTAAATAAGAGTAAGGTAGTCACAACCCATGGCTGCAAAGGTGGCAGTGATACACATTTAAATTGTAAGGATGTATTCACTAATGTCACAATACCCCCTTTAGCTTCCCCCCCCCACCTTACTTGGGACAGCTGGGATAGAGTTAACCCAATAACCATCTAACTGTATCTCTGCAGAGGTCCAGGTTTCCTGTAAGAAGAGAATGTCAAATTGTGATATATAGTCAAAAAAAAGTTGGTCTTTTGATGGAACTATATGTCATTGTTTCTTTTACCTGTTCATCTTCCATTTTTAAGCTTAACAAGAAATTGTATATTTTCTTTATTAATTTTTCATCTCCTCCTAACATTATTTGGTCAAATATGGTAGACTCTTTGTAGAAACCATAATCCTTAATAGTTTTCTCATATCTTGATTTTATTTGTATATGCGACCACCATGATAAGTCCACATCTTGATTCTGCAACTCTTGTTTGGTTTTAAGTTCCCCTTCTACATTTAAAATATCTTTATATGTTAAGATTTTTTTTCCAGATTTACTACCTTTGCATGTATAAATGCTTCCATTGTTGAGAGCCAAACTGGAATTTTAATATAAATTTTTGCTTTTATCTTTTCCCATACTGAGAGCATTTCTTATATAGTGTCTTTGAAAATATCTATGAGTTTTGCTTTTTGTTATACCATAAAAAAAGCATGGCATGCTAATTGGAGATCATGGTCTTCTAAAAACAGTAATCTTTTATGTCTAAGCGTTATCCATTCCCTCACCCATGTTAGTACAGCTGCATGATAATAGAGCTCCCAATCTGGTAGTCCAAAACCCCCATTGTTTTTGGACTCTTGCAACATTTTCGATCTTATTCTTGCTTTTTTCTTGCCAAACATATTTCAAAATTATAGTTATTTAATTCATCAAAATATTTTTTTTCTTTTTTTATTGGGACTGTTTGGAACAGGAAAAGTAACTTTGGCAAGATATTCATTTTTATGGTTGTGATTCTCCCTACCATTGATAGCTGCAAATTTTTCAATTTATCTAAGTATGTTTTACTTTGTTGTAATAGACTTGTATAATTTTCTTCCTTAATTGTAACACACCTTGCTATTATATATATTCCCAAGTATTTAACTTTCTTAACTATGTATAAATCTAGTTTCTTTGTCAATTCTCTCTTCTGTTTTTCTGTGAGATTTTTAGCTAAGATTTTAGTTTTATCTTTGTTTATTTTCAATCCTGAGACTTGTTCATATTCTTCTATTATTCCCATTAATTTAGGGCCCATTTCCAGTGGTTCTTCTAAGATAAATACTAAATACCACTTGCCTATTATTGTGCATATTATCATTTGAAAACTGCTTTGAAAACTGGAATAGTGTTGTAGTGATGTTATGATGCTTCTTACCCATCTACCCAATTACTGTGTTTGAATTAAAATGATACCCAGTCTTCCAATAATTGTCTTATTTTAAATGGTAATCATCTAGCTAATTCCAATAATATATCTTCCTCAGTTTTCTTTTATTGTCGGGTACTTTGTGATATTTGTATGTAATTTGGAAATTATTACTTGCATTAAAGCAATAAGTTTGGAGTAAGACTCAAACTGTTTATTTATCATTTATCTTCTTCTAATAATTTATAAAAGATACAGATCCATCATAAAAATAGTAGTTGTGATCTCTCTGAGTTAGAGATCCATTTTCAATAAATCCAAGAGGAAAAAATGAAGTTGCTAGTTCTGGTTGTGTAGCCTAATTTGGAGGCCAAGACTGATTCAACACATTTTCAAATGTGTTTTATACAATTATAATAATTCTGTAATCCCAGAGCCATTCATCAACCAGAGTCAAGAACAGTATGGCTTTTTATAGGTTCCCATGAGCATTTAGTTGATCCACAAATCATTGGACTAGAGAATACTATAGTCTTATCCAAGTATTCTTAAGTTCTTAAAATAGTGCAGATGTATATTTTATCTTGCTGAAGACAATCTGTTTGAAAACATTTCTTATTTGAAAATATCCTTTCAAAATTGGGGAACCTGTTTATAATGAAGATACATATTCTTGTTTAGCTTTTTAGTTTTGAGGTGTGGCAGCTCCCAAGAGCTATGGGAAATGTGGCCATGATGCAATGAGATAGAGTATTTTTTCCCACTTACTGAAAAAAATATAATAGGTAAATTAAGTCTCTTAAGGTAGAGGTTTGGGCTACTTAGAGATCATTTGAGGAGAATGCAACATATATTTCCCAAATTGTTCTATTTGTTCCTGCTATTTTCCTATTACTCATTCTAAAACAGTGAAAGATATGCTTTTTCAAAAATTATGTTATGGGAGGAAAGAATTTGGTAACATTTTTATGGATGCCATGTGATTTTTTCACTTATTCAGTCACAAAGGAATGAATGTTTCCTATTTGTTTAATAGAAAATAATACTAACAGTATCATCCTATAGTCTACTAGCTTCATTTAAAAGAAAAAACTCAAAACTTCATCAAGATAAATTGTTAACAGTTTCTGAAATTCCCTACGAATTAGATATAGAACCTTATTGTGGGGGTAAGAAAACATTTTAAAAATTGCAAAGCAGATTTTGTCACAGTACTAGAAAAAATAGAAACTATTGTGAAATCCTGAAAAGAGGCATGATAAGAGTAGCTGCTTAAGAAATGGGGTGAATTAATGGTTTACCATAGTTTATTGGAGAGATTGTGTGTTCTGTGACAGGAGAAAAGAAGGAGGGCTGCAACACACAAAAAAAAGTTCAGGTCAAAAGTGTGTGTGTGTACACACACACACACATATATACATACACATCTGTTTTCTCATCTAATTCCTTACCCTGAACTTCTTGTATATACACACAATGCTTTTTTTTTTTTAAATTTGAAGAATGGTCAAGAGCTTTAGAAATGAATCAAACAATGCTATCACACACACACACACACACACACACACACACACAAAACAACAAATTAGTATCCTCAATTTGTTCAAAATGCAAGATTGAAGAGAATAAACTAACCACTGAGGCCAGACCTCCCCAACTGATGTACTCGGACTAAAAATCTCATTATCTTCTAGATGGTGGGTTGTTGGGAATTATGGGTGTCATGTTCAATCTATCTTGAAAATGCTATGTTGAGCAAGAACTGATTTGTAACATTTAGATAAGATTTTTAGACAACTGATATATGTCAAAGGTCTGGTCAAAATCTCAAATCTCCTGAAACACAAATAAGAAAATTCATACATCCATGAGCTATTGAACTAGCAAAATCTTATGAAAAATGCATTTTTAATAAATCTGTGCTGTCACTGTGTTGTGAATATCTTAAAAATAGTTATCTG
This sequence comes from Pantherophis guttatus, assembly GCF_059756535.1. Taxonomy (NCBI): domain Eukaryota; kingdom Metazoa; phylum Chordata; class Lepidosauria; order Squamata; family Colubridae; genus Pantherophis; species Pantherophis guttatus. The sequence goes on from NC_142066.1 coordinate 100,152,408, forward strand.
AGGACTTCATTACGATTTTTAATAAATTTAGTGTGTCTTTTTCTAATTACTGTTTCAAGTTCATATTGAGGCAAAAAGGTTTTAAGACTTATTTCAAAGTGACATTTCAAGAAACTTGTTTCTTATAAAACAGGGGTCCCAGCTCCTGGTCTATGGACTGGCACCAGTCTGCAGCATGCCAGCAACTGGTCTGTGCAAACAAGCAAAGCCCCATCCGCAGGATGCAGGCAGCACACAAAACCATGCCCCCTTTGGTCCGCAAAAAAAAAAAAAACTTTCTCCATGGAACCAATCCCTGATGCCCAAAAGGTTGGGGGGCCACTGCTGTAAAAGATGCATAATTGATAAAGTACAGGAACTATGGTTTTTAAACAGTGAAAGTAACATTTCCCATAGGAGTTAAAAGTTGATTCTCTGTATGAATGTCAATATGTGATCCTGTTGAAAGAAATCTCTGTGATATACTAAACGACTCTTATTCCAAGTCACCATACCTTGTGAGCAATTTGGACATTGATAATTACCTCTGCTTAGAGAATTAATTATAGGAACAACTTTTATAGGAATCATAAAATGTAGTATTGTTTTAAATTATTTTTATTTTATTTTTTACCCCTCACAGATAATGAAAAAAATGAGTAACATCTATGAATCAGCAGCCAATACTCTGGGAATTTTTAGCAGCCCCTGCCTGACCAAGGTAGAATTGAGAGTGGCATGCAAAGGCATATCTGACAGAGATGCCCTCTCTAAACCAGATCCCTGTGTCATACTGAAAATGCAGTCTCATGGACAATGGTTTGAGGTAGGTGTGCAATTATATATTTATTCTCTCTCTCTCTCTTCCTCCCTCCCTCCCTCTCTCTCTCTTCCCTCCCTCCCCCTCCCTCCCTTCCTCTCTTCATATGCTACACTTTCAAAAGAAAAGAAAAGGATTTGAATTTGCCCAAAGCCACACTTCCTCCTGGAGATGAATGACACTGTCTTATAATTCTTCCAGTCCTGTCCAAAAAATTAACCAAAAACATAAGTCCCATCTGCTGCAAGGATGCCCAATTTGATCTCAGGGGCACTGGGTAGTTTTTTAATCCTATGTCAGTGGTATTTCTGAATGAAACTGCTACAAATCTATGCCTGATTTGGCAGAAAACAATAGGAGAAGGAAATTTGCTGTCTTCATTGAGAATCCTAGCTTGTCTTTATTATCTTTACTATTCATCTATCATTGCTCAAGTAGCAAATGGTGACAGGTATATATTCTATACTTTGAGACTGTTCTAGAATAGTGTCAGAACAAGAGAGAAAATCTTATTTCAATACTAGTAGAGCTCATAATTACTTCAGACTATTTCATTAATAGGCCAGAAGCCAGATGAAGGTACGCTCATGAACAAAAGGAGTAAATTGTTCTTATCAAGAAATTATTGTGCTATGGCAAAACGAGCTGGCTGAAAAAATGCCAATATTTTGATCAAGGCCATATTGGGAAAACATTAATTTGGGACTATGAAAGGAGTACACAATTAAGAAATTGATTAATTGAAATTCAGTAATTTGCTTGGGAAAAAAAGAAAGAAAATGAAATATTTTCAATATATGTAATGGTGGATTTAAATTAACCCTACCAGCTTAAAAGATGCCTGGCCTAATCAGTACTAGCAACTCATCTAGTGATAAAACATACAGAAGCATCTGGGGCTCTCAATGCAAACCACTGAAAGGGAAATTCCAAATAAATAAATTAATCCTTTTCGACCCTATGGTTCTATTATTCTAGTCAAGTGCATGTATTTTGTTTGTAGCTAATCTTATTGCACAAGATCAGAAGTATGCAGGGCCAGGGTCAGAAGTATACAGATTAGAGCATTGCATGTAGGCTGGAAGATAGCTCTAGCTAATCATTTAACACAAAGAAAATTACCTATTGAGGAAAGAGATATTTTGGGAAGGAGTAGATGGCAGACAGAATGTTCCAGACACTCTGAATGAATGTCATCCATAGTCCCAATCCAGCTCAAGATCCAACATGCTGTGGATCTTATTCTGCTGTGTAGAATGTATTAAACATAGCTTACTTTTACCCTAAGGCAAGCAATGTGGACAGTTTTTGACTTCTGGATGTTAATTTCCAGCCTTAATTTCTAAGGCTGCATATACAATGAATCATGACTTTGGAAGTTAGTTCTCCTTCCGATGATGGTCTCTAATCTTTTGCAGGGCCTTTTAGGCAGTTTTGAGAGAAAATCAGGATATTTAGTGAAATGTACAAGTACATATTATGTGAAACCTGGTTCAAAAATAGTAACTGGGAAAGGAATTTTGGAGTCCTAGTAGACCAGGGGTGTCAAACTCACAGCATCATGTTGTCATTTGACGTATCATGACCTTTTCCCCCTTTGCTAAAATGGGGGTGAGCGTGGCCAGCATGTGACGCATCCAGCCTGCAGGGTGCAAGTTTGACATCCCTATAGTAGACAGTCACTTAAATATGAACCAGCAGTGTGACAGCAGCTAATGTGATCCTTGGTTGCATAAACAGAAGAATAGAGTCAAGATCATTTGAAGTATTAGTACCACTTTATAAACCCTTAGTAAGACCACACTTGGATGCTGCATCAAGTTTTGGTCACCACGTTATAAAAAAGAAGTCAAGGTGTTTGGAAAAGTGCAGAGAAAAGCAACTAAAATTATTAACGACCTGGAGACTAAAACATATGCAGAATGTAGGTTGCAGGATTTGGGTATTGCTAATCTAGAGAAAAGGACTCATGAGTTCTAGATGCAAAGCTGGGTGACCTTGGCCAGTCACTTTCTCTCATTCCTAGAAAAGAGGCAATGGCAAGCCATTTCTGAAAAATCTGGCCAAAAAAAAAGGAATATTCTATTATATTTCTATTATGTGAGGTTTCCAATATTTGAGGGTTTGTGACAAAGAAGAGGGTATCAACTTATTTTTCAAAGCATCAGAAGACAAGATAAAAAGCAATGGATGGAAACTAATCAAGGAGAGAAGCAACCTAGAATTAAGGAGAAACTTCCTAACAGTGAGAACAATTAACCAATAATTGCCATTAGAAGTTGTGGTGCTTTAACACTGGAGGCTTTTAAGTAGCGACTGGGTACTACTTGTCTGAAATGATATAGGGTCTCCTGCTTGAGCAGAGGGTTGGACTGGAAGACCTCCATGGTCTTTTCCAATTCTATTCTATAGGTATGTTTCTAAGAACAAATTCCAAAGGAATATATTTCTTTTTCAATCAAAAGTCTTCTTATAATCTTATTTTTCAGATACAGTAGAAAAGTAAATTCTTAAAATGAATTTATCTAGATATGTTTATTTCCCCCCTGTTTTCATAGACTACTAAATCAAGGAAAATAAGAATTGGAGGGGAATGAGTAGTCTCAACAGCCCTGTTCTACAACATACTTAGTTGGGTCAGTTGTGGGGAGGGGTGGTGAGAGAAACAAATAATCCCTAAGAGATTATATTTAGGTTAAAAGTGGCCCAGCAAGTTACATCTAGTCACTCAAAAGAAAGGAAAATTCAAATTTTATGTGAGAACACAGAAGTGTAAAATACCTTTAAATTGGAAACAATTCTGATAACAATATTAAAAATAAAATCAACATAACTGGTTAATCACCAGGGATAATTAAAACTTTTTTTCAATTGTTATATAAGGCCATTCTCTTCAAAACACATTAATTATGGAAACAAATGCCACTGCAAAAAAATATGTCTTTAACAGCAAAGAATGATTCTGACATCAATGCTATGACTTATAAAGAATCATAAATGCCTGTTATTCCTTCTTTAAATCATGAAAATATTTTGCTTAGATATGTATGAATGGAAGATTCATGTTCTTTATATAGTTTAACATCAGTTGGTACAATTATCAGTAGACTGAAGAATTAAGAAATGTTGTTAAAATTGTGAAGTCTGAGGAAATACGAATTTATAGAGAACTCCTAAATTGGATAGAAGTAAATAGCAGATACAGAGCCAGTTTACTGTACTGATTAAAGAATTAGGCTAGAAACTGAAAGATCATGAGTTCTAGATACAAAGCTGGGCGACCCTGAGCCAGTCACTTTTTCTCATTCCTAGGAAAGAGGCAATGGCAAGCCATTTCTGAAAAATCTGGCCAAAAAACCTGCAGGGACTTATCCAGGCAGTCTTCAAGAATACTCAATAAAAGATTAAAATGAAGGGTCTTTTGTGTTCTCTGAGTTTGATTGTTTTCTTGCAGATATTTCATTACCCAAACTAGGTAATACCATCAGTGTTAGTGTTACCTAGTTTGTGTAATGAAACATTTGTAAGAAAACAACCAAGCTCATAGAGCACTAAGGTCCCTTCAGTCTTCAAGAATCAAATATGATTTAAAAAAGGAAAAAATAGCAGATGGTTGAACCTCAAATATTAAAAGATCTTTTAACTTACAGAATCATAGAATAATACAGTTGGAAAGGATCTACATCCTAGGACGTCTTCTTATCCAATCTCCTGCTCAAGTAGGAGACCCTATACCATTTCAGACAAATGACTGTCCAATATCTTTTTAAAAGCCTCCAATGATGGAGCACTCACAATTTCTGAAGGCAAACTATTCCATTGGTTGATTGCTCTCACTGTTAGTGAGAACATTTCTTCTTAGTTCTAGGTGCTTCTCCCCTTGGTTAGTTTCCATCCATTGTTTCTTGTCTTGCGTTTTGGTATTTTGGAAAATGGACGTTGCTTACCTGAATGTCCCTTCTGAGCACACTGCTGGAGAATCCAAGAGCGTGGGTATCTCCCCTCAGTCAGGTTGATATACTGAGTGTCTGTATCTTTAAGAATTCGTTGACTCCGCCTTCATGGCCTAGCTGAGGCTCAGTTTCTTTCACGAAGGAGGCACAAAACAAGGTCCAAAAGCCAACCGGAAATCCGGAGCAGAAGCCAGCCAGGGAGGGTTGGATTCTCCAGCAGCGCGCTCAGAAAGGACGTTCAGGTAAGCAACGTCCATTCTCTAGCGCGCTGCTTGGAGAATCCAAGAGCGTGGGACATACCCAAGCAAGTGTCAAGTAGGGCGGGAGGCTGATTGCTCCCGGGTGGCCAGATCAGAGATGACAGATTGTAAAACACACCGTCCAAAGGACGCCTCAGCCAAGGCGAAGGAGTCAACCTTATAATGGCGTATGAAAGATATAAGAGATGTCCAGGTTGCCGCACGGCAAATGTCCAGCACTGATGACTGGGTGGCCCAAGTGGCCATCGTAGAGGCGCTCCTTGTAGAGTGTGGTAGAATAGGGCCCGGCGGTGATCTGTTCTGGAGTGAATACGCCTTAGCAATACACGCCTTGAGCCAGTGGCCAATTGTGGTCGAAGACACTTTACGTCCCATCGATGCCGGCAAGAAAGAGACGAAAAGCACCTCAGATTTGCGAAAAGGCACAGTGCACTTGATGTAATGGCGGAACGCCCGTCAGACATCTAGGGTGTGCCATTGAGCTTCAAGCCGATGCCGGGGTGCAGGGCAAAAATCCAGGAGGACAAGCTCTTGAGAGCTATGGTAGAGCGAATTCACCTTCGGTAAGAAGGAAGGATCCAGTCGGAGTACCACCCTGTTGGTGTGGAAAAGTCAGAGGTCGGGACGGACCAAAAGTGCTGCGAGCTCAGAGATTCTCCAGGCGGAGGTAATCGCAATGAGGAAAACCACCTTCAAGGTAAGAAAACGCAGGCTGGTGGAGGATAAAGGTTCGAAGGGTGGGGCCATCAGAACTCGGAGGACCAAGGGAAGATCCCATGTTGGGTATCGGTGGACGACAGGGGGACGGAGATTAGTGCCTCCCCGGAGAAAGGTCCGAATCCTCGGATCCTGTGCCAAGGGTAGAGTCGATGCTGCCGGTAAGACCGTGCAGAGAGCAGCCATCTGGTGGCGGAGAGTATTTGGCACGAGACCTCTGTCAAAGCCGTCCTGTAGAAATTCAAGGAGAGCAGAGACAGACATGACAGCCGGATCGGTGCTGTGCGTGGAGCACCAGCATCGGAAAGCCCGCCATGTGGCGTCGTAGATTCTATTCGAGGAGTCGTGATGGGAGGCTTGCATGGTGGCGATTACCTGCCCTGGCAGGTTGTCCCTCATTAGGAGGATCCTCTCAAATGCCAGACGGTCAGCTGGAGCCACTGAGGTTCAGGGTGGCGAATGACCCCCTGGCAGAGAGAGATCTGGTCCTGGGGGATCCTCCAGGGACAGGAGATGGACAAGTCCAGGAGGTCCGCATACCATGGCCAACGAGGCCAGTGTGGGGCAACCAGGAGAACCTCCGCGCCCTCCGACAGGATCTTGCGCACCACTTTGGGAATGAGAGGGAGGGGAGGGAAAGCGTATAGCAGGCCCAGGGGCCAGGGGCATTGGAGAGCATCCGTTCCCTCCAATGTTGGGCAGGGGAACCTGGAGAAAAAACGGGGAAGATGAGTATTGCGGGGGCTCGCAAACAAGTCCACGAGCGGGGTCCTGAACCTGGCTGACAGCTCCCGAAAGAGAGCTGGGTATAATCGCCATTTGGCATGGTCGATCTGGGAGCGGCTCAGCCAGTCCGCCTGGATGTTGTCTGACCCGGATATATGTTGTGCCGTAATGGAAGGCACATGTTCCTCCGCCCAAGAAAGAAGAGACATGGCCTCGTCCAGGAGAGGTTTGGAGCGAGTGCCGCCCTCTCGGTTGACATGTGCCTTGGCCGTGGTGTTGTCCGTTAAGATGAGCACATGCTGCCCCTCTATGTCGGCCTGAAAATGCCGGAGAGCCAGGTGAACTGCCCGCAGCTCCAACCAATTTATATCGTGCCTGAGGTCCCTCTATGACCAGCGACCCTGCGCTATCTTGGTAGAAAGATGGGCACCCCAACCCACAAGACTCGCATCCGTTGTTACCGTCACCTGGTACGGCTCCTGGAAAAAGAAGCCCTTCGTCACAGCCGGGGAGGTCCACCAACGGAGGGACTGTTGTATCGAGTGAGGGAGGAATACCTTGGTCTTGGAGTTGCTGCCGAGGGACTTTTGGAGCGGGAGAAGGAACCATTGAAGGGGGCATGAATGGAGACGTGCCCACGGCAGTATGTTGATGCATGAGATGAGCTTGCCAAGGAGTTGAGACAACCTCAGGACGGGAACTGTCTTGGAGGAACAGATCTGCGATATCAAGGTTGCAATGCTTAGCCGACGATCCGGGGAGAGGAAGACATAGCCTGAAGCTGAGTCGATGATGGTCCCGAGGTGCAGGAGATGCGAGGTGGGTTGCAAATGGCTCTTCTCCAGATTTAGAGAAAAACCGTGACGTTGCAAGGTGTCATGCACAATCTCCAGGTCCTGTAGAGCATGCTGGCGGGATGGAGACAGAATCAGGATATCGTCTAGGTAGCAAAGGACTCGATGGGAATGAATCTGAGCGAGGCGGCTACCACTGCGAGGATCTTTGTAAAAGTGCGAGGGGCCGATGAGAGCCCGAACGGCATGGCCCTATACTGAAAGTCCTGGTTGGCATAAGAGAAACATAGGAATCGCCGGTGGGACGGCCGTACCGGAATGTGGAGGTAGGCCTCCTTCTGGTCGATCGAGGTCATCATGTCCAATCGCCGGATGCAGCCCAAGATCGACTGTAGGGACTGCATTTTGAACTGATGGTACGATATCCACTTGTTCAGCTCCTTCAAATCCAGTATCCCTCTCCAGCCCCCGGAGCTTTTCTGAACGAGGAAAAATATTGAGTAGAAACCAGTTTCACGATGTTCTATGGGAACCGGCTCTATAGCGCAGATGTCCAGAAGACGTTGTATTTCCTCGGACATCCGGCGTCGTTTCTCAAGGTTGGCAGAGACGGCAGAAGCGGTTGGGAGGGCAGGAGGAGAACTCCAGGGTCAGGCCCAGCCTGATCGTTTGAAGGACCTATGCATCTGATGTTGAAAGCTCCCATTGGTGGAAGAAGTGGGCGAGCCGGCCGCCGATGGGACGAGAAGCAATGCAGTCATTTGCCACGTCTGAAGGGGCGAGATCCCGTACCTCGGAAGGAACGCTTGGCGGGCTGTTGGCATCTGCCACGGTCCTGAAAGGCAGGACAGTCAAATGGGCAATCGGAGGAGAAGGCAGAAGGGCAGTAGGTGGCGGAACTGCTGGTTCCAGGTCCGGCCCAAAAGGGCTGCCCCTGACCACAAGGAGAATAGCGGTGATCAGCTCTGCAGTAGGAGGATGGCATAATTTTTCTCTTGTCTTTATCCTCTATGAGGATAGGGTCCAGCGCCTCCCCAAAGGGGCTGGAACCCTTATATGGAGCAGAAGCAAGTCGCCATTTAGATTTTGTTTTTTTGTTTTTTGTTTTTTTTTATTTTTTTATTATTAAAATATAAACACAGATATAAAGACAATACAATACAATACAAAGACAAACAAAAAACCCACCACCTACAAACCCACCTAACATTTTACATTTACGTTTTTGTCATCAGCAGAATATATGTCATTGAGCTTATATAGTTTAATAAAGAGTAATTATTAAATGTCTAATTCCAATGTTATAACTTTTCACTACAAATTTACATTTCTTATGGGTTCATCTCCTTGTGCAAGTCAAGATACAAGGCGGATAAAATTAAATATGGAATTGCAAAAGATCTGAACGAACTGGACAGAATTTTATTAGGAGCAGACCAGAAAATGATTACTAAAACATATAACTACCTTTTGAGAGACAAATTAATAGAAGAAACAGTTAAACATAATATGACAATGTGGGCCAGGGACATACGACATAATATTCAATTGGCAGACTGGGAGAAATTATGGAAGCAGAACATTAAAACGACAAGAGCCACATCTTACAAGGAGAACCTCATTAAAATGTTTTATAGATGGCACTTACCACCAGCCCAACTTGCCAAAATACACCAAACACTTCGGCGTTGTGTTGGAAATGTAAATCAAAAAAGGGGACATATTATCATACTTGGTGGAAATGTAGGAAAGCCCAACACTATTGGCAAGATATAAAAAATACTATTGAAGAAATAACGAACATTCAAATAGAAAACAGTCCAGAATTTTTTCTATTTGGCATGATAACGGCACAACATCTTAAGGAAACGAAATATCTCATCATACATATCTTGACAGCAGCAAGACTACTGTTCGCGCAAAACTGGAAATCAGACCAACTCCCATCCAAAGACAAAATCGTTGCAAAGATAACAGAGTGTGCTGAAATGGACAGATTGATGCTGGAACTCCAGGAAAAGGAAGAAAGCGAATACTATCTTGTATGGCACCAATGATATCAATGGCTGGAAAGGAAAATCAGCAAAAATGTAGAGGACAGAAATTAGGGTAAAGGCCATTTAGATATTGTGTCCGCCTTCCAATGGCGGAGCCACAGTAGGCGGTGGGACGTAAAGGTAGAGACCAGGGAGCGGGAGGCGAACTTGGCCGCAGCAAGGGCCGCATCGGCTGAATATTCCTTGGAGGCCACCAACTTGTTCATGTCCTGGTGGAGACGCCTATCATCGGGAGGGAGCCGTTCCTGAAGCTGGCGAAGCCATATCAACGATGCACGATTGAAGAAGGAGGCTGATGTAGCCGCTCGAATGGCCCAGGCAGCCGCCTGATGAGATTTGTGAAAGACGAATTCAGCTCTCTTATCCTCCGAGCGTAGTCCGTCCGCAATGTCGTTGGAGAGGACTGCAGACAACGTCAAGGCAGCGATCGGGGCATCCACGGAGGGCAGAGTCAGCAAAACTTGGAGATTGGGTGCCGAGCAGAATAGCTTCTTATCGAGACCATTGGGTGCCGCCAGAGACCCAGGTTGGGACCAAGGTCGCTGAACAACTTCAGAGAAAGGCTGCGGGCAGGGAATGAATTCCTGATCCGCTTTGGGCACCGCAAAGAAGGCCTCGTGTGGAGATGGATCGCCTGGTTGATCAAGTTGAGCCTGAGCAGCGGCCAACTGTGTTGTAACAATGGCTTTGTGGAGTAAGGCTTTGAACAGAGAGGGCTGGAACAAGCCCGTGAAGGCTGGCTTCTTGGGCAAAGTGTCCTCGTCCTCTGAGAGCTCCATGTCTCTGTCATCGTCGTAGTTCAATTGCGAGTCATCACTGTGAATCGACTCCTGTAGGGAATAATCACTAGTCTCGATGTCGGCTCGTGGAGGGACCGGAGCCACAGCAGTGAAGCATGGTTGACATCTCTGAGGTAGGATCCCCTGGGGCTGAACCACTGGAGGAAAACCGGTCACCAACACTTTAGAGAGGATCGCCGAAATCATGGCTTGGAGGTCACAGTAAAGGGGCTGTTGACCTTCCAGCAACCGGAGCCCCGCCGCTGTGGGCGTAAAGGTGGCCTCGGGCGCAGGGTGAGACAAAGGAGGCTGATGTACCGGGAGTGGTGCAGGAGGCGGCGATAGGTCTGGCAACAAAGTTTGCTGGCCAAACGCTTCCAGTTGGTAAAGCGAGATGACCCCGGTGGTATCGCCCGGAAGCAACGTAGGAGAGGCGAGCTGAGGTGAAGGAGATGGTGGGGCGGGCATCGCAGCAGGCGGTGCAGCAGGTTGAACAAATGGTTGGGCCTTGCATTGCACCTGGTCAAAGCAGCGTTCTAAGGCATTGTGCCGCCGCTTTGCGGCCTTGACCTCAGCTGAGGAAGGCTTGTGGCCCTTGGAAGTTGAGGGCTGGTCTTTGTTGGAAGCCCGCTTGGAGCGTTTCTTGGGCCCCTTGTGAGAGGAGCACTCAGGCGGTTGGGCCTTGGGAGGGCTGTGGGCCTGCTCGAGATCCGAAAATAGTTCGGAATCACCCATCGCAGAGAAGAGGTTTTTTAAAAAAAAATGGGGGGGGGAGGACGACCCCTACTCAGGTACCCCCAGCACAGTCATCTCTGAAGGCGACGATTGAAAGAGTCTGCTGAGAAACTGGCGAAGGGAAAGGCAAGGCCCAGACTCAAAATGGCGGCTGTAGGTAAAATGGCGGCCAGGCCCGACAAGATGACGAGAAGATGTAGCGCCAAAGCGGGAGACCCCAAGGCAGTGAGCAAGATGGGCGGTGGCTAAATTACAAGGGCCCAGAGAGTTCAGATCGTGATTACCGGCCCACCTTGGCGAAAGGCACCAAGGCTTGAGGAAAATCCTTCCAGGACTTCGCAGCCGGCCGACGATGGAATCACCAAAATGATGCGAGCGTGGGAAAACCCGGCCGTAACGCGCAAAGCAGCTAGATTTAAATGCAGTCCTCTCACCGGACTTGGCGCGAGCCTGGAGAAACGGCTCAAAGCACCGCCGCCAGCGAGCTGATGCCCGTGAGCGCGCAAACAGTCCGCAGTCCTTTGAGCGTTTCGGGCAAGGATAGTCTGTGCGGGGTGTGCCGCGGAGCACCGGGCAGGGACCCCAAAGCCTCCCAGAGGGGATGAAGGCTGAAGATGGCGGCGGTTGTGGCGGCAAGCCGGACAATCGATGCGCTCACCAGCGGCTCGAGAAAAGGCGGCTGAGGAGAAAAAATGCTCGCAGAGATGCCGATGACAAGGCAGAGCTCTGCGGCTGTCAATCGAAGAAAAGCGAATGGAGGCAGACGGCCTGGAGCCCCAAGACCGATACCGCCCCGCCAGCAGCCGACAAGCAAAGTCTGAGCGCACGCAGAGATGCCGATCACAAGGCAGAGCTCTGCGGCTGTCAATTGAGGAAATCGAACGGAGGCAGGCAGCGTGGAGCCCCAACGCCAATAACGCAGCGCCGGCAGCCGAGCGGCCCAGTATAAAATGAGAGCGCTCGCAGAGATGCCAATCGTTAAGGCAGAGCTCTGCAGCTTTCAAATGAATAATGCAGGGGACCTGGAGCCCCAGGTCCAACACCGCCCCGCCTGCAGCCGAGTAGCCAAACACGAATCCAAACAACAGAAGGGGAGTCAGAAGCAGAAAAAACAAAGTAAATCAAATTAAAGCAAAGTCCAAGAGGATTAAGGCAAAAGAGTCCAGAGGAGTAAGCGAAAAAACACTCTATCAATCCTGACTGAGTGAAAGGAACTGAGCCTCAGCCAGGCCGTGAAGGCGGAGTCAACGAATTCTTAAAGATACAGACACTCATTATATCAACCTGACTGAGGGGAGATACCCACGCTCTTGGATTCTCCAAGCAGTGCGCTAGAGAATAGTTTGACTCCTTTATCTTTGTAGGAATCCTTCAAATATTGGAATACTGCTATCATGTCTCCCCTTGTCCTTCTTTTCTATAGACTAGACATACTCAGTTCCTGCAACTGTTCTTTATTATGTTTTAGCCTCCAGCCCTCTAATCATTCTTTTTGCTCTTTTCTTCATTCTTTCCAGAATCTCAATATCTTTTTTATATTGTGGTGACCAGAACTGGATGCAGTATTCTAAGTGTGGTCTTACTTAGGCTTTGTAAAGCAGTACTAGCACTTTACGTGATCTCTCTTCCTCTATTAATGCAACCTAGGATTGAATTAACTGTTTTGGCTGCTGCCGCACACAGTTGGCTAATATTTAAGTAATTGTCCACTAGGATTCCAAGATCCCTCTCACAATTACTGACATTAAGTCAAGTTGATTTTTCTTGCCTAAGTGTAAAACCTTACTTTTATCTATGTTGAATTTCATTTTGTTAGATAGGGCACAGTGTTCAAGTGTGTCAAGATCTTTTTTGATCTTAAGTTTGTCTTTTAGGGTATTGTCTATTTCTGTCAGCAATGAGGAAGAGAAGGTATCTTTTACTTTCTCCTCCAATTACTTTTCTTATTTGCTGTTTTTCTTCTTTTTGAAACAAATGGAGACAAATATTTATAGCAGCTTCAGCTTGGAAGATGTTAAAGATCAAAAACCATTGATCCAAGAGTGCCATAGACAGGCGCACAAAAACTAACTCAGTGCCAATAGGAAGTCAGTCATGGTACTCCCAAGTCACAGAACTTTTTCATTGATTTAATTGGAGTGCTGTATGGTTGTCATGCTCCTCTTCTACTAATGTTCCTCATTTCTGACAGAACAAAACTGCCCCATTCTAAGTCCCCTCAGTTTGCAGCAGAATGTTTAGGCTATGTTCCCAGACTCCTGGGTCTGAGAAGGATTATCTGAGAAACTTTTAGGAAAATATTTTAATATAATTCACAAATTATAAAATTATAAAATTCTTCATTTTAAATATTCTTTATATAGATGATGCTATTTTTATAAGACAGCAGTACAAGGAATAAGAATAAATCCTGGGAATAAGAAATCAGCTCTCTATGATTTATTCTTGTCAGTTATGAAGAATCCATGAACAAAATTATTGATATTACAAGAAGCTGATGTTTGCAAATGTCCATGTAGAATGGCTTGATATCCATTTCAGATTTTACACAGCTGAGACTGTATCCATCCAACATTTCACAGTTCTCCAAATAGATACCATTCTTGGCAACTATGGAATGCCCTGGAAGGCATGGTTTGAAATCAGTGCACATTTACATACATATATGAAAGTCCAATTTAAATAGGCACTTGGGGGAAAGGGCTCAACTTATTTTAAATATTAACAAATTTATCTATTGATCAGCTATTTCCCAAGGAGGAGATAATGCTGCTGCAATTCAGTGTCATGTCACTAAAGTTCAGCAATGTGCTTTTGAAGTATTTTGGGGAATCAGAGAAAAAGCTCTCAAGATCCAGGTACAGGCCATTAAGGCATGGGTTGTCCACAGCAGTGCTAAGAATTTGCAGACTTATTGCAAGTCAAATCCTATGTACTGGGCAAAAATAATTAATTTCCATTTTGATATAAGCTAGCTTCATATTTGGGTTATCCTCATATATGTGAATTAGATAGATAAATATAATCTCAACTGCAGATGATATATGTGTACTTCTCTTTAAATAGAAGGCATATTACTTTGGCAGGTGGCTGTGCCTTGCCAGTTTGTAAAATGTATCAAAACCTGGCATTTGAGATTTGTGGCTTAGATAGAAAGCTGTTAACAGATATATCAGTTTTAGAAACTGGGAGGAAAAAAAGATGATTATTTTCCTGCACTGGTTTATTTCCTGAAAGCAGTGAAGGCAGGTTACCTTGTTATCTAATGCAGTTGTTCTATTGTAGCCGCTGTCTTTATTTTTCAAATGAAGAATAGGTTATTCAGTTGCTGTCAGAAAATAATGTGCCAAATAGCCAAGCCAAGAATGTTGAGAGGGAAAATATTGACCATTTTTAATCAACAAACTGTCAATTTTCTGGAATAAAATCATTTCAAATATATTATCATTGCAGAACTCCTGTAACAATCAGTTTTGAAAATAATTGTACAGGAGAGAGTGATCACCTTGTCAATCACTCTAAGAGAAGCCCAAGGAGTACTTTGACTAATAATTGAATGTTCTTAGAAAGTTCTTGTATAGCTTCTGCTATCTGCTCACTCTGTTCCTGGGCCTTTCACCTTTATTTCATCTTTACAATGTGATCCTATATTATATGGTGGGACTGTCAAACTTGCAAACCATGGGCCAGATGCATCACATGCTGGCCATGCCCATGCCTGGTTTAGCAAAGGATAAAATGTGATACATCACTTGACAACACTGTGACAATGTGAGTTTGACACCCCTGCTTTTTGGTATTGATGATAGGTAGTTCATTTTGCTGAACTATAATTTCAGTCTGACTGATGATAAGGGATGTTGGAGTTAATGCAGGGATGAAATGCTCTGAAGTCTGCTACTGGCTTACTTCACTACCGGTTTGCTTCACGCATGGATGCGCGGTGTGCACCAAATGTGCACTTCACATGCATGCACACCGTAGGCGTTACTGCACAGTGCTGAAAAAGGATAATTAAAAAGCGTTTTCTGAGTCTTCAAAGGTAAGTAGAACAGCAAGATGAGGGGAACAGCTGTGCTGCGTGATTTAGATTCACTAGAAAGCAGGATTTCCTGCTTTCTAGCTAATATAAATCGCGCGACACAGCTGATTGTCGGAAATACTGGTTCGCCTGAACTGGTAGCATTTTATTTTTACTACCGGTTCGCCTGAACAGGTAGCATTTATTACTACCAGTTCGGGCGAACCAGTCCGAATTGGTAGCTTTTAACCCCTGAGTTAATCGATTTATTTCCTAGTAATGCATATGAATACACTATTACTAAATTAATTGTGTGCCATACAAAGAATTTCTGTCACTGGACTGTAAGGTATAGTAACAATTATTAATCGTACTACTACTATTACTAAGAAACAATTGATATTTCGATAGGAATCCAAATATTATTTTTATTTAAATAATAATTCCTTAATAGAATAGAATAGAATAGAATAGAATAGAATAGAATAGAATAGAATAGAATAGAATAGAATAGAATAGAATAGAATTTTTTATTGGCCAAGTGTGAGTGGACACATAAAGAATTTGTCTTGGTTCATATGCTCTCAGTGAACATAAAAGAAAAGATACTTTCATCAAGAATCATAATGTACAACACTTAATGATAGTCATAGGGTAGAAATAAACAATCAGGAATAATATCAATATAAATCATAAGGATACCAGCAACAAAGTTACAGTCATACAGTCATAAGTGGAAGGAGATGAGTGGTGGGAATGATGAGAAGATTAATAGTAATGCAGACTTAGTAAATAGTTTGACAGTGTTGAGGGAATTATTTGTTTAGCAGATTGTTGGCGTTCAGGAAAAAACTGTTCTTGTGTCTAGTTGTTTCAGTGTGCACTGCTCTATAGTGTCATTTTGAGGGTAGGAGTTGAAACAGTTTATGTCCAGGATGTGAGGGGTCTGTAAATATTTTCACAGCCCTCTTTTTGACTCGTGCACTATACAGGTCCACAATGGAAGGCAGGTTGGTAGCAATTGTTTTTTTGTAGTTCTAATTTATCCTCTGAAGTCCGTGTCTGTCATGTTGGGTTGCAGAACCAAACCAAACAGTTATAGAGGTGCAGATGACAGACTCAATAATTCCTCTGTAGAACTGTATCAGCAGCTCCTTGGGCAGTTTGAGCTTTCTGAGTAGGCACAGAAAGAACATTCTATGTTGTGCTTTTTTGATGAAGTTTTTGATGTTAGCTGTCCATTTTAGATCTTGCGATATGGTAGAACCTAGAAATTTGAAAGTCTCTACTGTTGATACTGTGTTGTCTAGTATTGGGAGAGGTGGAAGTATGGAAGGGTTTCTCCTAAAGTCTACCATCATTTCTACTGTTTTGAGTGTGTTCAGTTCCAGATTGTTCTGGCCGCACCACGAGGTTAGTTGTTCAACCTCCCATCTGTATGCGGATTCATCATTGTCTCGAATGAGACCGATCACTGTTGTGTCATCTGCAAACTTTAGTAGTTTAACAGATGAATCATTAGAGATGCAGTCATTGGTATATAGAGAGAAGAGAAGTGGGGAGAGCACACAGCCTTGGGGGGGGCCTGTGCTAATTGTACCGGTGTCTGCTGTGATTCTGCTTAGCTTCATGTGCTGCTTCCTGTTTGTTAGGAAGCTTTTGATCCACTTACAAGTGTGTTCAGGTACCTGTAGCTGGTTTAGCTTAGTTAGAAGTGTGTCTGGAATGATGGTATTGAATGCTGAACTAAAGTCTACAAAGAAGACCCTTGCATAGGTCTTTGGAGATTCAAGATGTTGTAGGATGTAGTGCAGAGCCATATTAACAGCATCATCTGTTGATTTAATTTGTATATAAATATGCACAACATTTATGCCAATTAGTATCTTCTTCGTTGTTGTTCCGCTGTTGATAAAGCAAATGTTGCTTTATTTTTGTAGATTTCCCTGTTATTTGAATAGAATCAGAGCTAGCTGATTATTAGCAATGCTATTTTGCAAATGAAACAAAAATGGAATATAATTTTTGTTGTTTTCTTTCCCTCACTAGCAAATCTTGGCATCAAGTCTCTGTTTATGAGAATTACTTAAAGTGGGCTCTTGCCAGATGTGCTGTTTAATCTAATTTCATATCTAATTTAATATCAATTTTGCACTGAGCATCCTCTTATAAAAATCAATTGTGCTGGTTGTTTATATTCACTCATGGTTTGAATGCAAATAGCAAACAAAGACATTTGGGGTAGCTTTAGTGCTGTCCTTATGACATGTTACTTTATGGCAGGGATGTCAAACTGGCAGCCCACAGGCCAGATGCATCATGTGCAGGCCACACCCACCCCTGCTCTGCAAATGGAAAAAAAGTCATGAAATGTCACGTGATGACAATGTGATGCCATGAGTTTGACACCCATGCTCTATGGTGATCTATTTCATGTTTGCTGGCTTATGCCACAGATCACCCTGCAGTATATGTCTCTAAGATGCTGCCAAATATTCTGCTCCTATTACCCCAGGCCCACACAACTTCTGTTTTGCCAGTTTCCCTGGTTACCTATATTGGCCTACCAGATGCTTGATAAAAAAATTGTGTTTTAATGGCTATCTAGGGCTAAGTAAAATTTGAGGCATGAATGTCAACTGCCTGATGGGCCAGAAGCTACGATTTGTGGCTTAAAAGCTTCATGAATCTCATATAATGAAGCTTGCAGTTATATTGGTCTTAATGTTATCTTACTTACTAAGATCGGCATGTGATATTGAATCAGTTTTATCTAGTTCCAGCTCTCTCTTCCTGTTTGTCCTGGAATGCTAACCATTTATTACTCCAAGAGCCTATGCATAGTCTTAATTTGCCATATCCATCTTAAAAAATGTCCATCTTGGAAAATGTAGGATGAGAGATCCTTGGTGTTCTCTAACCTTCTTTGCTTTTTTGCAGATCTTTCTATCTGCAAATAACACTGTCATACATCAAAAACATCTCAGAAACCACCAACAGACTATTACAACCACATAGCATCAGCATACACAAACCAACTAAAGCTCTTCAAAACATTCTAAGGAAACCAAAAGCCCCAACAGCCCAGAATGAAAAAACAAAACAAAACCCAGCAGTCATTTATAACATATGGTGTAAGGACTGCCATAGCCATTGTAGCACAAAAAGGAAGAAGACTGGAAGAACACGTCCTTGAACACTATCTAGCAGTAAGAAAACATATTGAAAACTCTTTAATTTCACAATATATGGACAAACTTAACCATAGTTTCAACTTGGAAATTGTGACCATTCTAGACCAAGCCTAGTCCAAAAATGCTATAGAGAATTTCTGGAAATCTGGCAGGCTGACAAATCGGCTGTGTGTGTGTGTGTGTGTGTGTGTGTGTGTGTGTGTGTGTCTTTAGCCAGGTTCTACCTACGTAAACCAAGATATTATGCAGCCCTAGTTCAGTGAAATCACAATTCACTAGTTTCTGGGCTTTTTTTTCTTTTTCTGGCAGCCAGCAGACCCTACAAAACCTACGAAAAAGAAAGAAAAACAAATATTGTACCTTTACAGGGAGGATACATGAGATGAGGGTGTGGCTAACTGATGAGGCCTTATAAGGCCGAAATAGATCTATCTTAGTCTCCCAATGGGCAGCAAAGGATCTGCTGGCTGCCAGAAAAATAAAAAAAAGTCCAGAAACTAGTGAATTGTGATTTCACTGAACTAGGGCTGCATAATATCTTGGTTTATGTAGGTAGAACCTGGCTAAAGAGACATACACTTAAAACATACGAAAAAGAAAGAAAAACAAATATTGTACCTTTACAGTGAGGATACATGAGATGAGGGTGTGGCTAACTGATGAGGCCTTATAAGGCCGAAATAGATCTATCTTAGTCTCCCAATGGGCAGCAAAGGGTCTGCTGGCTGCCAGAAAAAGAAGAAAAAGCCCAGAAACTAGTGAATTGTGATTTCACTGAACTAGGGCTGCATAATATCTTGGTTTACGTAGGTAGAACATGGCTAAAGAGACATACACATAAAACCTACAAAAAAGAAAGAAAAACAAATGTGTGTGTGTGTGTGTGTGTGTGTGTGTGTGTTTCTTTCTTTTTCGTAGGTTTTATGTGTATTTCTCTTTAGCCAGGTTCTACCTACGTAAATACGTATGCATAATATCTTGGTTTACGTAGGTAGAACCTGACTAAAGAGAAATACATATATACATACACCAATCAACAAGCTGAAAAGGGACAAAAAGACAAAAACACCTCCCCAGCAATCAACAAGCAGATGAGCATAGATTAACCCCAATTTTAACATCAGACCAGCAATCAAAAGGTAAATAATACCCTAATCAAGGAAGTGTCAAACAAAGAATTTCCAAGACCACTCTCACCAACACTGGCAAGGCAAGCCAGTAGAATATAAATTGAGAGTAAACTCCATTCTCTATTAGCACTGATTATTTTACCTAGTTTAGATAATGAAATGTCTCACCAAGCTCAGAGAGCACCAAGGATTCCTAATTTCAACTCTGAACTACAAATATTCTCTCCTATTTATAGAATGTAGAATGGTTAACAGTTTGAAAAAGTTGCATTTAAAACAGACTTTTATCCTAATACATGAATCCAGATAGAATGGGAAAACATTTTTTTTCCTGTTGCAGAGCAATAGCAATCTAATCAAACAAAAGCAATTCCAATTTGGAAAAAGATATCCCCATCTTTAAAAATGTTAATTGTGAGAAAAATAGATTTTCTGTCCATTAGTTCACAGCTTGTAGATTCTGCCACATTAAATTAAATGGCTTTTCAAAGTTGGTCTTTTAATGCAATCTCTCAGTTGGAAGCTTTTTCTATCATGACTGCTTGAAACTGCAATTTTAAAATAACTAATAGTATAGCCTGGTTGGGACTTTGTATTTTGGTCTTTTCTCTGCTCATCATAAAATTGTTGTTTTCCCTGCCACACTTCTCCATGTCTCTGACATTATTCCAACAAGATTGCTGTGGTACATGTTGACAATTATAGACGTATTGTAGTTTATTTGGTACATAAATCTTAAAAACTGCAGTTTAAAGCTTTGTCTCGCCTTATTTCAGGTTCTATCTATTTTTACTGATTCCCATATATTTATAGTATAAAATATATCAGTTGACTGAAAACTAATACAGATAATTCATCACTGATCCACAGATGCTTCATAATGTAAAACGTCTAAGTATTTTCTTAAATATAATGATTTTTCTTAGGTATGTGAATTTTAACATAGTGAAACTTGCATTTAAAAAAAAATCTATCGCATCAACATTCTGATTTAAAAATGATCAGTTACAGCCCTCTGTTGATGATTCATATTCCCTAAAGAAAGGAAGGGTTTGGGTCATACATTGTCCAAATTATAATTTTCTTACTCATGTTTTTTTTAAAAAAACAGCAGCACCACCACCACCACCTCAAATGTACAATTAAACTGGATTCAAGCACTAAATTAATCAATAATCAAACCCATGGGCTTCCAATATCTTTTTTATGGTTCCTGGGGCACCTGTCAGAATCCAGAAACCAAGAAAGATACATTGAGATGCTTCTGAACAGTTTTATTTATTGTTCCACATCTGTAGACAGAAATGTTACCAAATTAAAACTGAACACTTACACCATAAAACATATATTCTGAGAACTATTAGGGTGGAACTGTCTTCACCCTTTGTTTCCCATGTCGCATTGTCTCTTCCTCCTCTAGAATGCATTTCCTCTCTCCTGGGAATCCAGGCAGCATTCCATCACAACATCTCCAGAGTGTATCAAAATCTACCCCTTCCACCCCTTGTGATAGAAAATATGTTCATTCTTGTTCTCAAGATGCAACTTATTTAATTCCCAGTAGTTTTTAGGGATCTTTTTCTTGTCTAAAGAAAAATGGTTGAGTATCCCTGTCATGATTCATATTTTTATAGGTTCATGGTTTATAAACTAGATTGGCTGGTTTATATACCACCTCAAGTGAAGATACCATAGTAAGGCTTAGTTTGATGTATGTAAATCCATAAAGTATGAAACATTTTGACAAAATTAAATTGACTACAACAAATAGTTATGTAATCTCCATATAGCATTGCTTGAATAAATCAGATTAATATAAGAAAACAGTGAAATCCTTTGAAGTTCTGAATTCTACATAGACATTAGTCTTTAAGGAATAGTTGGAACTAAAAGTATTTCTAAGTAGTGTATACATATACACTGATTTGCACATAGGTTATTTTCAGAGAGGCAGAAGGAAATTAAGTAACTTTTTTCCTATATAATTGGCAAATGAGTTCCCCATCACAGAACTGTAACTTCTCCTAGATATCTTACTGAAATTGTGTTCCCTGTTTCCCAATGTCTTCTTATAATAACCCCTCTCAAAAACCCTGATAGAATTTCTCTTGAGATTATAAGATTTATGAATTTCCAAGCATTCATAAGGTAGATATATCCTCAATTAGGCTGCTAATGGGATATCATGCTTTGCTATTTGAAAACCACAGCATGTGCTCTGAGAATTTATTGTTAAAGCTAAGGACATACCGTATTTTCCAGCGAATAAGACGACTGGGCGTATAAGACGACCCCCTACTTTTCCTGTTAAAATATAGGGTTTGGGCTATACTCGTTGTATAAGACTACCCCTCTTCCAACGCACACCAAATAAAAATTAAAAAACATCAGATTTGATTTCAATATGGTAATTTTAATTCAAAATGACATGCAGGTACTTAGCAGGAAAACTGTCACTTATAAACATAAGGCTGCTTGTCATCAAACATGTAAACATAAAACAGTGCAATTGGATTAAACTTTTCCTAATTCACTCTAAAGCTGAAAGGAAGGATAAGACAATAAACCCATGGGAGCTGCCATGCTGTTTGTTTTCTAAGCTGTCAACCAAACTGGAACTGATGATGATAGGAGGAAGATAACAAACAATAGAGAGCCAGTGCCAGGCAAGTCCCTGGCGAGTCAGCAACGCCCATCATAACTGCAAGCTATTTTTACAGGTTTTGCTGGCGTCACAGTTTCCCTTTAAAAGCCTTCAAAATCCTCCTGTTCGTCATCTGATATCATAAGTACATCAATGACATCTTGTGATACATTTGTAAGGCAGTCATCGTATGGATCTAATTCCGTATCAGATGGTGTGGTCTCAGCTTCGGCTTCCTCTTCATCTTGCCACAAGTAGTCGTCCTCCATACCATCTAATGAATTTGATATGCCACACTTCTTGAAAGACTTGATTACTGTTTCTGCATCAATATCATTCCAGGCTTTTATGACAAACTTGCACAAAACATCCAACTGTGGAGTACGCATGTTTCCTCCTTTTGTGAATGACTTTTCACCGCTAACCATCCACTCATTCCACTGTTCTCGAAAGCGATCTTTAAATGGCTTGTTTAGGCACACATCCAGACTCCTGCAGGAATCTGTGTTTATTCTTGCAAGCCTTTGCTTGGTGCTGGGAGTTAAATGAGCCCTGAACATATCCCACACCAATAGACTACGTTTTTGAATAAGTCCACCTGGTCACCTGCTCCATACATTATCAAGCCATAGCTTTACCCCTTCTTCATCCATCCAGCCTTTTTCATTCACATGTACAAAACAACCAACAGGGAACTTGAGTTTTGGCATTGTTTTTCTTTTAAAAATAATCATTGGTCTCAGTTTGGAGCCATCAGCTGTGCATGCTAGTACCACTGTAAAACTGGACTTCTCATATCCTGTTGTTTTAATTAAAATTGTTTTTTCACCTTTTGGATGGACAGTTTTATTTCCAATCATATCAAAATTCATTGGAGTTTCATCCATATTTCCGATACTACTTAACACATAGCCATGTTTATTGCGCTGCTGTATTATGTATCGATGGAAACTATTTACTTTGGCATCAAGATCTGCAGGTAATTTTTGTGCAATTTTTGTCTTTTGCCTCAGTACCAAATTATGCCTTTCCAAGAATCTAGTACACCAGGATACAGTGGCCTTAAATCTGTTGCTGTGATCTGGGTTAGATTTGGCCCACTGAAGTTCAAACAAACGTATTTTATTTCGTGTCACTACATAACCGTTTTGGCGATGCTCATTCACCATGTCTGCTACATGTTTTTCGAGTTCTGGCCAATGTGGGGTGCCTCTTCTTAATGCACACTTACCCCTTGGCTTACTCTTTAATGCTTTTACATTTGCTTTCCAGTCCCGAACCATCTTTTCTGTTACTCCATATTGTCTTGCAGCAGCACAGTTATTATGTTCCATGGCAAAGTTTACAACTTTAGGTTTAAAACTGGCTTCATATTTCTTTCTTCTTGCTGGTGGAGCCATGATGGAGTCTTGACTGTTAGCTATTTGTATACTGTACCGTATGTACTGTTGCTGTACTGTATGTACTGTTGCTGTACTGTATGTACTGTTGCTGTACTGTAGAGATACCTATGAGCCAGGCTGCACATCTGCCTGTCAAGGTAATGGGCTACGCTACGTGTAGTGGCAAGAGGGCTATTTTGTACCAGTTTTTTTTCCTGTCACCCATGTCCTGTCACCCATGCAGCCTTGACGAGATCGGCACAGCTTCATGAATCTGAGTTGCTGGCACTGACTGATGACGCTACGGGAGCGCTAACAACATTGATGGAAAGCGGTGCCGATCTCGTCGAGGCTGCATGCCGCTGAATGCTGGACCCAGCTGGTTGCTGAGCGGAGGTTCCCCCGCCATCCCAGGCATCCAGGTGGATATTACCAACGCTCTGACTTCCCTAGACCCCCAGTGATGGCGAGCCCCAGCTGTCTGGGGAAGTCGGACGGTGGGGGAAGCTCCGCGCAGCAACCAGCTGGGTCCAGCATTGAGCAGCATGCAGCCTTGATGAGATTGGCAGAGCTTCCTGAATCTGAGTTGCCGGCGCTGACTGATGACGCTAGGGAGTGCTGACAACATTAAGGGGAAGCTGTGCCGATCTCGTCAAGGCTGCATGCCGCTCAATGCTGGACCCAGCTGGTTGCTGAGCGGAGCTTCCCCCAGGCATCCAGGGGGATATTACCGATGCTCTGACTTCCCCAGCTGACCCCCAGTGATGGCGAGCCCCACCTGTCCGGGGAAGTCGGAGCGTCGGTAATATCCCCCTGGATGCCTGGGACAGTGGGGGAAGCTCTGCTCAGCAACCAGCTGGGTCCAGCATTCAGCAGCCTGCAGCCTTGACTAGATTGGCACAGCTTCCCGAATCTGAGTTGCCGGCGCTGACCGATGACGCTACGGGAGTGCCGACAACATTAAGGGGAAGCTGTGCCGATCTCGGCAAGGCTGCATGCCACTCAATGCTGGACCCAGCTGGTTGCTACGCGGAGCTTCCCCCGCCATCCCAGGCATTCAGGGGGATATTACCGACACTCCGACTTTCCCAGCTGACCCCCAGTGATGGCGAGCCCCACCTGTCTGGGGAAGTCGGAGCATCGGTAATATCCACCTGGATGCCTGGGATGGCGGGGGAAGCTCCGCGTAGCAATCAGCTGGGTCCAGCATTCAGTGGCATGCAGCTTTGACGAGATTGGCACAGCTTCCCCACAATGTTGTCGGCGCTCCCGTAGCATCATCGATCAGTGCCAGCAAATCAGATTCGGGTACTCGGCATATAAGACGACCCCTGACTTTTGAGATGATTTTCCTGTGTTAAAAAGTCGTCTTATATGCCGGAAAATACGTTAAATTCAGCAAACAGAAGGTGTTGTTTTGTTTGTGTTTTGTTTTGTTTTGTTTTGTTTTGTTTTGTGCGGCCCCATTGTGAACCGGTAGTAAAGGTAGGTAGAACCCACCCCTGGTCTGTGTGTATGTCTCTGTGTTATATATATAATGTTTTCCAGTGCGCTGCTCCCACAATCCATGGCTGGGTTCATTCTCCATGTCTTGGCAGCAACTGAGAGAAAAAAACTTTCTTCATGCTATAACCATGCTCCCTTGTCTCCTTGCATTCCAGTCTTTCTCTCTCAGTCGTTGACAGACTGGTGTCTTTTTCTTTGTGCTGGGGTTTCACCCTAACAATTTTTAGGCTCGTTAGTTTACTTGCTTTATTTTTGATTAGTTGGTGTTTCGCGAGAGAGCTTAATTTATTGCCAGCTGCTGAGGCGTGCATGACGTGTCTGGGGCTCCAGGCTGTCCTGCACCTTTCCTCCATCGCAGACAGCAGCCTCCTGATTCA
Organism: Pantherophis guttatus; assembly: GCF_059756535.1. Classification (NCBI taxonomy): domain Eukaryota; kingdom Metazoa; phylum Chordata; class Lepidosauria; order Squamata; family Colubridae; genus Pantherophis; species Pantherophis guttatus. Next base: position 100,177,482 of record NC_142066.1, read on the forward strand.
GTCCCTTCGGGGCAGCTCTGCGCTTGGCAATTTAGCCGCCAGTGCTGGTGCTGGGCTGTCAGTCTGCCAATTTGCCCACCCGCACCATGTTTTTTTCTTCAGGCTCAGCTCTCGCTAGTGGCGGCTCCGGAGTCCCTGCATTGCTTCCGTGCACACTCTGACATGTTAATTAGCTTTGTGGCGCTCAGGAGGGCGATTCGCCTCGTGCCTGGTCTGATTAGCCAGTCATCCCACAGCCTTCAGTTTCCCGCTGTCGCTGCTACGGCCACCATTCTGTCACTGGCATGGCCGCCATTTTGGGGATCACTGCGGCTGCCATTTTACCATCGACGCAGCTGCCATTTTGGATAGTTGTGGCCGCCATTTTGAATCATCAACGTGGCCGCTTCTTTGAGGGCTCCCTCGAGACCAGTACAGCGGCGCATGAGGCCAGCCCTCCCAGGCCTTCCAAACACAAGTCCAAGATGGGAAAGCAGGTGGCCTCCTCCAGCCATGCTTCTCACCAATCTAAGGCCTCGTCCAGCTCAGATAAAGATGCACTACGGCTCACAAGGCGCTGGAACGCCAGTATAATAAGGCAAAACTGGCTGGTTCTACATCTCTGGAGTTAGAAGCACAACCATTGCAGCATGCTCCTATTACGATTCCCATAACCTCTGGGCCCAATTTGGCACCAGCCCCATCGTCCGGCCCCCGGCAGAGGGTCTCATGAGCTCTGGTCAACCGTTTGCTCACTCGAGAGGGGTTTCGCTCTCCATGCCAGGTGTTTCGGCTGTGGATTTGTCAGCACCGCCAGCTCTCCAATGGAAGAAACCAGAGGCTACCTTTACCCCGACTACCGCGGGGCTCCGCGCAGAGGAGGGGCACCTGGCAGGGAGCCAGCTGGACTTTTAATCTATGTTATCTATGGCACTATCATCTCTTTTGGTGGCCGGTATTCAACAGGCCACCCAGTTGCCCTATCTGCCTATACCTATGCAGTCCCTGGCACAGGGTCAGCTAGCCATGAGACCTCATACCCCTCCTCACAAGGAGCCTACTTCCTCCATTGATTCAGAACACGGAGAGGATTGTCCTGAGGATATAGCATTTTCAGAAGATGAGGGCCTACTGCCGGATGCCCCAGCCTTTACCGGTCTTTTCCGGCCTTCTCTTTTCAAGTCTCTTTTACATAAGGCCAGATTGACAATGAACCTTGGGGCGAGTGATGCACTGCCCAGCGGATCTCAAGCTACAACAGGACCTCATGATGCCCTGTTTATGCTTTCCAAACCGGACAAAGAATTTCTTCCTTGCCCTCAACTATTCTCCGAGGTGATTCAGAATCCTTGGAATCAGCCTGGCTCCTTGACAGCACCCAGCAGTCAAGACAAGAAGTTGTACTGCGCTGCCCCGGAGTTGAAGGACCTTTTGGCTTTGCCATCTGTAGACGCCCCGGTCGCGAGTTTGTCATCTGCATCAGTGCTCTCCTCGGACTCGTTGGATGGACTCAAGTCAGAGGACAGGAGAGCTGAACTCGCTTTCCGGAAAGCGCATCAAGCGGCATCTTGGGCAATTAAGTGACAGCTACATCGTTCTTTAATAGGGCGTCGTTAATATGGCTGAGTCAGCTAGAGGAGAGGCTTCCTCCCGAGAAAACCAGATTACACCAAGATATTAATAAGATTGTAGCCGCCACCAAATACTCCTTGAATTCAGCCAAATTTGCCTCTCGTGCCCTGGATTCCAGAGTCACATCAAGGCAACTATTCTGGCTTCGCAGTTGGAAGGCTGACGCCAAAGCCAAATGGAAGCTAGCTGCAGCTCTGTACAAGGCCCCCAACCTCTTTGGAGCCACTTTAGATCCGGTCCTCATCGAGGACAAGGACAAGCACAAAATTCTGCCAACATCATACCGCAGACCGGAGCGCCGCTATACTCCTACTCTCAGCTGCAGCCCTTTCGCGCTTCCTCAGGGCCCGGGGGGTCCTTTTCCCAGAGGTCTTCCTTCCAAGGCAATGACCGTTTCACAGACAGACAACAATCCCGCGACCGTGGCAGGTCCCAGTTCTCTACGAAGTGCCCGTTCTGAGGGTCCGGGTTCAAGAACTTTCGCAGGGGCAAGTGACTCCCAGCCTCCAGATCCCATTGGTGCTCGTCTCCAACTCTTTCACCGCCAGTGGGAGTAATCGACCTTGGATGTGTGGGTTTGTTGCACTGTCGCCCAAGGGCTCTCCATAGAGTTCACTGACTACCCTCCCACTCATTTTCTGCATTGCCCGGTTCCGGTCTCAACAGAGAAGCAACACCTGATAGCCGAGGAGATTCAACATCTCTTGGACATAAAGGCAATAGAACCAGTTCCCTTGGATCAGCATGGGACCCGCTTCTACTCGAATCTGTTTTTGGTCCCCAAAAATTCAGGGGGCTGGAGGCGGATCCTAAATCTAAAGCAACTGAATCTGTCCATCTGCTATCGCAGGTTCAAAATGCATTTCCTTCGATCAATCCTAGGCAGTGTGAGAGAGGGAAACCTCTTACAGTCACTGGATCCCAGGGAAACTTACCTGCATGTTCCGATTCATCCCGCCCACCGGAAGTACCTGAGATTCGAGTATGTGGGCAACCATTTTCAATATTGTGCCATGCCCTTCGGGTTCTCCTCGGCCCCCAGGATATTCATAAAATTGGTGGCGGTGGTGGCCGCTACTCTCAGACCCCTCCCTGTGAGGGTCTTGTGTTACCTTGACGATATTCTGGTTCTCTCATCCTCTTTCACTCAGGCGACTCGCGACATCTGATCTGTGCCTTCCAGCAGCACGGCTTCTCGATCAATCTCGACAAAAGTCAGTTAATACCTTCCATCCGTCTGCTTCATCTTGGGGCGGTGATAGACTCAGCCAAGGGACAGGTGTTTTTGTTGTCGGACAGAGTCCAGAGTCTCACAGAATTGGTAACCCAGGTACTTTCCCAGAGGTCTGTCCCCTTGCTGCTCCTGTCCCAGCTGTTGGGGAAGATGGTTTCTTGCTTTTCCATTGTCCACTGGGCTCTCAGACACTCTCGCCCTCTACAGTGGTTCCTCCTTCCCTTTCAGCGGACGGGCCGCAGCAACTCATCACACAAGGTGACCTTACCTCCGCAGATTCATCTCTCACTCCACTGGTGGACATCTCCTGCCCTATTGCGGGGCTGTTACTTCCTAGAGCCGGTCCATCTAGTTCTGACTTCAGACACAAATCTTCATGGCTGGGGCGCGCACCTCCTCAATCAGGTGGCGCAGGGTCAGTGGTCTCAATCTGAACGATGGAACAGCATCAATCTACTGGAGCTGAGGGCGATTCGTCTGGCTCTTCATCACTTTCAGCCAACCTTGGAGGGCCATCACATATTGGTCCTCACAGACAACACATCGGCCAAAGCACATGTGAACCGGGAAGGGGGCACGCGATCAAGGCCATTGATGCTAGAAGCGGAGAGGATGTTGCGTTGGGCTGAACGCTTTGCTCTTTCCATCAAAGCGGACCACATTTCCGGTGCCACAAACGTTCGTGCCGATTGGCTCAGTAGGGAGCAAATCGACCCTGCGGAGTGGCAGCTTCACCCTGGCCTGTTTCGGGAGTTCACGAATCGGTTCAGGAATCTGGTCATCGACCTGTTTGCCAACCAATTGAACGCTCAACTTCCTCAGTTCATGTCCCATTACCCGGATCTACTGGCGGAGGATTGAGATGCCGTTCGGTGCCGTTGGCCCTGGGGCCTGTTGTATGCATTCCCCCCGATTCCCCTCATTCCGCGGGTTGTCCGGAAGATGCTCGTCAAAAAGGCAGAACTGCTGTTAGTGGCACCCAATTGGCCACGCCGTCCGTGGTTCGCCGATCTGGTGGCGCTTTCTGTCTCTCGTCCATGGGTGATTCCTCCAAGTTGGATCTCTCTGTGCCAGGGGGTCATAAACCACCCAGAGCCTCAGTGGCTCCAGCTGGCTGTCCAGCTTGAGAGGGTCATCCTGAAGAAGGACCGCCTGTCAGACAAGGCGATTGGGACAATCCAAGCTTCCAGATGGTCATCCACATCCCGTATCTACCAGGCGTCTTGGAGAGCGTTCTGTGCCTGGTGTTCCAGGCACCACATTGATCCGATATCTGCGGAAATACTGGACATCCTTGACTTTCTACAGGCAGGTTTGAATAGAGGTTTGGCTCCCTCTACTCTATGGAGGCAGACCGCCACCTTGTCAACCGTCCTTATGTGCCTGCCTTACCAATCCTTGTCGCACCATCCTCAGATTTGAGGTTTCCTCCATGGCGCCACGAATCTGCAACTGCTACGGTCCATCGATATCCATCCTGGGACCTTCCGCTAGTCCTACAGGCTTTTACATCACTTCCGTTTGAACCATGGGTTCTGTCGCTCTCAAATTCCTCTCGTTCAAGGTGGCCAGGAGGATTACATCGGCCAGGAGGGTTTCGGAACTCTTTGCCTTGTCAATTAGGAAGGATCTCTGCATATTTCATGCCAATACTATGATTCTCAGACTGGACTCTGTGTTCATGCCCAATGTGAACTCCTGGTTTCACTGGGCCCAGGAGCTCATCTTGCTGGACTTTTGCCTGTCTCCTCGGCACCACCGTGAGGAGCGCTAGCACACGCTGGACGTGAGGTGGGCCCTTCATAGATACATTCACCGTACAGCTTCCTTTCCACAGACTGAGGCCCTTCTGGTCTCATTCCATCTGGCTTCCATGGGCCAGAAAATTTCTGCTTCCACAATGGGCCAGTGGATTAAAGCCTGTATTTCGCTTGCGTATGAGCTCAAAGCCAGGCCCCTGCCAGGCAAGATCTTACCACATTCCACCCATAGCGCGGCTACCACGGCCGCTTGGGTCACCCAAGCCTCTGTCTCAGACATCTATCATGCAGCCACGTGGTCATCGATTTTGCCCTTAATTCATCACTACAAGATTGATGCTTGTGCCTCAGCTGAGGTGTCATTTGGGTGAAGGGTTCTGCAGGCTGTACACTTGGACCCGGACTCAGGGAGCAGTCAGCCTCCCGCCCAGAGGGTTTGAGCTTGGGTATATCCCAGCCATGGATTATGGGAGCAGCACACTGGAAAATGGACGTTGTCTTACCTGAATGTCCCTTTTCTGGGCGCTGCGACCACAATCCATTCCTTCCCCTTTCAGCCTCCTACTCCAGACCTGGGGTGTCGGAGGTGCGGATTTGTGCTATTCTAACTGTACAGTGTTCGTATTTAGGTTGTCCACGCCTTCGAGACAAAGACTAGAGTGCAAGGAGACAAGAGGGCGTAGTTATAGCACGAAGAAAGTTTTTTTTCTCTCAGTTGCTGTCAAGACACGGAGAATGAACCCAGCCATGGATTGTGGTCGCAGTGCCCAGAAAAGGGACATTCAGGTAAGACAACATCCGTTCTTTAGTTGTGCATAGGCATATAATTTTTGACTTAAATAAGTTAGGAATGAAGTCAGGAGTATATTAGTTAGGCATGAAATCAGTTAGAATTGCATTTGTTTGGAACTGCATTTTATACTATATTTATGAAAATATAAGATTTAATTTTTTTTCTTTTGAAATAATCCTCCAAGTTAAAGGTCTCTAAAGAATTTCCCTATAGTCTCTACATAAAATTGTGAATATTTATTGGAATGTTATCTTTAAAAAAAGAAATTAAATTGAGTGGTTTTTAATGAATGCCATATATTAAAGTAATTGCCACATATCAGTATGTGGCCTGTTCTTTTTTCACCATTTTAAAGCACTGTATTTTTCAAGCAGTCTAATCAACCCTTTGAATAGGTAAAAATGAATTTTGTAGAATTACAGAAATATTAGGTACTCTTAGACAAACGATCCCTTGGCCATATTCTTTAACAAAAATCCAACACTTAAGTCTTATACTTGTATTACTAACTATTTTGTTGATCATTTCTGTCTGCTTCTTTTATGATAATAAGTTAGATATTCTATTTTGAATCCTTTGGCAAACCTTTTTGACATGGAGTGCCGAAATGGGAGTGCACATGTGCACGCGTGCCAGAAACCAGAAGAGCAGCCACCCAGTGTCCATGTGCGCGCCAGGAAAGTGATCTTTCGGTTTCCCGAACCTGGTTTTCCAGTTTCTGGTACACACATGTAAAGACCAGCTGTGCACGCGCATGTGTACTGGCCACCTGGTCTTCTGTTTCTGGCACACATGCATGCACGAAGACCAGCTAGAAACTGGAAGGTCATCTTCCCGGCGTGCACATGTGTGCCGGGCAGCTGCTCTTCTGGTTTCTGGCACTCCTGCATGGGTAAAAACTAGCTGGCTGGCATGCCAGAACCCCAAAGAGCAACGGGCGATGGCTCGTGTGCCTGAGAGATGGCTCTGTGTGCCATTTCTGGCATGTGTGCCATAGTTTCACCATCACGGCTCCAGAGAATAAAAGAGAATCTAGTTATAACTGAGTCATGCTTTTCCAAAGGCCAGCGTGCAAGATTTTTTTATTTATTAAAATAACAAAGTTCTTAGTATGACAATGCTATGGAATGAAGGTTCTCTATAATTTCATTAGAACCACCTCAATTTTTTCATGGTGTTACTAGATATATTTTGAAACAATTTTCAAGGTCTTTTTAAAATCAGTTGCATAAATGAAGAAGAACATGGATAACTTTAGAGGCAATTTTTTGCAATGTCCTATAGCAAAGGGGCCAAACAAGCAGCCCACAACACACTTAAATATGATTTGAACCATATTTAAGTACAATTGAGGAATATTCAACAAAATAAAAATACAATAAAACATAGATATTATATTTTAACACTAAATAGTAAATTTATTCACTAACTACCATAAAACTCCAAACTCATGAGAAATCCTGCACATATTCATTGCCTCAGCTTAATTTCAGCAGCAAATATTGGTTGGCACTGCCATGGCATGGGCAGGCAGAAGCAATGGGAGACAGAATGGTTTTCTCTTAGTCCTGCAGCAGCCTCAAGCAACCTTGCAACTGCCTTTGCAATGGCAGCCAGGCTATTCTGGACCTCAGAGTTTCCCATGCATGAAGGACTATCTCTCTCCAAAATAAGTTGCAATTTCTCTCCTTCCTCCATAAATAACATAGTTTTTGTCAAAAGATGAACACTTTCCAGTACAAAATATTAAGGTTAAATATTAAAACAGAAAATTGTATGCTTTGTATCCATAACTAGTTCTTATTGTAATGAGATGTAATGTAATAAATAAATATATAGAAATACACATGAATTGAAAACGAATAGTTAAATGTGTACTAATATATTTATTTTTTTAATGTAGTAGTATCTAGTTCTTTCAATATTAATCAATGTGAATATTTTAATATGCTGATGTATTAATAAAGAAATATTATTTATTTATTTATTTTATTGAATTTATATACTCCCGAAGGACTCAGGGCGGTGAACAGCCATAGAATAAAACATATAAATACAAAATTTAAAATAAAATAAAATAAAATTTAAAATAAAATAAAATATATATGAACAAGTGTGGTTTTCTAAGTCAAATATATGTCCCACAGGAATCCTTTTGTATGATTTAGTGGCCACCTTTTCTATTTGAGTTTGACAGTTTTAGAGGAAGAGTTTATTCTAGATAAGAAATGTTCTTAGAGATAGGTAAGAAACTCTCTAGAGAGAGCCTAAGAGAATTTAAGAGAGCAACCTATTCAGTCTCTTGGTTCATTCATAGCTAGATCATGGCAAACAGATAACAATCAAGATAAGCATTTATTCCTTTAGATTACTCATTTGCTGCTGAACTGCTTTTATTAGGGCTGTACACAATGTAGTTTGAAAAATCTTCAAAGGCTTACCAGAAACTCCTCACATCATCTGAGGACAAAGGACACTTTTGCTTTGATTGTTACTAATGGGGCAGCATATCTTTCCTCACTCTTGCATTTCAATATCTGAGATATATTGTCCAATTTAGGATGTGCAGGCAAAATTCTATGGTAATTTGCTACTTTTTCCAGCAACTTTCTTATCTTTGCTGCATTACTTAATAGTGTGCATAAATAGTCTCTGTGTTATGATTTTTTTTTATTAAAAAGTTTTAAAATTTTTTACAAATGTTTTCCCATCCCACCTCCCACCTCCCTTCCCAACCCTCCCCCCCCGACTTCCCAGAGCAAAATACAGGGTATAGCATTTAACAATCATATACTAACATATGCTAACTATCTATAGACTCCTATCTCCCTCTTGTACTTTTAACTCCCCTTTTACATGACTAAATTTAAATACTTTCTAAAGACTCTTTATTCATTCATAAAATATTTGAAACTTTTTAATCCCATATTCGTTTTGAATATAGTCAATCCATCTTCTCCATTCCAAAATATATCTTTCATTTGAATGGTCCTTCAAATACGCTGAAATTTTGGCCATCTCTGCTAAGTTTATTACTTTTAGTGTCCATTCTTCAATAGTAGGCAAATCTTCCTTCTTCCAATACTGCGCCACCAAAAATCTTGCTGCGGTTATTAAATTTAAAATCAAATTAGTCTCTATAACCATACAATCTGTAATTATACCCAGCAAAAACAGCTGTGGAGTAATCTTTATCTTTTTTTAAAGAATGTTTTGCATAATCCACCATATTTTTATCCAGAATGCTTTGATTTTTTTACATGTCCACCATATATGATAATACGTGGCTTCATCACACTCACATCTCCAACACTTAGATTGTAAACTTGGATACATACAAGCTAACTTTTTAGGATCTAGATGCCATCTATAAAACATTTTATAAAAATTTTCTCTCATATTTTGAGCTTGCGTAAATTTTACATTTCTAACCCATATTTTTTCCCACGTTTCCATCATTATTGTTTCCTCAATATTTTGTGCCCATTTTATCATACAATCTTTAATTAACTCGGTTTCTGAATCTATTTCTATCAATGTATTATACAACCTTTTTATATGCATTTGACTCTGGTCTCTGATTTGTTTTACCAAGTTTTCATCCGTTTGCATGATACCAATTTTCTGATCCTCTTTCCATCTAGCTTGTAACTGTCTGTACTGAAACCAAGTTTGAATTATCTTTTCTTCTTTTAGTACATTCAAAGACTTTAACTGTAATATACCTCTTTCCATATTGAGAAGCTCTTTATATGTAATCACATCTTGTTTTTGTTCTACATTTATATTCTCTATCACATGTCTGGGTACTGCCCATATAGGTATCTTATCATTTAATTTGTATTGATACTTTCTCCAGACACGCAATAAAGCATTCCTTAATATATGGCTTTTAAAAGTCTTATCCACCTTCTTATCATATAATAAGTATTGGTATCATTTGAAAAAGAAACAAAAACTTAGGCAAAACATTTATTTTTATTGCTGCTATTCTTCCCAACAGGGACAATTGTAGTTTTTTCCACTTGTCCATCTCTTTCTGTATTTTTTGCCATAACAGTTTATAATTATACTTATATAATTTCACATTTGAAGTTGTAATATAAACCCCTAAATATTTAACCTTTTTTACTATTTCAAATCCTGTTACTCTTTCTAATTCTTCTTTTTGATTTGTAGTCATATTTTTAATTATTATCTTTGTTTTCCCTATATTTATTTTAAAACCTGATACTTGACCATATTGATTAACTATATCCATTAAACCTATAGCTGATTGCACTGGTTGGGTTAAAGTTACAACCAAGTCATCTGCAAATGCTCGTAATCTGTAATCATAATGCCTAATTTTAATTCCCTTTATTTTATCTGACCCCCGTATTTTGTTCAGCAAAAATTCCAAAGTCAAAATAAACAATAATGGGGACAGGGGACACCCCTGTCTTGTTCCTTTTTCAATTTTGAAGGTTTCTGTTAAGCTACCATTAATTATTATTTGTGCTATTTTTCCCTAGTATATTGCCTTAATAGATTGTGTAAAATACTCTCCAAACTGCATCTTTTGTATTATTTTCAGTAAAAAATACCAATTCAATCGATCAAATGCTTTCTCCGCATCCAGAAATATAAGCACTGCAGGGACTTGGTTGTTCTTCCCCAAATACTCCAGTACATTAACAATTTGCCTTACATTGCTTTTCATCTGTCTCCCATTTATAAATCCAGATTGATCATTGTGAATCATTTGTTGCATAACTAACATTAACCTATTTGCTAATATTTTGGCAAAAATCTTATCATCTGTATTAAGTAGCGATATAGGCCTATAGTTTTTTGGCTGACTATGGTCTTGGTCCTCCTTTGGGATCAAAGAAATAAAGGCTGTTCTCCATGATGGGGATACATTTCCTCCAAATTGTATTCTACTAAATAGTTCCTTAAGTGGTTCCACCATTTCTAACTGCAAATTTTTATAATAAATGGCTGTCAATCCATCTGTTCTAGGAGCCTTACCAACCTTTAATTGCTTAATTGCCAAGAAAATTTCCTCTGAAGTTATTGGTTGATTCAATTTTTCCCTTTGCTCATCTGTAAGTATAGGGATATTCTCCTTCTGTAGGTATCTATCTATTTCTATACCTTGAATTTTATCACTAGCATACAACCTCGTATAAAATTCTAGAAATGCCTTTTTCGTAAATCTGATGTGTACTTCTTTAGGGAGTTTGTTTCTTCTGGCATAGTTTGTGAAGGCCCTGTAAATTTCATCGATACCACCTCTTATTTCATCTTTATCTTTATGTGTCGCCTCTGCCAAGATTCCAACCATAATTTCGCCCAAGTCTTCATCTCTCTGTTCTTCTATATTTTGAAATCTTAAGTAGAAAGATGCCTTTTCCATTTCAAGAAATGTCAATGCATCTTCTGTGTCTCGACTCCTTGTCGCTTGTTGATTCTCCATCTGTTCCAACCTGGTAGCTGTGGCTTCCGCCTTTTCCTCAACTTTGTGGATTCTCTATTCGTTTTCGGTTATATTTTGTTGAATTTTCTCTATTTTCTCATCTATATTTCTAATCTCATATTTAATTTCCCCTACATCCAATCGCATTTGTTCATGGTTCCTTTTGGTTTCATCATGATTCAGGGTCATCTTATCTTCCATCCTTTTCATTCCCTCCTGGATCATTGCAAGGGCAGCTTGGATGTTTGGATACCTATGTTAGTCTTTTCTTTATCTGTTGTTTCCCCTGTCTTCTGCTGAGCCGGGGAAGCCACCAATAGTGTTTGGGTTGGAGATATTTTCTTGGTTGATTTAATAGTAGTTGGTAATATGGAATCTCGAATAATTTGAACGAATTGGACAAGATTTTACAAGGCCCAGAACAAAAGATGATAACCAAATTATATAACTACCTTCTCAGATATAAATTATTGGAAGAAACAGTAAAAGAAAATATGATAAGGTGGGCCAGGGACATAGGGCACAACATTCAATTGGCAAACTGGGAGAAATTGTGGAAACAGAACATTAAAATGACAAGAGCCATACCCTACAAAGAAAACCTCATAAAAATGTTTTACAGATGGCACTTAGCACCAGCCAGATTAGCCAAAATATACCTGAACGCCTCCCCACACTGTTGGAAGTGCAAAACAAAAAAGGGGACATACTACCATGCCTGGTGGAAATGTACAAAGGCCCAACAATACTGGAAGGACATAAAGGAAACTATTGAAGAAATAATAAATCAACAAGTAGAAAACACTCCAGAATTTTTTTTATTCGGAATGATAACAACACAACACAACAAAGAGACAAAATACCTCATCATACACATTTTGACAGCAGCACGGTTACTGTTCGCGCAAAATTGGAAATCAGACCAACTCCCAACCAAAGACAAACTAATCTCAAAGATAACAGAGTGTGCCAAAATGGATAGACTGACACTAGAACTCCAGGATAAAGAAGAAAGTGAATTCTATCTTGTGTGGCATCAGTGGTATCAATGGCTGGAAAAGAAAATCAGTACAAATATAGATGAAAGAGAATAGGGTAGGAAAATTAAAACCGGAAATGAATAAAGAGGAGATGCAAGATTATTTCTAATTTAAAACAGCTGAATTGACAATGTATCATTTATATATTAACTTATAAAGCAATATATATTCTGATGATGATCACAACATATATGTAAAGTATGGTGTGGATAGGTTGGTGGTGGGAATTTGTTTGTCTTTGTAATGTCTTTGTATTTTTAGTATTGTCCTTATATCTTTGTTTAAAATTCAATAAAAAAAATAAAATAAAATAAAATTCTAGAAATGCTTTTTTAATCATATTTTGTTGATACACCTCTTTACCGTAATATTCTATTTTCTCTATAGCATGAGACTTTTGTTTTTTCCTTAGCAAATATGCTAACCATCTACCTGGTTTATTCGCATTGAAAAAAGTATTGTGTTTAGCATATTGTAAATTAGACATCAACATCTTAAACTGCCCTCGCAATAAAATAATTGCTTCTTTTATTTACTTATCTGCTGGATTCAATATTAATGCCTGCTCTTTCTTTTTTATTTCCTCTTCTAATTCCATCCGTTTTTTCACCTGTCTACGTCTATATGTATTGTTCAAATATATTAAAACACCTCTCATGTATGCTTTGCTTGCATCCCAAACCATTTCCATGGGTGTACCCTTATGCATATTCATAACAAAAAATTATTTCATTAATTTTTTACGTTCTTTCACATTTTCCTCATATCTAAATAGATTTTCATTTAACCGCCAAAACCTCCTGGAACCCTTTCCATATTCCAATTCCATCCAAACCGGGCTATGGTCTGTTAAAATTCTTGGACATATCTTCGTCTTCTTCACCCTAGAAAGAAAATCATTAGTAATTAATATGAAATCAATTCTAGAAAAGGATTGGTGCCTATCAGAGAAAAATGTAAAATCTTGTTCTTCAACATTCCGTTCTCACCAAATATCTTTCAATTCCATATCATCCATCATGTCAAAAAAGGATTTAGGCAATCTAGCACGCGTTCGGATGTTTGACAAGAGCCCTTTCTTATCTTTTTGGATATCCATTACTCCATTCCAGTCACCCAATAATATACACGATTTATAATCCCATTGTATTAATTTGGTATGCAGAAGCTTATAAAATTTCTCTTGTTGTTGATTAGGTGCATATACTCCAATTAAAAGTATTTTCTTCCCTTCTATTAAAAGTTCAATTGGTATATATCTTCCTTGAGCATTTACTTCAATTGATTTAGCAATTAAGTCTTTCCTTAAATATATTACTATGCCATTTTTCTTCTCTGATGCAACAAAATGTGTTCCCAATCTTGCATTTATCAAATATTTTTGGTCTCTTATTCTAATACGTGTTTCTTGCAAACAAATTACATCATTTTTAAACTATTTCAGATAATGAAATATTTTCTTTCTCTTCTGTGGTGAGTTTAAGCCATTAACATTCCACGTTAAGAATCTAATTGCCATTCTTGGCCCCTGAAGCTTTTGGAGCGCAGGCTGAAAATCTTCATGGATTTTCTTCTTCGGCCTTGCTCCTCCCACTGCTTCTGTATTTGTAGTTTCTTGAATTATTATCTGAGTTTGCTGTGCCTTTAATTCTTGTTCTTTACATTTGGCTGCCGCTCAAGTTTGTCATTTATCCTTTGGTCCTTCTATTTTTTTAAATAATTCCAAAGCTTGAACAGTACCCGAAAGTTGCAATAAATCTTCTTGCATAATCAAAGCCCCTCCTTGGGCTTGTGCCTGCATACCTTCCTTCTCCCCCTTTCTCCTCTGTTTCTTTTCTTCTTCTAACTTCTGGGGATGGTGGGTGTCCAGCCTTTAGTACATTGATGTAAAAATCTCTAGCCTTCCAAACTGTATTAAGACGATATCTTTCTCCTGAGTAATTCACCACTAATCCAGCTGGAACCTCCCATCTGTACTGCATCTGGCATTTTCTGAGGTCTTCAACTAGAAATGCATAATCCTTTCTAGTTCTCAACATTTTTGGGGGAATTTCTTTCAGTACTAAAACCTCCTGTCCTGCCACTTGGAGTTTATTTTTGTAAGAAGCTTGTAAGATTTCATTTCATATCCTCCTTGTAGTAAAGTAAATTACAATATCTCTTGGTAATTGTCTCTGTCTGGCAACCCATGAGTTAATACGATAGATTTTATCTATTTGCCATTCAAACTCTGCCTTTGAATCTCCAGTTAGCTGTGCAAAAGCTTCTGCAAAAATCTCTCTCAGGTTCTCTTGATTATTTTCTCTCAGACCTCTTACTCTCAGGGCAAACTCCATCGCTCTATATTGTATCATTGTAACTTCTGTGTCTGCCTTTTCCATCTTAGTTTGAACCTCACCCATTTTATTCTCCAAATTCACATTAGACTGGTTTATTTCTTCCACCATTTCCTCCAACGATTCAACATGACCTGCCAGACCCTGAAGCGCCAAAACAATGTCTTCTCTTATTTCTTTATTTCGAGTTTGGATTACTTCATTAATTTCAGCCATCTCCTCAGACACGTCTTTAATTTTTTCCTCAAAAACGGATGTAATTTTTCCTTCTAGAACAGAGGCTTGCACCTTTAAAGCCTCCTGAAGGGCTTCTAGTGTCAATAATTGTGTATCCACTTGGGCTAACAAAAATTGCAGTTTAGATGATTGAGCTGGTGATTGAGCTGGTGATGCCCCGGCACTTTTAGTAACTCCAATTTTAATTTGCTTTGAGGCCATTTTTTAATTTTCAAATTGCACTTTTACAAGAGACAAATCAATAAGTCCAATAAGTCCAATTAATTCCCAATCCTTAGTAGATATTATAATTTGTTAAAAGTCAATACTGTATTCTTTAATCCTGAAGTCTTAATTCTTTTAAGCCAAGGTCCATTAATTTTAAACGGAGCTGTCAATGTTAACAAACACTTTCCTCTTAACTTGGTAGTACAATGGTCTAAGGCACCCTGTTATTAAGCTGGTTATTAAGACCAGCTGCCTGCAATTACTGCAGGTTCGAATCTCGCCAAGGCTCAAGGTTGACTCAGCCTTCCATCCTTTCTAAGGTAGGTAAATTGAGGACCCGGTTGTGGGGGCAATAAGCTGACTTTGTATAAATATACAAAAAGGATGAAGGCTATTGCTGAGCACATTGTAAGCCGCCCTGAGTTTCCGGAGAAGGGCGGCATATAAATCAAATTAAAAAAAAAAAAACCTTTCATTTTCACACCCTTCTAGAGTTCCGGCGCCATTTCCTTTCCTCTTTGTTTTACAAAATAGCCTCAGAAGAAAGAAGTATAGATACAGAGTTAAAGTTCAGTACTTGCGATTCCTGTAACTCCTGTCTTTGCTCTGCCTGTTTTTGAATTCACTGTTAATTGTTGATTGCAGGGGTGGTCGTGGCGTCTTGTTCTGCTTAAAAGCAGAAGAATCCCGGATCAGGAGCTCTGTCAGGCTTCTAGGGAGCTCTCACCCTCCAAGCTCCAGAATTATTCCTGGGGCTTTTGGGGAGCTCTGCCTTCACCTGGCTGCTCACCTCCCCCTCTTCTCCTGAGGGGAAAGTTTCCAAACTGCTAGATGGCAGATTTATGATGTCCTGGCAGTTTTACGAGATCACGCGGCTGACGATCCCAAAGGAACGTCTTCCAACGCCTGCGGTGCCACCGGAAGCCCTCTGTGTTATGATTTAATGTGAAATCTCATCTTCTTCACACAAAATATGCTGATGAATACATTTTAGATTATTTCCCCTCGCTTGACATTCTGCTTGATTTTGTACGATTATGAATTATAATTTCGCACAGGCATTGGATCAGGATATCATATGAATCTACATAGCTGTGTATCTGCAATTAATTGTCTCTGGCATAATACATTTCTAATGGATTTGTTATTTTGTATACTGATGTGTTTAATTCTCTGTCAACTACCCAGAGTCACCTGATGAGTGGGTACCCTTAACAATCAAATAAAAATAAAAGATTGGTATGTAAAAAGATCTTCAACAGTCATAGCTGAAAGTCATGCATGCCTTGGTCATCTCCCATTTGGATTACTGCAATGTGCTCTGCATGGGCTACCCTTAAAGACACCCATAAACTCATTGGTACAAAATGCAGTGACATGCACTGTAATAGGGACCATTAGGTTTGCACATGGAACACCTATGTTGCACAAGTTGCACTGACTTCCATTTTCTGTCTGGGTGTAATTCAAAAACTAGTCATCATCTTTAAAGCCCTATTGTCAGCTTTGGAAACCATATTAGCCCTAGATGCTTCCCCGCTACTAACTTCTTGCACTTGGGAAAGTGAGAGGGGAATTTAGAGGAGTGATTGTAGTTAGACATAATAGCATTCTTCCCTTCGGTCAAGGTCATGGAGTTGATGCATCTATAGGAGGAGTGGTTGCAGGGATAGCTCAAGTTGGGACGGATGGTGATTGGGCCATGTGACAGACTGATGGGTGCAAGGGTTGGATTTGGAGTTTTGATTTACTGAGGGGAAACTGGAACTCTCAGGTTCGGGTTTTCCCAGATGTGCCAGTTTACCTTCTCTAATAAATGGAACTTTGAGAAATGCCTGACTCGGAGTTTTTACTTGGAGTTGGGGACTTTCTGGAACGTTGACATTAACCCGAATCTCTAAAATGAGTAACGGCACCCCAAAAGGGGCTGCCAGGCATCAACCTGGCAGGTTGAGCCCAAGCATCAACCTAAACCTCAGGTGGTGCGAAGACAGTGAAGATGGAGAAGGAAAAAGATATTGTAGAGGGAGCCATGGGGACTGATACCGGCTGAGACCTGGTATTCTCCTTCTGAAGAAATGGTGCAAGCCATTGAAGCTGCAGAAGCAATGCGAAGGCTGGGTGCTTGGCCCAAGGAGTCGGATTTCTGGAAAAGTTGCCAATCTGATCCAACTTCAGAAAGGGGACAGGAGGAGAGACTGCCTGAATCCCATGCCACACCCAGCCCAATGAAGTCACCACATGAGTCAGAATGGAGATATGTAACAGCTTTAGGATCAGGGGATTCCCAAGACTGGAACCTGTTGCCTCCATTACTCCAATCATTAACTGGACTGCCAGAGCATTTTGAATGGATGGAACTGGGAAGTTATGCCTCCCCCTACACAATCTCCTCAAGTGAGATGGAGCTTAACGCAACCCACTTTCACTTTTCCTGATCTAGGTGGAGGAATTAGCAGCCAGCAGGCACCTTTCTACTCAGCTGGAGATGACAGGAGGAGCAGCTCTGCGCAGCCAGGCAAAACAGCATTTGGGAGACAGCAGACGCAGCAGGCATGGGGACCACCACTACCCCTGCTGCCCCCAGCCTGCTTTTGCGCTACCCGCTGCAGAATGTATCCCCCCCAGGCTGGGGATTCTATCCTAGCCAGGGGTGAGTCCAGTACCAGTGGTTGCCAGCACCTTGTGCTCCAATTTTCCAGGCCAGCCCAGGGGCCCAATTTGCCCCAACGATCCCGATATATTAGTGGGGGATAATCCAGCAGCCGGCTGGAGCTCCCACCCCTCTCTGCCCAATAAACAGTGCAGTGGCTGGCCCCTGTCCCATCTGTGGCCACAATCCAGCAATCAGCTGGAGCTCTGCCGCAGATTCCAGCTCAGCCGCTCGCACCCACCCCACCGCCCACTGGGGTGCATCAGCAGTTCTCAACCCCACTGCCCGTCGCTGGGGCCACCTGCAAGGCCACCTCCACCCCGAGGTGGCTTACCATTGCCACCTTCGATGGTAAGCCTTCCGAAATGGCTTGATGTCAGCGTTCCAAATTAGGCTCTTTTCCAGCGCTGACATGATTGGAATGAATGAAAGAGAAGAAGCGTTGATTTATTGCTGAGATGAACTTTTACCTAGTTTTCTGCAGACAGCAGATAGGGTTACCTGGGTGATAGAGGGAGGGGGGCAAATTCCTGTGAAAGAACGTGCTGGGACGAAGAGATGGATCTGCATGATGGCCAATGGGACATTGGGGTTGGAGAGTGGAAGGGGAGGGTGTTGGGAGGAGGGGCCAGTTTGGCTGCAAAAGAGTTCAGAAATGTCGTTCTCTATCCTTAAATAAAAAAAAAGATTCATTAGAGACTTTGCGTTTGAAAATGAAGTTTATTTAAGATAGCAACGAAACCTGACAGACAGCCAAACTCCTCCAAACCCAGGCTGGCTGAGTTTAAATCATCCCATTCCCTCCCAGACGACGGACTATGGCTGAAGCCAAGCTCTCGGAGGAAAGCCTGCTTCAAGCAACGGGAGGAGCAGAAGCGGTCGTGATCCCAGCCAACTTGGAAAATACAAAGGTTCAACTTTCTCCGCCTCCCCCCCCGGCAGAACTTCAAGCAAAGAAACGTGAGCCAGATAAGTACCCGGGGACTGTGCCAAAAGCCTCAGAGGCGGGATTTCCCTTTCCAAATGTAAAAGATAAAGAAAAACCCCTAAGTGAATTGGGAAGGGCGAACTGGGGATGGGAATGGCAGCGAAGCCCAGACAAGGCAGCACCTCCCTACCCGAGGATGAGAGACGAGGCAGAGCTCAGCACAGAGAGGAGAGGGCAGAGAGGGAGGAGCCACCCCAGTTCAGAGGGAAGTTCGATGGTGACCCAGACAACCTCGCCCAATTCCTCGATTCAGCTGAGATATACATAGAGCGGTTCGGATCCGGAACAGCCTTTTGTCATCCAAGCAGATGCAAGTGATGTGGCAGTAGGAGCTGTGTTACTCCAAAAGAACAACCAAGGTGATCTACAATCCTGCGCCTACACCTCTCGCAAACTCACCGATACAGAGAGACGATGGGCGGCGTGGGAGAAGGAAGCGTTCGCAGTAAGATGGGCCTTGTTGACCTGGCGGCACCTACTAGAGGGAGGCCAGAAACCGTTTGAAGTCTGGACTGATCATAAAAACCTAGAGGCCCTAAAAACCCCACGGAAACTGTCACCCAGGCAAGTACGGTGGGCACAATACTTCAATCGCTTCAATTTCGAGCTTAAGCACATCCCAGGAGGGAGAAATTTCCTGGCTGACGCCCTCTCCCGGATGCCCCAATACAACAGTGAGCGGGAGCAGGTAGTGAATGCCATCATCCCCTCCACCCAAGCTGCGGCTCAAGTGATCACCAGATGGCAACAACGTGACCAGCAGGGCCAACTTGCAAGTGACTTAACTGCAAAATTAAAAAATGAAACGCTGACAGACCCCTGGTATCGAGACAATCAACATCTCTTGACAAAAAGAGATGACCTAGCATGGAGGGGGACAAAGCTCTATGTCCCACAGACTTTACGCATCCTGATTCTCAAGAGGAGCCACAACGTTAAACCAGCGGGACACTTCGGGTTCCTAAAGACTCTGCACCTAGTACGAAGGCAGTTCTGGTGGCCCCACATGAGAAGGGACGTAGACAGTTATGTAAAAAGCTGCACCATTTGTGCCACGATGAAGACAAGACCAGGGTGTCCGCCTGGGCCGTTGCAACCAGTAGCTGAACCAACAAGACCATGGGAGGAGATTGCAATGGACTTTATAATAGACCTATCGAGGAGCAGTGGAAATACAGTGATCTGGACTGTAATAGACTTATTCTCCAAACAGGCACACTTCATTCCTTGTAGCGGACTGCCTTCAGCCCGCCAGTTATCCAAACTGTTCCTGAAACACATCTACCACCTGCATGGAGTTCCCAGGAGAATAATCTCTGACCGAGGGATCCAGTTCACAGCAAAGTTCTGGAGGGAGTTTCTACGATCCATAGGGTCATCCCAAGGGCTCAGCTCAGCATTTCACCCGAGCACCAATGGGGAGGCGGAAAGACTGAACGCTATGATAGAACAGTATTTAAGATGTTATGTCGACTACCAGCAGTCCAATTGGGCAGACCTCCTATCTTTTGCGGAGGTCGCCTATAATAATGCTGTCCACAGCAGCACGGGGCTAACCCCGTTCAAAGTAGTGAGTGGCATGGATTTTGTTCCCATGCCAGAGTACCCAAGGGAGCCCCCTTCCTTAGTCAGTTTGACCGACTGGATGGCAATGTTGAGAGAAACTTGGGAGAATGTTAAGAGGGCGCTGGCAAAGGCGACTCAATCTTATAAGGAACAAGCAGACAAGCACCGAACTCCCCAAAGACCATTTCAGTTGGGAGAGAAAGTTTACCTCTCCATCAAGTACTTGAGACTGAGACTCCCGAGCAAGAAATTGGGCCCGAAATTTATAGGACCATTTCCTATAATAAAAATAATTAACCCCGTTACAGTGCAATTGCAGTTGCCACGGCTTTTGGGGAAAATTCACCCCGTTTTTCACAGTAGCCTTCTATAACCTGTAGTGGGGTCTACTTTAAGGCCGACGCCACGTGAACCCCCTGGGCCCCTGGTTGTTGGGGGCCAAACATATTACGAAGTGCAGCGAATTCTTGATTCAAGATGGCACAGGGGGCGCCTCCAATACTTAATTAAATGGAAGGGCTACCCATTGTCAGAGGCTTCCTGGGTGAAGAGCTCAAACATCCAAGCTGACCACCTTATAGCAAAATTCCATGCAGACCACCCGGAAAAGCCGGGAGGGGGGGTTCGCAGCCAAGGAGGGGTTAATGATGCTTATCTTGTTGTGGTTTTTCCTATGGGGCAGGTTACGTCGCAGAAGTAAAGGGAGAGGGGCCGGATGTCAGCGTTCCAAATTAGGCTCTTTTCCAGCGCTGACATGATTGGAATGAATGAAAGAGAAGAAGCATTGATTTATTGCTGAGATGAACTTTTACCTAGTTTTCTGCAGACAGCAGATAGGGTTACCTGGGTGATAGAGGGAGGGGGGCAAATTCCTGTGAAAGAACGTGCTGGGACGAAGAGATGGATCTGCATGATGGCCAATGGGACATTGGGGTTGGAGAGCGGAAGGGGAGGGTGTTGGAAGGAGGGGCCAGTTTGGCTGCAAAAGAGTTCAGAAATGTCGTTCTCTATCCTTAAATTTTAAAAAAAGATTCATTAGAGACTTTGCGTTTGAAAATGAAGTTTATTTAAGATAGCAACGAAACCTGACACTTACTTCCTCAGCAGAATCTGGGCCCACATAGATCAGTATAGGGAACAGTACGGAACTGATTGCAACCTAGTATCTGCAATTTCAGAGGGGATGAATGAAGGAGATGCTTCACTGGATAGTCCAGCTGCACAACAAGGGAGCAGCTGAACTAAATGATGCTGAAGGGTTTGTTCAGCTGCTTCGGGCCCGATTCGATGACCCTGACTGGATCAATGAGAACAAAACCACAACAAAGGAGATGAAGCAAGGTAACCGACCCACAAAAGACTGTGTATGGGATTTTAGACAGGTCACAGGGAGCCTTGTCCATTGGCCATACCGCATACTCCTACACTATTTTAAAGAAGCCATTGACCAAGAAGTCAGGAAGGCATGTGGCATCCAAGGGGTGCCAGAGCGACTGCAGGACTGGTATACCATGTTATGGAGTTTAAGTAAGAAAATTAATACTAGATGGAGTCTAGCAAGTGCCAGGAGTTTTTCTTTTTAAATGACTGGGAATCCACAAGACCCTAAAATATTTTTACACAATAACTAAAAATAAAGATTGATTGATTCCCCTTTTTTCTACAATTATTAAGGTCAAATGAGACAGGGAATCTAGGAGACCATATGAGATACATTGAATACCCCACAACACCATGGTCCCAAGTCCTGTATTATCTCAAACGTTGTTGCTAAAATTACAATAATCATGATTAAAAATATGTCTTGTATTACTTGGGTAAAATAAGTATATAATCATCCTTTTAAAATTCTTGGTATTTTAGAAATTGCCAACCCTTTTGATTTTTCTCCAGTAAATTATTGTTTCTCTACGAAGATTACATCCTAACATTCTGACAATTTAAGTTCTATTGTCTTTATCTAAAAATAATTCTAGCCTGCTTTGGAATTTTGAAAACATGTGCAAATGTAATAATTTAAAAATAGGCTTTGAAATTTCATTTTATCTTTTGGCAATGTTAGTTGCTATGGTGTTCAAGTAATAGGTTGTGATTTTTAACACTGAATTAATAACTACTTCTCACTCACAGAGAACATCTAATTATACATATTCATGAAAAACAGTGTTTGGTATTCTGTTGGGAGAAAGAGAACTATTTTCTGTACTGTGTATATTGCATCTGATTTAATGCATGCTTCTGCTTTATAGATTTTGCTTTCCCACTCCACTCCAAGTTTTCAACTGTCCAAACTTTGGGACCTATGACTTTCTTTACCTACCCCTAGTGGATTTTATGGAAATCAACAAAATATAAATTCAAATATGTGCATATATTTATTATCAGAATACTTGGGGACAAACTGCAATAGATACTATTCACATTATTAATAATTGTGTCAACAGGTTTTTAAAAGCAAAAAAGGGACTCATTATCCCTACTTTAACACTGATATGTATGTATGTATGTATGTATGTATGTATGTATGTATGTATGTATGTTCAGTCAGTCAGTCAGTCAGTCAGTCAGTTTATATAACAGCCCATCTCAATCAATGACTCTGGGCGGCATACAATACAAGGAGCACTACCTTCATATTTATTTGCTTTCCTCCTGCACCTCATTATAGAACTGAATCTGCATCAAGACTTCAGTGGGGAGGAGGAAATTAGAATGCTTCTCATCACCATTCAGTGAGGATCTTCATAAGAATCCAATCCTCTTGTTTTGAAAAGTCACCTATGCCATTAATTATATGAACAATATCTTATCTAGCCTTGCTGATATTGTGTGTATTTGTTTACAAGTATTGATTATTACATGTCCTGCCTTTAAAAGGACAACTTGGAATTTGTTGATTGTCATAATTTATAAAGAGCCACAGTATTAAAAATTTTATGTAGGGGTGTGTGCAAGAATTAAAAAAACCTCTGCTTCTGCTAGATGACTTTGTAGAGTAAATTTACTCAGTTAATGTATAATGTGTGTGTGTGTGTGTGTGTGTGTGTGCATGTGTGTGTGAGAAATTGTACCTCTTAGTCGTGGCCATAATGCTGCTATATTCTTCTGGCCATGAACCAAATGATTTTCAAGTTGCAAGCCCTTCAAAGAGGGTCAGATCAGCCACAGAACTACCAGTATTCTACTTTAATATTGAAAGTCAGTTTCTTTTTCTCTTTTTTTCCTACTAAAGAGAATCAAGGCAGGGCAATCTTGAATTTCTTTCTCACCCCTCTCTTCTCCCTTTTCCTCTCCCTTTCAGGACTAAGTGTAACATTCCTCTTGCAATCTTTCATCAAGATTCACTCAGTGTTAAACCAACCACTAGATCCTTTCAAATCATTCATGATTTGAATCTGCAATTCAGAAAGTCTGGAACACTAAGATCAAACTTCTTTGACTGTAAACATGCCTCAAAATAATTAGCCTACAACCTACAGTATGTGCTCAACACAATGTTTCATCTATGAGATGATAAGATATTTTAATGAGAAAGTCTCGACCATAGCTCACATATTCTGTAAACTAAACCTTTCATGGGCAGAAACTGAGGTAGTGTTTGGAATAATACTTTTGATTATTACCTGGCACTTATAAAGTGAGCATGTTCCCTAAAATGAATTGTGGGCATGATCCACAGTACTTCTGCCTTTTTGGGTTGCCAGGAGATGTGTAATGGGCTGGGTCTGGGACATGATCAATATTTATTTGAGAGACAGGTATTGCTAACTGCCTTGAAGGAAATAATGATATGCTGCCTTCTCAAGAAGTCCTCCTTGAATCCAGCAGTCTGGGCAACCTTGCTCCCAATCTTATATTTTTAGAGAAAATTGTTGAGAAAATGTGAACCAGCTATAGAATGTACTTATAAGCAGATTTCCTGGACCTATTTCAATCTATTAGTTGTTCTGGTTGATGCCTCCATCCAAACCTGGTTGGGAGAATATATGAAAAAGACATCATTTTTATTACCCCTCAGGAGCATAAGATTCTCCTACATACTATGCAAGGATTGAGAAGGTTGGAATTTAGGAATACTATATTTCAATTGTTCCATTACTTCCAAAGCATAGGTAGATAGGTAGGTAGGTAAATGAATGGATAATAAACAGGGTGCTTTTACCAGTAGGAGTCCTTAGCAATGGTGACATGCATTTATCTTCAACCATATGGATTATTGCTATAGAAAGGGCTTAAGTTAAAGATCACCCACAAACTGCATTTTGGTGAAAATTCATCACTTTTCATATGAGAGAATCAAGACAATCATAATGACCTATTGTTGTTGTACTTATACTTGTTAAATTAATGTCACCCTTCCCATGTAGACCAGACAGGAAACACAACCAGATGAGCTAATCTACTTTACCGTAAAGCTATAATAATACAGTCTTGCAAGTCTGATAGTAAAAATCTCCCACTATTTCTTTTACAGCCTCATAAATTAGCGAGGTTCTGAATTTCTTCATCTGCCAGTTATGTAGGCCATGCCCTCTCTTATCTCATGTTCCTAAGGCAGCATCTCTCCCCTCCCCCACTTCATATACCATTCTCACATAATATTACACAAGACCACCTTCTCCACCTGCAACCCTAACTTGCCAACAGTTTCATGTGGTGAAGGAGATGCTAATCCTCAGACAATGTTTGCCAATCAGAGTCACTGTACCTTGGCATAGTCACCCTTTCAGGATCAGGTTAGAACTCTCATTTATTGTTCTAGAGCAAGGGTCTCCAACCTTTTGGACCTCAGGGATCACCAAACTCATAATTTTAAATCCCGTAGACCACTGGGGTGGGGGGAAGGCTCAGCCGCCTTTCAGGCCTACCTGTCTGCTTCTGCAAGGCCTTCAGGTGGGAGGCCCAAGAGAAAGTGCCTGGTCCAGGCACACAGCCTGGAAACCTCTTTTGTGTTCCTTCTCTCAAGAAGCTTGGTCAATCTGAGTGAAGGAAAACGAGGACAGGCAGACTGATAGTGGCTTGCTGACATTGGTGGGAAAGTCAGTCCCATAGTCCAGAGCTGTGGTAGTCACAGGACTGGCCCTTTGGTCATCCCAGAGCAGCTCCTTCCAGGTGCACTGGCCTGCAGAGGAGTTGCCTGCTCCCTGGCAGGCCAGTGCACCTGGGTGGAGGAGCTGCTTCAGGATGACCAAAGGGCCAGTCCTGTGACTACCACAGCTTTGGAAAATGGGACCAGGTCATGGTGGGGTTGGAAATCTCTGCCATAGGGGGTGGCATGTGCAATGTGCAACTTTGCAGGTGGTGCAACATGCAAAAAGGAGCACAGCGCTTGCTGGCCTGAATGAGATAATGGTGCTGTTATAGAGAGGGGGGGTGGCCCAAGCGGGCTGAAGTGGCAGTGGCCATGGCTGGAAGGTCAGGAGTGAAGTGCTACTTGCATTTGCATGGCATCAGCATTCTGCCTTCAGCATGGTATATTTGTGCCAGCTGGAGGCACCAAGGCAGCCCTTGACTCCTGCCATTTGGGGCTCAGAGTGATAAACCGCATCCAGGAAGCACTACAGCTTTTTTCCATTTTATCATTTCTTCCCTACATTACAGTACATTGGTCATAACTGTCCTATTTTAAATTTAATCAGCATCAAGATAGAATCTTAACCGGTGCACCATTATTATTTTTTGCACAACATAATCAAGGCAATGCAGCAAAGAAAGCAAGGCTAACAAATCTCAGTTCCCCCGCTTCATGCTAAATTTCTTTTAAGAATTTCAGCTCATTCCCATTTTAAATACATAGGCATATTCATGTCTGGGATTTATCCACCAATCTAATTCAAAGAGAAGTCTTTAAAACCCGGTGATGTCCGGAAAGGGACGGCTGATTTAAATAATAATTTTTAAAAATCACAATCAAAGGGGATTTGGGCAGCTAACACTGGAAAAGCCAACTTTGGAAAGCACCAGCTGGATACAAAAGAGGAAAGATTTTTTTTCCCCAGAAAGAGCCACAGGGAAAGAAGGGGGAAGAACCAGTCGGCTTTGTATGGAAAAGTCAGGCAAAGATACCTCAAAGATATCTTCAGGAGAAGGAGGAGGGGGAGATTTCCTCTTCCTCCTCCTGGAACCGCTGCTGCTCTTCTTCCTTTTCTTCCCACCCATAGCCACCTAACCTCTGAAGATCCAGTATTTCCACCTCATCCAAAAGGCTGGGGGCAGAAGGGTGAAAGGGGTGGTGAGAGCTTTGTGGGGTCCCCCTAATGGGGGATGGCTTGAAGTAGACGAAGGGCTCGGCTTGGCATACAAGAGCCAGCACTGGGCTCAACCTGCCAGCTGGAGGAGAGCTGCTGCCGGGGACTGATGAGGGGGCGCTTGGGGCTCAGAGCAGTAAACCACATCCAGGAAGCACTACAACAGAGGGAAGCAGCTGGAGTCAACGCTGGCTTTGCTGTCCATTGCAGATGCTAGATCAGCCCCCTTCAAACTCTTATCTCTCGAGGAGCCCGGCCGAAGTTTCCCGTGCCGTTTCAGCGAGTGCTTCTTGAGAGACGAGAGTTTGCAGGGGGCCAATCTAGCGTCTGCAATGGACAGCAAAGCCAGCGTTGACTCCGGCTGCTTCTCTCTGCTAACAGGCGGCCAAGCTAACTGCCTGAAGAACCCCATCCTGTCTCTGGGAATCAAAGCGCTGAAGCGTGAGTGGTGCAGGAAACCTTGGCTGGGCTCCCCGAGAGAAATGCAACGATTTCTCTGTGGACCAGCAAAATTTTCTCACGGACCACCAATTGGTGACCGCTGTTTTAGAGGGCATTTGAGGGTTGAAAAGTAGTTACCCTTTGCACTGTTTTTTTCCTTTTTTTCACTGTGCATTTTTCCTAATGCACTTTTTCTTTTTTTATTAAGCCTATGCTTGTTTTTCATATTTTATTTTATTATAATAGAAAAATATAATTATATATTTTTATGGATGAAAGCTGCTTGAACAGCATTAAATTACAGTAGATACTAATTTAGTAAATAAATAAGTAACCTGATTGCAAAAGCATTTCTAGATTAAGCAAGGAGACATTCTGGATATGGGAAAAGACTTAGCTCTTGACTGCTTTCTTCTTCCCAGGGAAAGTAAAGATCACTCATCAGATCCAAAACTCTAGATTCAGACTTTCAAGATTCATTTCATATACAGAATAGACTACCCAACAGTTTTTAATGCAATTGACTATACTAATTTTTGTGAAGAAATTACCTTTGTTGATGAAAGTTGAACTTCTTTCACTACTGGAAAAAATATCTCATAGTAAAATAGTTTCATCATCATCTCCTTAATTAATTTTCTGCATGATTTCTTTT
Organism: Pantherophis guttatus; assembly: GCF_059756535.1. NCBI lineage: Eukaryota > Metazoa > Chordata > Lepidosauria > Squamata > Colubridae > Pantherophis > Pantherophis guttatus. Next base: position 100,204,712 of record NC_142066.1, read on the forward strand.
TATGTTGTTTGAGTGAATTGCATATAGTAACAGTAACAGAGTTGGAAGGGACCTTGGAGGTCATCTAGTCCAACCCCCTGCTCATGCAGGAGACCTATACTAGGGATATTTGTTGTAGTTAGTTGCAAAGTTGTGTCCAACCCATCACGACCCCATGGACAACGTTCCTCCAGGCCTTCCTGTCCTCTATCATCCTCTGCAGTCCATTTAAGCTCGCGCCTACTGCTTCAGTGACTCCATCCAGCCACCTCATTCTCTGTCGTCCCCTTCTTTTGCCTTCAATCTTTCCCAGCATTAGGCTCTTCTCCAGTGAGTCCTTCCTTCTCATTAGGTGGCCAAAATATTTGAGTTTCATCTTCAGGACCTGGCCTTCTAAAGAGAAGTCAGGGTTGATCTCCTCTAGGACTGATCGGTTTGATCGCCTTACAGTCCAAGGGACTTGCAGGAGTCTTCTCCAGCACCATAGTTCAAAGGCCTTAATTCTTTGCGGCTCAGCCTTTCTTATGGTCCAACTTTCACAGCCATACATTGCAACTGGGAAAACCATAGCTTAGACTATACACACTTTTCTTGGCAGCAGTGATGCAAGGGTGAAATGCTACCGGTTCGGGCCAGTTCGCCTAAACTAGTAGTAAAAAATTCTACTGATTCGCCAAACCAGTAGTAAAAAAATGAAAAAAAAAGTTCTGATGATCAGCTGAGTGATGTGCGATCGTCAGAACTTTTTTTTTTTTTGTTACTTTTTTAGTATTTTTTTATTACCGGTTCTCTGGAACCGGTAGTTAAAAATGCTTTAAAAAGTTTTTTAAAAATGTTCCGACGATCGCACGTCGTTCACCTGATTGTCAGAACTTTTTTTCTTTTTTGGCATTTTTTTTACTACCGGTTCGGGCAAATAGGTAGTAAAAAATGCTTTAAAAAGGTAAAAAAAGGCTCTGACGATTACAGCTGTGCTGCACGATTTGCGGAGCCTTTTTTTTACTTTTTTAAAGCATTTTTTTACTACCTATTCACTCGAGCCGGTAGTAAAAAATGCTTTAAAAACATTTTTTAAAAGGTTCCCACATGCGCCAAGCTGATCAACCACCCCCATGCTGTTCTACTTACCTTCCTAAGCCTCCTTTTGGTGCGCACTGCACCTGCACACACGCATCTCATGTTTGGTGCACACTGTGGATGTGTGCATGCAGTGCCCATTTGGCACGCATGCGCAACCAGCGAACCGGTAGTAAACCGGTTCAGATTTCACCACTGGGGTGATGTCTCTGCTTTTTAGTATGCGATCTAGATTTGCCATAGCTTTCCTCCCCAGGAGCAAGCGTCTTTTAATTTCTTGGCTGCAGTCCCCATCTGTGGTGATCTTGGAGCCCAGGAAATTAAAATATGTCATTACCTCCATTTCTTCCCCATCTATTTGCCAGGAATAGAGAGGGCCTGATGCCATAATCTTAGTTTTCTTAATGTTGAGTTTCAAGTCAACTTTTGCACTCTCCTTCTTTACCCGCATCAATAGGCTCTTTAATTCCTTTTCACTTTCTGCCATTAGAGTGGTATCATCTGGATAGCTGAGGTTATTGATATTTCTCCCAGCAATCTTAATTCCAAGTTTTGATTCATTTAGCCCCGCCTTTCTCATGATGTGCTCTGCATATAAGTTAAATAGGCAAGGCGACAGTATCCAGACTTGCCGGACTCCTTTCCCAATTTTGAACCAATCAGTGGTTCCATGTCGAGTTCTCACTGTTGCTTCTTGACCTGCATATAGGTTTTGCAAGAGACAAATAAGATGGTCTAATACACCCATCTCTTTGAGAACTTGCCACAATTTGTTGTGATCCACACTATCAAAGGCTTTAACATAATCAATGAAGCAGAAGTAGATGTTTTTCTGGAACTTTCCAGCTTTCTCCATGGTCCAGCATATGTTGGCAATTTGATCTCTAGTTCCTCTGCCTCTTTGAAATCTTGCCTGCACTTCTGGTAGTTCTCGATCCACATACTGCTGGAGCCTAGCTTGTAGGATTTTAAGTATAACCTTACTAGGATGTGAAATGAGTGCAATGTTGCAATAGTTTGAACATTCTTTGGCATTGCCTTTCTTTGGAATTGGAATGTAAACTGACCTTTTCCAATCCTGTGGCCACTGTCTAATTTTCCAAATTTTCTGGCATATTGAGTGTAGCACTTTTACAGCATTGTGTTTTAAGATTTTGAATAGTTCAGATGGAATAATGTCTCCTCCATTAGCTTTGTTGTTGCTCAGATTTCCTAAGGCCCATTTGACTTCACATTCTAGGATGTCTGGCTCGAGGTCAGTGACCACGCCATCTTGGTTATCAGGGATGTTAAGCTCGTTCTTGTATAGTTCTTCTGTGTAATTTTGTCACCTCTTCTTAATCTCTTCTGCCACTGTTAGGTCCCTGCCATTTTGGTCCTTTATCATGCCTATCTTTGCATGAAACGTTCCCTTCATATCTCCAATTTTCTTGAAGAGATCTCTGGTCTTCCCTATTCTATTGTTTTCTTCTATTTCTTTGCACTATTTATTTAAGAATGCATTCTTATCTCTTCTAGCTATTCTCTGGAATTCTGCATTCAATTGGGTGTATCTTTCTCTTTCTCTCTTGCCTTTTGCTTCCCTTCTTTCCTCGGCTATTTGCAAAGCTTCCTCAGACAACTATTTTGTTTTCTTGCCTTTCTTTTTCTTTGGTTTTAGTTGCTACCTCTTGTACAATGTTGTGAACCTCCATCCATAGTTCTTCGGGCACTCTGTCTATCAGATCTAATTCCTTAAAGCTATTTGTCATCTCTATTGTATATTCATCACGGATATGATTTAGTTCATACCTGTGTGGTCTAGTGCTTTCCCCTACTTTCTTCAATTTAAGCCTAAATTTTGCAACGAGAAGCTCAGGATCTGAGTCACAGTCAGCTCCTCATCATGTTTTTAGTGACTGTAGAGAGCTTCACCATCTTTGGCTGCAGAGCATATCGTCAATCTGATTTCTGTGTTGACCGTCTGGTGATATCTATGTGTAGAGACATCCCTTGGGTTGTTGGAAAATTGTGTTTGCTATGACTATCGTATTCTCTTGGCAAAATTCTACCAGCCTGTGCCCTGCCTCATTTTGTACTCCAAGGCCAAACTTGCTTGTTATTCCGGTTATCTTTTGGCTTCCTACTTTAGCATTCCAATCCCCCATGATGATAAGGACATCATTTTTTGGTGTTAATTCTATAAGGTGTTGTAGGGCTTCATAGAACCAGTCAATGTCATCCTCTTCAACACCCGTGGTTGGGACATAGACTTGGATTCGAACTGAGATCATCAGTCATTTTGGGGATTATATCCCAATACTGCTTTTCCTATTCTTTTATTGACTCTGAAGGCTACTCCATTTCTTCTGAGGGATTCTTGCCCGCTTAAGAAGAAATTTTAAATGTTTTAATTGGTTTGTATTTTTAATTTTGGGCCAAATTTATATATATTTTAATTGTTTTTAATATTTGTATTTCATGTTTTTTAATTCTGGCTGTACACTGCCCTGAGTCCTCAGGGAGAAGGGCGGTATATAAATTTAAAAATAAAAAAAAATAAAAATAATAAAAATAAATAGTATGCCTGATGATCATCTGAATTAAATTCATCCATTCCTCTCCATTTTAGTTCGCTGATTCCTAAGATGTCGATGTTCAGTCTTGTCATCTCTTGTTTGACCATGTCCAGCTTGCCTTGATTCATGGATCTTATATTCCAGGTTCCTATGGAGACTAGATCTTTACAGCATCAGACTTTCCTTTCACCACCAGATGCATCCATAGCAGAGCGTCTTTTCGGCTTTGGCCCAGTCACTTCACTCTTTCTGGCGCTACTAATACTAGCCCTCTGCTTTTCCCCAGTAGCATATTGGACACCTTCCGACCTGAGGGGCTCATCTTCCGGCATCATATCTTTTTTCCTTTTGGTACTGTCCATGGGGTTTTAATGGCAAAGATACTGGAGTAGGTTGCCATTTCCTTCTCCAGTGGATCACGTTTTGTCAGAACTCTCTGCTATGACCTGTCTATCTTGGGTGGTCCTGCATGGCATAGCTCATAGCTTCATTCAGCTATGGAAGCACCTTTGCCATGACAAGGCAGTAATCCATGAATGGGATACTAGAGATATAAATGATGCTAAATAAATAAATTATACAGGTATGATATATTAGAGCCCACTCCCAGTTGGAACATAGAAAATGTTCTCAAGACTTATTGGACCAATGTAAGGTGGCGGTGGGAGACAGGAAGGCTGCTTGAGAAAAGAATCTCAAGCATTCTCAATAGTTTCTAAGCTACATTATGGTGTCAGGCCCAGAGAAAAAGCCATTTGAAAAGAGCCATTTTATTTAGGACTACAAAGCTGATATCTAGGACTAAATGTATTCTCTATCTAGTTTTGACTGTGCATATGCTAATGTGCATATGCCAAAACAAAAAAAATGTATCTGAAAAACATGGTGATAGGGATTTACTGCTTATTTTTCTGGCAGCCAATTAATAGGCATAAAACTTAGAATGCTTTTCTTATGGGGGACCTTTATTTTATTCTGAAGATTTATTTTGGAAAATAAATGATCAGGCAAAAATCAGTTCATCATCACACTGTGTCAAGTCATGAGAGTCTCAAAATGCAAATGAACTGACTCTTTATAAACTGATTTGTTTCTTTATTTCAGCAGTGAAATATTTCAGTACTTTCAGACTATGGAATTGATACTTTTATGTCATGTTTACTTGAAGAGAACACTATTTGGATCCAAAATAGCACATTTGAAAGTAAAAATAATTTAAATCTGTTAGGAAATGGCTACTGTCTAACTAGTTGGTCAGGCAATATATAAACTATCAATACATGTTTGTCAAAAGGTATTATATTGCTTTAAGACTGTATTGCATCATCCTGTATCCTGATTGGTTAAGCTCTAGCCAATGTACTTAAGGGGAAGCCTGAATCATGGCTTATGGGCACTACACCATTTTATCTGCTTATTTGCTGTTACTCTCTACCTGTTCTCTCTGTATGATCATTGTTTGATCATTGCTACTTGTTGCTTTCTATTATTTATTGAATGTTTTAATACTGAACTTGTTCTGTTTGAAACTCAAGAAGAACTGTTTTATTGTGTAATGGCAGCAATGGTAAGAAGACTTTGTTCTTGGAATATCCCTGAATTGATATTTTAACTATCACCTTATCTGTGTATGACTTTGATTGTTATTGGACTTTGCTTTACTTTTTTCTAATAAAAAGTAAAAGACTACCACAACTCAGTGTGTCAGTATATTAACTGTGGTTATTCATTCTCAGCTGCTTTCATGTGCATACTCAAGGGGTACTCTGCTCAATAACCCATAACATCGAATGTACAAAGGCCCAACAATACTGGAAGGACACAAAGGAAATTATTGAAGAAATAATAAACCAACAAGTAGAAAACACTCCAGAATTTTTTTTATTTGGAATGATAACAACACAACACAACAAAGAGACAAAATACCTCATCATACACATCTTGACAGCAGCACGGTTACTGTTTGCGCAAAATTGGAAATCAGATCAACTCCCAACCAAAGACAAACTAATCTCGAAGATAACAGAATGTGCCGAAATGGATAGACTGACACTAGAACTCCAAGATAAAGAAGAAAGTGAATTCTATCTTGTATGGCACCAGTGGTATCAATGGCTAGAAAAGAAAATCAGTACAAATATAGATGAAAGAAAATAGGGTAGAAAAAATAAAACCGGAAATAAATAAATTAAGAGGAGATGCAAGATTATTTCCAATCTAAAACATCCAAATTGACAAAGTATTACTTATATATTAACTTATAAAGCAATATATATTCTGATGATGATCAAAACATATATGTAAAGTTTGGTGTGGGTAGGTTGGTGGTGGGAACTTGTTTGTCTTTGTAATGTCTTTGTATTTTTTGTATTGTCTTTATATCTCTGTTTAAAACTCAATAAAAAAAAATAAATAAAAAATAACCCATAACATCGGTTATGAGCCAAGAATATCCTTAACAAAATCAATTTAGGTAAATTTGAGACTGAAGACAAGCATCGTGAACATGTTTGATGTGTAAAAAAATAGTCATATCATGGAGAAATTGGATAATTTTTCCTTCTCAGAAAACCCTAGGAACAAATCCAGTCCATAAATCTGATGGAAGGAGATTAGAACAAATCAAGGAAAGCATACCTTCATGGAGCCCATAATTAATTTGTGAAAATCTTAATCAATCTTGCCCTGACAGCTACCTGAGATAATTACAGTACTCTGATGAACAGTAGGACTGGCCAATTCTGTCGTCGTCATCATAATCATCGTCATTTTGGCATTCCAGAAAATTGGTGAAAGATGGGGACTGATTGTCATAGAGAAAAATCTGTCTGTGTGGTCACGAAGAGTTTTCGCACATAATCAATCAATCTTGAATGCTAAGATGGTAGACTAATTCATTCAGTCACAACTACATGGCAAAAAACATGTAAAATAGGAAGAAAGTCCAACTCTCAAGCCTTTCTTTTATTTAAATAATGGAATTTGTGGATTTATAAATAGTATAAAGTATAGTATAAAGTACTGTATAGTATAGTATAGTATAAAATTCTGTGTTATTATTCTGGTGTAGTAATTTTGTTCCATTTTGGCACTGTTTTCTCCTCTCGCATGCAATTAAATTAGAGTCATTTTTTCCAATTAATAGTTTAGAATAATTCTAGATACCAAATTTAATAGATTCAATAGATTGAAAGTTGATTGAAATCAGTAATCAGCTTTCTAAATGTTTTCATCAAGAAAAAATATTTAATTGTCTTTTTTTAAAAAAATTAACTCAGTATATGATTTTATAGTTCAGATTGATAAAACATTATTTCATTTTATATTAAGGCAGTTAAATAGTCTCAGATATTGCTATATTATTATCATAGCTATTTAAGCAGAGGCATAAAATCTAAGGTACTTATCCCTTAGATTTACCATACTTGGGAAAGTGGTGTTTAGTTTTTTTTACAGATGTTTTATTTATTTTTTTCAAAATTTTCAAAGTGGATCCTGGCATAAATATTGTCATAATCATAAAAACACTGCAATTCTGTAGCAAGATATGAACAATTAAGGGTTTTAGAAGTTGAAGTAAGATCACAATATTTCAGATGAAATTATTAACTTTAGCTACAAATTCTTAACATTAAAAATCCTATCTTTGATATGAACAATTAAAGGTTTTAGAAGTTGAAGTAAGATCACAATATTTCAAATGAAATTATTAACTTTAGCTACAAATTCTCAACATTAAAAATCCTATCTTTTCCTGTGTTAAATTAACAACATTCTGTGGCAAATTACTACAAATATATTGTAGTTTAGCACTGTGACAGAGACTAGATCAAACTCAGATTCTTGTCCAAAATCACTTGGGTGTGATTTAAATTACTCTTTCTCATGTTCAGCCCTGGGACAGCATCTAACAAACTTTCTGGGCTGAGAAACATAGCATCTTCATGTCTGGCTAGTACCTGAATGGGAGACTTCGAAGGAATATCAAAGCTATAGGTTAGATTAGGAAACTGAAATAATATTCTGGAAGAAGGCGGTAATAAATTTCTGTACTTTTTTTCTGATGCAAAGAAACATACCTTTACATGGACTTGATTTTGTCAGAAAACTATGTTTACAGAGTAGGTGACTGATTTTGATTTTAATTATCTTCTGTCCTGCAAGAATGTCTGTTAAAAGAAAATAGAGTCAGCAGATTTATCATCTGATTCCAGGTTGAAAAGTATTTCATGCTGAAAGCTTTCAGGACTTTTTAACTGGTAAAACCAAAAATATATTTTTTTTATTGAAAAAGTTTTTCAAATACAGATTTTCCCCCCTTTTCCCCCCCTCCTCCCTAATCCCCCCTCCCCCTCCCCTCCCCCTGTGGCTTCTCCAGAATAAAACCCAAATTAATAACAGATTATATAATACTTTACCATCCTTTTTGCTCCACCCCCCATATGCTGACCCTTTCTTTCTAACAATATTATTATATCCCCCTTATACTATACATTTCAAAGCAACATTCAGCTGTAAAATTATATAACAAATCCTAATTTGGCAATTTCGGCTCATAATCTATCCATTTCCTCCTCCCCCATGCATATATCTCTTAATTCAAATCTTTTATGTATATTAATATAGCATAACATCCCTTTTCCTAAACTAAACAATCAGTAAGCTAACCTATCTCCACCCTTCTAACAATATTATTATATCCCCCTTATACTATACATTTCAAAGCAACATTCAGCTGTAAAATTATATAATAAATCCTAATTTAGCAATTTCAACTCATAATCTATCCATTTCCTCCTCCCCCATACATATATCTCTTAATTCGAATCTTTTACGTATATTAATATAACATAACATCCCTTTACCTAAACTAAACAATCAGTAAGCTAACCTATCTCCACCCACTTTCCTACAGGTCTACCATACATAATACCATAGGGTAACATCAAATTCTAGTTCCAACAGTATGTTCAGTATCTTCAATTACCATCTGCCCCCATCAATAGTAAGTATTTTCGTATAGCAAAAAACCACCCGAGTGACTTTATATTTGTATTCCATATAGTGTCTTTTGTAATGTCTTTCATCTAGATTATTCATTCCAACCACCATGTTAGGGTAACAATCAGATCTTCTGCATGCCCCAATCCCATAATTCTCTTGCCTTTTAGCTCAGCATAAATGTAATCCATTCGTCAAAGAGTCCAACATAGAAAGTTCCAATCCACTCAATTTAAGGCCATCTTCCACATCCCAAGAGTACAGCACTGCAGAGATCTGTCACTCTCCTCAAGATAATATAAACCAGTACTTTGCCTCAACTATATTTTCATATATTCAATCGTCTCTTAAGTAACTGGCATTACACTGTTGTTTGGTCTAAAATTTTTTATTTATGTAGGACCTGCTTCTTCTTTTCTTAACTTTTTGTGGCTTAGATCTCCATCCTGGTTTCCTTTCTATGAGTTGTATATCAACTGTTTGATTTCCATGCTGGTCTGTAGCTTGATAAGTCATCACATTAGAATCCAAAGCCGCCTCTCTTGTATTTATAGGTAATCCAACTATAACCTCTGAAGGAGAATCCAGAAGCGGCTCGTCCACTAAAGCCTCTGTAGCTTGTTGTTTTTCCATTACCTCCACCACCATATGCTTAGCCTGAATTTCAATCTCTTTTTGATTTTGCTTTTCTTTATTCCCCTCGTGTGTTATACATGGAGATGTTGAGCCCATTTTAAAACCCTTATAGTAAAATTCTTCTGCTTTTTCAACAGTATTTAGTTGATATCTTTCTCCTTGATATCTCAATATTATACCAACTGGAACATCCCACCTAAATGGGATGTTTTGTTTCTTTAGCTCAGTCACCAAAAATCCAAAATCCTTTCTATCTTTTAACATCTTGGGCAGTAGCTTTTTAAATATCCAAATCTTCCTTCCATGCATTTCAAGAGTGGAGTTAAAAGACTTTTGCACAATATCATTTCTTATTTCTTTATCAGTAAAGTAGATCACCACATCTCTAGGCAACTGCCTTTGCTTTGCCACCCAAGAATTAACTCTGTAGGCCTTATCAATCTTGCAGGATACCTCTTCAGGACTAACCTTTAAAATCCCAGCCAGAACTTCAGCAGACTGTCAGGGCATTTATTAATCCCATGTTTGGCTCTGGGACTAATTACCCTGGTTTAAAGGACGCATTGTGCATTGAGCAATTGGGACTTGGTTAATTTTTGTAACAGCATCTTTCCATTCATAATTCAAAGAGTTAATAATGATGCTGATCATTTGAATATCTTCAATGTTATGGCCTCTTTCTCTCAATTCTGTTCTCAGACCTTTCAGTTTGGTCAAATGTCCTCCAATTTGTTCACCGGGTTTCAATCTCAAACCGTGGAGTTCAGACATGAGTAAACATGAAGATTCAATTGAGATAGGCCTGTAGCAATTTTCCAATTCAGCCCAAATTTGTCGGGCTGTTGTGTTTGGTGGAAAAATGACCTGCAGTTCAGTATCCATGGACATCAATAATGTTGTGCGAGCTCTTATCTCTAGATCTCGTATTGCAAAGTCCCATGGTTGTGCAGGAGGGTTAAAAACCATAAAATGAGTGCCTTCTCTAAGAAGCAATAGTGTAATCTCACTGACCCAGGCTTTGTAATTGTGTCCTGACATTTTTAGTTTTGACTCACCAGTTAGTGGAGAGACAGAAAATGCCTGGTAAGGAGCCTGCACTTGGTACGCTGGCTGTGCTGGCAGAAATACCTGTGGTATTTGCTGTGCCTGTTGTGGACCTAAAAATGGTCTTGGTTGTGCCATTGGAGGTGGGCCAGGAAGTGGCCCTCTTTGCACTTGTGGCTGGGGCACATATGCAGGCATTTGCAGCTGCTGTGGCTGATGCACTGGAATCTGCTGTATTCCAGTTGCCATTTGTGCTTGAGCTGCAATATTGGCATGACCTGCTGGGGATGCAGTCATTTGCCTTTGCTGCATAAAGTTTAATTGTGTTCCATCTAAAAGGACACCAACACCGCCAGGGGGTGTTTGAGTTTGGGCCTGTGGAAACACTTGTGGCATTTCAGCTTCCTGTAGTAAATTACTTTTGCCAGCAGATGGTGCTGCACCTTTGGGCAGCTTTGCATACGTGGGATTGTATGCTTTAGAGTAGGAGTGGTTATGTAAGACATGTGTAACTTGATCAGGGAGACTTTCATGTGACGTATGCAGTGCTCTTTGCCTTAATTGGCCTGACACAGGATCCACCAGGGGGAGTGTCTTTGGCTCTGAGCAAGAAGACAATATGGCGCTTTTTGAAAAATTTAAGTTATCTCCCATATCTTGCTCAAGCATAGATATAGCCATTTTTGCCTGGGATAGCTGCTGTTCATAGAGTTTTATACGGTCACGATAGGCTTTCATGGCCAGCTGATCCAGGGTGAGCTTAGAGCTTCGAGGAGAATAATGAATTGTTTCTCTCTCTGCGTGGGAGTAATTTTGCTCAGCAGTGCTTGCACCAAGCTTTACAAATTCAGAAGGTTCTGGGGAGACTTTTTCAGAGCTTGGAAGATCAGAAGAAAATGTTACTGACCTCAGTCGTAAATCATCATCTTCAAAAACAGCTTCTGTCTTATCTGTCTCCATTTCTGTTCCCACGGCTTTTTCTTGTTCCAGGCGTGTGGCTGTAGTAAGGGGCTGGAAATCTGGAAACCTCCTTTCTGCCACCTTCTCAGCAAAACACATTTTGTATTTGTTTTACTTCTGTTTCGGCATCTCAGCAATATAATTAGCGTACCTCAGTAGCTAAAAACTAATTGCCTATGCGCTCTTATCAGAAATAACAAAACAAGGAAAAAAGCCATAAATCAAACCATCCTCTGCTACCAGAATGTCAGGGCATTTATTAATCCCATGTTTGGCTCTGGGACTAATTACCCTGGTTTAGAGGAGGAGATGAATCGAGGCTTATTCCAAGTTTGCAATAATCTGAAAAGAAACGCGAAGGAAGGTTTCTAATTAAAACTCATTTATTTGTTATAAAGAAAATAAAACACCTCACTAAGAAAAGTTAATTGTTACATTTTTGAAAGTAATTCGGGCCGGCTATCTTTCAGCCGGACCTTGCTGGAAAAAAGAACAAAGGAAAGAGTGTGAAGCAAGTGAAGGAATGTGGGTGGATACGGAAACACGTAGCTTACTGATAAGAAGTTGGCAAAGCTACGGAGAGTCTGACAGTCCAGAAATAATGAGCTTAGCTTGTAAATAAAATAACGCAGTGACACAGACATCTTTCTCAAATCTTCTCCTTTATCTTCCTGTATTCCCCTAATTCTGACCGCAAATTCCATAAATCTGAATTGCATCATTATGACTTCATTTTCAATCCTTTGTTTTATATTATCTGCATTGTAAGTCTTGTAGTCAGCTTCCTTTATTTTTGGCTCTACTTCTGAGCTATTTTCTTGAATCATTGTTAAGTCATTTTCAATTCTTTGTATTTTATTATCCAAATTATGAATCTTGTAATCAACTTCCTTCATAATAGACTCTGTTTCTGAATTAAACTTTTCATCCATCTTTATCATTGCGTCTAAGAAACTTATCATATGTTGCTTGAATTTATCATACTTTTGTTGAACCAACTCTTTAATTTCCTGTCTAAATTTTTCAAGGTTCTGCATCTGCAAACTCGAAACTTGTTCATGTGGTTTATGAATGGGGGAGCCCCCCCCCACAGCTTGGTTGTCTGGCTTTGTGAGTTTTAACACCATCCTGCCACACAAGCAGATTTTTTTTCTTTTTTCCCCTTTAAAGAAGAAGACTTCTCTCCAAACAATATCAATATCAAGTCTCTAAGAAGGAAGAAGCATGAAATAAGAATTTTTCTCTTCACTTCTAGCCAGCGCTGTTGTCTCAGTTACTTTGTAACATATTAAACTAGTCAAACGGAAGGACTTTCGCTTTCAGCTCTTCTCAAGCCTCAGCCAGTCGCCATTTTAAACTTTCTTTTTTTCCCCCTTCCACTCTTCTTTGCTTTTAAAGTCAGTCTTAGGGTTGTTAGAAGTACTTGCAGTTTAGGGTCCCAGGTCCAGATTTCATCCTTCTTATTCAGAAAGTCTGTTAGTTTTCGTTGGTTGGTCTGGTCCCATCGCCTGGCTCTGCAAAGCGCAGAGTTCGCCCGAAGCCCGGAGCAGCGGCGAGGAGAATAGGGAGCCACATCCTGCTTCCTCCCCAGAGGGCTCTACCTGCCCTCGCTGGCTCTGTCTCACGTTTCCTTATGGAAACGGAGTTTTTCGAGCCGCCTTTCAGGTGTAAAGGCGGCTCTTTACGGGCGACGGGGCTGGCGGTCTCAAAGGACCGTCTGGCGGCGACGGAAGCCAGACCGGAAGCCCCAAACCAAAAAATAATTTTAATCACAAACTGATATTGCTAGCTACTACCTTTTGACAACTGCATTAGCTTAATTAGAGCATCCTTATTCTCAGACTTCTGAGGAATATTTGTTCCTAGGTCTTGCAGAAAATGTGGAATAGCAGTCAAATCTTCATTGCAAAAAAGAAAGAAAGAAGAAAGTAAGTAAGAAAGAGAAAAAAAATCAATTCAAAATGCATTTATTTAAACATCCTAACGAAATAGCTTCAAAAACTCCACTATCATCCCAGTGCTGAAGAAGCCTTCCATCAAGGAACTGAATGACTACAGACCAGTTGCTCTAACATCTGTAGTTATGAAAATCTTTGAAAGGCTAATGATGTCCCACCTGAAAATCATCACGGATCTGCTGTTAGACCCCCTGCAATTTGCATACCAAGCAAATAGATCGACAGATGATACTGTTAATATGGCTCTGCACTACATCCTACAACATCTTGAATCTTCAAAGACCTATGCAAGGGTCCCCTTTGTAGACTTTAGTTCAGCATTCAATATCATCATACCGGACATTCTTCTAACTAAACTAAATCAGGTAGTGGTATCTGAACACACTTGTAAGTGGATCATAAGCTTCTTAACAGACAGGAAGCAGCAGGTGAAGCTAAGCAGAATCACATCAGGTACCTGTACAAATAACACAGGGGAACCCCCAAAGACGTGTGCGCTCTCCTCTTCTCTATATATACCAATGACTGCATCTCAAATGATCCATCTGTTAAACTACTGAAGTTTGCAGATGATACAACGGTGATTGGTCTCATTCGAGACAATGATGAATTCACATACAGACAAGAGGTTGAACAACTAGCCTCATGGTGCGACCAGAACAATCTGGAACTGAACACACTGAAAACTGTAGAAATGGTGGTAGGAGAAACCCTCCCATACTTCCCCCTCTTACAATACTAGACAACACAGTATCAAGAGTAGAGACCTTCAAATTTCTAGGTTCTATCATATCTCAAGATCTAAAATAGACACCTAACATCAAAAAAGTCATCAAAAAAGCACAACAAAGAATATTCTTTCTGCGTCAACTCCGGAAGCTCAAACTGCCCAAAGAGCTGCTGATACAGTTCTACAGAGGAATTATTGAGTCTGTCATCTGCACCTCTATAACTGTCTGGTTTGGTTCTGCAACCCAACAAGACAGACACAGACTTCAAAGGATAATTAGACCTGGTGAAAAAACAATTACTACCAACTTGCCTTCCATTGTGGACCTGTATATTGCACAAGTCAAAAAGAGGGCTGTGAAAATATTTACAGACTCCTCGCATTCTGGACATAAATTGTTTCAACTCCTACCCTCAAAATGACACTATAGAGGACTGCACACCAGAACAACTAGACACAAGAACAGTTTTTTCCCAAATGCCATCACTCTGCTAAACAAATAATTCCCTCAACACTGTCAAACTATTCACTAAGGCTGCATTACTATTACTATTACTATTAGTCTTCTCGTCATTCCTATCACCGATCTCCTCCCACTTATGACTGCATGACTGTAACCTTGTTGCTTGTATCCTTACAATTTATATTGATATTGTTCCTGATTGCTTATTTATACCCTATGACTATCATTAAGTGTTGTACCTTATGATTCCTGACGAATGTATCTTGTCTTTTTATGTACACTTAGAGTATATGCACCAAAGACAAATTCCTTGTGTGTCCAATCACACTTGGCCAATAAAGAATTCTATTCTGTTCTATTCTAAACTATCCTAGGAGTTATTTGTAGCATCTGTAATTGCTGACCATTGCTGAAAAGGAACTTCCACAATAAAATCCTTCTGGCAAAAAAAAAATCATATATTGAGTTTATTAAAGAAAATTGCATTTCCCTGTTCAGATATTACCTGATAAGAGCAAAACCAACGTCAGTGATACTAAAATGACTTTTGTGTGCTTTAGCAAAAATGCCGTGGCATGGATTAGGTTTAAATGGCACATACATTATTTGAATTTTGCACAACTTGGTTCCTTTTTAGTTTTTGTAAAATGTTCCTAACAATATATCTGGAGTTTACTGCAAAACAAGGAGCCATTTTGAGGCTTCCACTCCTATTTTCATAACTTCCATGTTATAGAAAATTATTTTGGGGAAGCAACTCTGAGAATGATAGATCATATGTTATATCTTGGAGCTGTCAGGTTTGATTGGGATAATTCAGGCTAATAATAATAATAATAATAATAATAATAATAATAATAATAATAATAATAATAATAATAATAATAATTTTATTTCTATACCGCCCTTCTCCCGAAGGACTCAGGGCAGTGTACAGCCAATTTAAAAACACAAGACACAACAATAATTAAAAATTAAAATAATTAAATAGATTTGGCCGATTTAAAACCCCAAAAATTAAAATACCCCAATTTAAAATTATTATATTGACAGCCCTGCCTGGCGGAACAACAGGGTCTTCAGTGCGCAGCGGAACACCCAGAGGTCGGAGATCTTACGTATTTCCGGGGGCAGTTCATTCCACAGGGTTGGGGCTCCCACAGAGAAAGCCCTCCCCCTGGGTGTCGCCAGCCAACATAACTTGGCTGATGGCACCCTGAGGAGACCCTCTCTGTGGGAACGGACTGGTCGGTGGGAAGCTATTGGTGGCAGAAGACGGTCTCGAAGGTATCCGGGTCCTGTGCCATGGAGCGCTTTAAAGGTGGTAACCAACACCTTGAATCGCACCCGGAAGACCACTGGGAGCCAGTGCAGCTCGCGCAGGAGGGGTATCACGCGGGCACAACGAGGTGCGCCCATAACCACCCGCGCGGCCGCATTCTGGACCCGCTGGAGCCTCCGAGTGCTCTTCAAGGGGAGCCCCATGTAGAGAGCATTACAATAGTCCAGCCAGGAGGTGACAAGGGCATGAGTGACCGTGCGCAAGGCATCCCGGTCCAGAAAGGGCTGCAACTGGCGAATCAGGCGAACCTGATAAAAGGCCCCCCTGGCCACAGCCGTCATATGCTCTTCTAAAGACAGCCGTGCGTCCAGGAGGACACCCAGATTGCGAGCCCTCTCTGTGGGGGGCAAAGATTCACCCCCAATAGTCAGCGACGGCACCTGCTGACTATATTGGGACACTGGTAGCCACAGCCACTCGGTCTTGGAAGGGTTGAGTCTGAGCCTGTTCCTCCCCATCCAGACCCGCACGGCCTCCAGGCAGCGAGACATCACATCAAGGGCATCGTTGGGGTGGTCTGGGGTGGAGATGTACAGCTGAGTATCATCAGCATTCAGGTGACACTTCACCCCAAAACCACGGATGATCTCACCCAGCGGCTTCACATAAATGTTGAACAGAAGAGGCGAGAGGACTGACCCTTGTGGCACTCCCCATGCGAGATGCCTCGAGGTCGACCTCTGCCCCCCTGCCAACACGAACTGCGAGCGGCCGGAGAGGAAGGAAGAGAACCACCGCAAAACAGTGCCCCCTACTCCTAACCCCTTCAACCGCTGCAGTATGATACCATGGTCGATGGTATCAAAAGCCGCTGAGAGATCTAATAGGACTAGGACAGAGGAGCAACCCCTTTCCCGGGCCCTCCAGAGATCATCCACCAACGCGACCAATGCCGTTTCTGTGCTGTGCCCCTGCCTGAAGCCCGACTGGTACGGGTCTAGATAGATAGCTTCATCCAGGTGCCTGGGCAGTTGTCGTGCCACCACACTCTCAACAACCTTCGCCACAAAACGAAGGTTGGAGACCGGACGATAGTTAACTAATTCAGCCGGGTCCAGGGAAGGCTTCTTGAGGAGGGGCCTCACCACCTCCTCTTTCAAGGCAGCGGGAAAGGCACCCTCACTCAGAGAAGCAGTTATAATCCCCTGGAGCCAGCCTCGTGTAACTTCCCGGGAGGCCAGTACCAACCAGGAGGGACACGGGCTACAGTGTTCTCCTCCCAAAATAAACATAAAATTCCAGGGATTCTGCTGCCAGGCTCTATAGCAAAATTGTTTGCCTGTCAACAAAGCAGTATAAGACAACTGCCAATCTATCTAACATATCTTTACTGCACAGAAGTAAAATTGATCTTCATATTTTATGTATCATATTTTTCTTGCCATTTTTTTCTCTCTCAGAATATGTGTGAAGTTTTTCCATAGTGGAAAATTTCAATGTTCAAACATTTGATATTTGAACACTGAAGCAATTGTATTAGATATGCTGGACAGCAGCTTGAAATTAGAAATAAAGTTACTTACTTACTTATTTACTTATTTGTTTCTTTGTTTTGCTTCTTTAGTATTTTTACAAATAATTTAGAGTAGCATACATATCTTCCTTCCTCCTTCTATTTCCCCCCAAAAAATAACCCTATGAGGTCAGTTGGGCTGAGAGAAACTGACGGCCAAAAGTCACCCAGCTGGCTTTCATGGCTTAGGTGCCACTTGAACTCCCAGTTTTCTGCTTTCTGCCCTGGCACCTTAACACTAGAGCAAACTGGCACACTCTCATTTGGTTCTTATTTAAATGCAGATGTCTTCCATTAAACATTTCTGAGCCAATTCACAAACCAGGAATTAATATGCAATAACATTCATGCTCACTGAAATATGCAATACAAGCTGCCAATTTTAAAAATATAAATATATAAAACCCATGCACCTAAAACAATATTTCTGGACATCATCCTGAACCACAATAACAGCATGAAGAAAAAAGAGTAGCACTTGAAATCTAAGAGGAAAAAAAGAACATCAATTGTTCAAAATGATACTGGACATATGTTTCTATCTAAAAAATATTAGCATTTTTCAAGTTGCTAAAAGCCCAACAAAAGTCTCTTCTTCAGTGGCTTAATATCTAGTATAATAATCCAGTATCTCTTAGAGTCTTTTGCATGCTTTTTCAACTTTTTTTTCCCCCAAACAGCTGCAACTCAGCTCCTCTGCAGGGGACATACCTTCCCATTTGTCATCTAACATGAATAAGGCACTCAGTGGGTGGTTTTATTCTTCTACAATTCTGTTTCTAATACTTATTTTGCAGGTAAATTTCTCTAGTTTGGTCTAGTATCATTCATATATTTTTATTTATTCTAACATAAAATAATACTCTGGAAAGGAAGTTTCCATGGATATTTCCCATTACTAACAATTGCCTTTCAGTTCATTTGTAATTGTGATGACCTTTTGAACTATATGTAAACGAAAGTACCCTAGGAAGCTCACAGCAAAAGGATTATTTCCTAGAGAGCATTAAATGAGGCTAAATCAATGTTCTCCTTACAAGGAAAACTTACCTTTCTAGTTGATATAAGCCATACTCAGAATAATATTCTTTTCATGAAGCCACAAAAATGAACTTAATATTTCTTAAGCTCTGTGTTTGGTTTGATTTGTGACAAGTATTTGCAAGTTGCTTCAATACAATTGTCATGCTAGTAGGTGTGTGTGTGTGTGTGTGTGTGTGTGTGTGTGTGTGTGTGTGTGTACACCAATAGTGGATTCCACTTACCTTCGCTACTGGTTCGGAACTGTGAGCGCATGTGCACACTTGCTTCACTCGTTCATGGCACTTCTGCCCATGCGCAGAGCATCCATGATGACGGCCGGCTGGGTGGGTAGAGCACACACACAAACACACAGTGGTGGGATTCAGTGGTTCGCACCAGTTTGGGAGATTTTAAAATATGAAGAGTATACTTATGGAACAAAATGATTTAGTATTAACCACTCATATTAGCTTGAATGCAGCTCAGTTTTTAAGAATAGATTTAGAAGGAGGATTGGATATTGAACATTATTGTGTTCAAGTAATTGAATTATAGACCAGAGTTAGACTTGATTTAATGGATGTTCCCTTGGGAGAAAGGGCTAATTTGTTTTTAGATGTGTCCCCCCAAGTGATAGAAGGGAAGGAAAGCAATGTGGGATTCAGCCGGTTCGCACCATTTGGGAAAACCGTTTGTTAATTTTCTGAGCAATTTGGTGAACTGGCTGTTGGAAGAAACAGCCTTTTGTTTTTCCCACTTTACAGAGTTAATCCTGTTAGGAAGGCAGGAAGTAGACATTCTTGGTGTTGTTTCTAGCCTAATCCTTATCTTTATTGCCCTGCTTAAAACTGCCTCTGCGGTTAAGCCTTGTTACATTGTAACATCTAATGGTTCTTGGCAGTATGCCCAGACTTTCTGTAGCCTGAGCTTCTCCGGAGGGTTTTTTTTTTTTTTTTCTTTGCTGGTACTTTGCTTTTCTTTGCTTTATTAGGGGCTTGACTTTCTTAAAGGGGAAGGGTTGTTTTAAACTTTTTACATTGCTTTACTGGTTCCCTGCAATGTCCTTTTGGGGTGTATTTCCAAGAGACAGGATGCGAGCTTGGCACTCTGTCTGATTTTTTTTTACTGCCTTTCTGGGGGCATGTGAACTTTCATGGATCTAAGGATTGCTTCTCCTGGGTGGGAAAGTGTGCTTTATTAGTTCACTGAGCACAGGAGTCTCTTATCTATGAGGATTCTTCAGTCATCCAGGTCATGGTTGTCCCAAAGGTGCTTTTTTATTTTTTATTTATTTATTTATTATTTATTAATTTTATTTCTATGCAGCCCTTCTCCCGAAGGACTCAGGGCGGTGTACAACCTGATTAAAAGCACAAAGACAGACAAAATTTAAAAATAATTAAAATTATTAAATAATTGGCTCAATTATAAAACCCGCAAATTTAAAATCCCATATTTAAAATCAATTAAAATCTTTACATTGATAGCCTGGCCTGACGGAACAACAAGGTTTTGAGGGCACAGTGAAATACACGGAGATCGGAGATCTTATGCATTTCTGGGGGCAATTCATTCCAAAGGGCAGGGGCTCCCACAGAGAAGGCCCTCTCCCTGGGTGTCGCCAGCCGACATAATTTGGCCGATGGCACCCTGAGGAGACCCTCTCTGTGGGAGTGGACTGGTCGGTGGGAGGCTACTGGTGGCAGAAGACGGTCTCGAAGGTACCCAGGTCCAATGCCATGGAGCGCTTTAAAGGTGATAACCAACACCTTGAATCACACCCGGAAGACCACTGGGAGCCAGTGCAGCTCACGCAGGAGGGGTGTCACGTGGGCACAACGAGTTGCACCCATAACCACCCGCACGGCCGCGTTCTGGACCAGTTGGAGCCTCTGGGTGCTTTTCAAGGGGAGCCCCATGTAGAGAGCATTACAGTAGTCCAGTCAGGAGGTGACAAGGGTGTGAGTGACTGTGTGCGAGGCATCACGATCCAGAAAGGGCTGCAACTGGCGAATCAGGCGAACCTGATAAAAAGCCCCCTGGCCACGGCCGTCATATGTTCTTCTAAAGACAGCCATGCGTCCAGGAGGACGCCCAGATTGCGAGCCCTCTCTGTGGGGGGTAAAGACTCACCCCCAATAGTCAGCGATGGCACCAGCTGACTATATCGCGACTCCAGGAACCACAGCCACTCAGTCTTGGAGGGGTTGATTCTGAGCCTATTTCTCCCCATCCAGACCTGCACGGTCTCCAGGCAGCGAGACATCACATCAAGGGCATCGTTGGGGTGGTCTGGGGTGGAGATGTACAGCTGAGTATTATCAGCGTACAGGTGGACTCTCACCCCAAAATCACGGATGATCTCACCCAGCGGCTTCACATAAATGTTGAACAGAAGAGGCGAGAGGACCGACCCCTGCGGCACTCCCCATGCAAGGCGCCTCGAAGTCTACCTCTGCCCCCCTGTCAACACGAACTGCGAGCGGTCGGAGAGGAAGGAGGAGAACCACCGCAAAATGGTGCCCCCAATTCCTAACCCCCTCAACCGCTGCAGCATGATACCATAGTCGATGATATCAAAAGCTGCTGAGAGATCTAACAGGACTAGGACAGAGGAACAACCCCTGTCCTGAGCCCTCCAGAGATCATCCACCAACGTGACCAATGCTGTTTCTGTGCTGTACCCCTGCCTGAAGCCCGACTGGTACGGGTCCAGATAGATAGCTTCATCCAGGTGCCTGGGCAGTTGTCGTGCCACCACACTCTCCTCACCTGTGTCCAGTCGGAATCAGATTGACTAGTCCTCCAAATGCTCTCTAGGCATCTTTTCTGACGCTTCATCTCTCAGCTCCTCGGAGAACCAAGGAGCCAATTGAGGTCAGCATCGGGTCAGAGGCCGCAAAGGCACGATGTGGTCCAAAGCCCCGGCGGCTGCACTCTCCCAGGCAGCCACCAGGTCTTCAGTCGAGTCTTGTGCCAGGGTCTCAGGAAATGGCCCAAGCTCCGTCAGGAATCTTTCAGGATCCATCAGGTGGCAGGGGGAAGGATCCTGGGACGGAACCATTTGATCGGCTCCATCTCCCTGCGGCAGGGGGAAGCGGCAGGAAAGTCCAAGCGAAGAAGAGAATGACCTGTCCATGACAAGGGTTTAATGTCTAAATCCCCTCTACCAAGATCATTCAACCACTGACCAGAGATGAAAATCAAGTCCAGAGTGTGTCCCCCTGTGTGAGTGGGGCCCTGAACTAATTGGGTCAGGTCCATGGCCGTCATGGAAGCCATGAACTCCCAAGCCACCTCTGATGCCTCACCTGCAGATGGCAGGTTGAAATTCCCCATGACAATAAGTCTGGGGGTATCAACTGCCACCCTGGCAATAACGTCAAGCAGCTCGGGCAGGGTCGCTGCCAAGTGGCAGGGAGCCAGGTATGTAGTCAGCAAACCCATCTGCCTCCCACAGCCCCACTTCACGAGGAGGGACTCACATCCGGCTATCTGAGGAACAGTGGTCTCCCTCGGACTAAGACTTTCCCTAATAATCGCCGCCACTCCCTCACCCCTCCCCTGAGCCCTTGGCTGGTGAAATGCACGGAAACCTGGTGGGCACATTTTGACGAGGGGAAACCCCCCCTTCGTGGCCCAACCAGGTCTCCGTAATACCTGCCAGGTCTGCACCCCCTCCAAAATAAGATCACAAATGAGGGGGGCTTTGTTAACAACCAACCTGGCATTACATAACATCAGCCGCGGACCCAGGGCCTGAGGCTCTGTGCAACCCAGGACCCGAGTCGCGCATTGGGGGCTAGAGTGTGCAATTGCTCGTAAACAGCGTATGCGCACCCCCGGAACATGATATGGTCTCCTGCGCCCATCATATCTGCCCCTCCCACTCACTATTTCAATTGCACTACCCTTCCCGACACCCCGCTGTTCCCCAGACAAATTTTCTTCCGTGAACCCTCTGCTGCACCCAAGCAACCCATCATCCCACTTGGTGGCTATATGAACCCCCCCCAGGTCTATCTCTTCAACCCCCTCCCCTCCTCCAGGGTCCCCTTAAAATTTTCCTTAAAAATCCCGATAAAAAACCCCTCAACCCCCTCTTCGCTGCATGCCATCTCTCGGGGTTCCAAAACCCATCATCAAGATAGGCCCTCGATAACGTGGAGGGCCAGGCCTGCGAGAGGGGGGAGTCTCGCAGCGCAAGAAGGTCGGCTTTTGGGAGCATCAACCGAACCAAGGACGGGAGAGGAAGGGCAGTCCGGGAGTCCATAATAGTCCAAAGGGATAACTGAGCATAAAAGGTCACAAAATATCCATTTGTAGGGCTGGACTCCACTGTCCTCTCACGACAGGGAGAAGGTCTAATGTTCTTTTTTCTCCAACGGAGGCTGATGACCAACCATCCTCTCATGATGGCTGGTCCCATTACAGGTGGTTCTCAGGAATGATGTTATGTCTTCTCTTTTGGGATATAGAAAGTCCCTCAGCTCCCTCATAATGGTGCTCAGTCTCTCCCACAAGCGAGGGCGTGAGTGGAACATGGTAAGGGGTCCAAAGTATAGCGGTTCGTAAACCCCTCCCCCCATAAAGAAGGGAGGAGGGGAAGGCAGGGAGAGGGAGGGAGAAAACAATATCTCCAGAGGAGGGTATCATCTCCTCCTCTGCCGATTTATAAGTCCAGGCCTCCTCACCTCAGCTTCTTCTCTTCACCCTCAGCAAACAACTACCATTGTGGTATTCTGCGACAGACGCCATCAACGGCGCCAGTGCCGCCGCCCCAGCACCCTAAAACAGATGCATCTATGGGGGGGGACAACCAGCGCCACCAGTCAGCCTCCTTCACCAGCACTGCCTTGGCTCTGTTGCTTTGAGTGGGGGGGGAGGAGGGGGGCATCACCCCATGGCTACTCGCGCTACTGCCGGAGCCGCCATCCCCCTCCAGCCCCTCGTCTTTGATAAAATAGAGACTGCAACCAGATGATTTCCTGCGGCCAAGCCAAGCTGCCACCACCATCACTATCGCTGCTGCCACCGCCGCTGCTGCTGCTGCCACCACCACCGCCGCCATTGCCTTTGCGACGCTTCGTGGTGTTCTACAGTGCCGCCACTGCCGCCATGTCCTTGCAGTGCTCCAAGGCAATTCCGCAGCGCCCAGGGTGGTTCCACAGTGCCGCCGCCGCCGCTTCCATTACCTCTGCGGCATTCCGCAGCGTCTCCAGGGCCTCTTCCAAGACGCCAGCCCCTCGCACCAACCACGATGTCACAGGGGGAGCAAAAGTCCTCCCCAGGTTGGGCAGGGGCTCTCCTCACTGGGGCTCGGGGTTGCAGCTGGATTCAACAACCCTACACCCCCCGAAAAGGCCAAACAGCCCCCATCATCAGACCGGGAGCTAACCCAACACCGCCATCTTCAAGCATGTGCAGAAGGTATTTTAAGAAGCAACTGGACTTTTTTGGTTTCCAGAAAGTCCAGTTGCCTCTTGAAAAAATACCTTTGGGACAGGAGTCTCTTGCATTGCTTTGGAGTGGCCAAGGCACATGATGGTTCACTGATAGTAAAATAAAAAAAAAAAAATAGGAGGTAGGGATGTGGATGCTCCCTCCAATTCATTTTAGTTTTCTCTCATGATAATAAGGCTTGGTAACATGGCACCAGGAATGAAGTTTATTTAGATATCTGTGTCATGTATTAATTTTATTGTGATCCTGACAAGTTTAGGAAGACTTGAACCTGGGTTGCAGAGACTTGAACCTGGGTCCCTTATATACTTCGTTAATTTGTCTCTTTAGCTTGGCATTTTGTAGCCCAAGTATGCCCACCCACTTTCTGGAGAGCTTAAATGACCTCTGTGCTAAAGTGTTTCACTTTATGAGCAAGAGTTGGCTGCTAATAGTTATTGTTGCATTTTAACTATTTTAATTCCTTCAAGGTGCTCTGGCACCCTGCCTGATTTGTAACTCTGCGTTACAACTATTGCTGATGAAAAGGAAGGTATTCAGACAGAATGCTTTAGGTTTCCATGATGGCTGTGACTGACATTGATTTTCAGTGTATATTCCCCCATTTCTAATGTAATGATTAGTATTTAGGGCAGCTTTTTGCAAGCAAAGAAGCTTTTTGTATTTTATTTATTTATTTATTTATTTATTTATTTATTTATTTATTTATTTATTTATTTATTTATTTATTTATTTATTTGTTGTGATTTATATGCCGCCTTTCTCCCTAGGGACTCAAGGCGGCTTACAAAATGACAACTTCAATACAAATCACAATACAATACCAAATTAAAATCAGTAACCCAATTAAAAAACGATTTAAAATTATACCAGTGTACCCCCAAACGGATCAGTTTAATTGGCGGAAGAGCCACGTCTTCAGCTCGCGATGGAAGGAAAGAAGGTCGGGGGCTGTCCTGAGCTCAGTGGGCAATCCATTCCAGAGGGTTTTTTGTACAGATAATCCTTAATTTACAACAGTTCATTTAGTGACCATTCAAAGTTACAATGGCACTGAAAAAAGTGATTTATGACCGTTTTTCACACTTACAACCATTGCAGCATTCCCACGGTCACAAGAAGCTGGGCGAGACAAAGCACCCCTCGACATGCGTGATATTGTGTTGGCCACACCCACCCGGCAACATGACCATCCAGCCACGCCTACCCAGCCGGTCATTAGGGCACAGAACCGGTTGTTAAATTATTTTAATCCCCACCACTTTGTGGGTGCGGATGTGTCTATTGGCATGACAATATGTATGGTTTTCCTAGACTAGAAACAGAAAACCTTTTTGTTTTTCCTTATGAAAAGTGCTGATGGATAAATTAAACCATGTATATCTTTTAATGAAAGTCCAATTTTCTTAGTTTAGGACGTCTTCTCATAACTATTGTATTTTATGCTGCAAAAATATGTAGGTCTATATACAGTGGTGGGATTCAGCCAGTTCGCACCACTTCGGGAGAACCGGTTGTTAACTTTCTGAGCAGTTTGGCAAACTGGTTGTTGGAAGAAATCATTAGGGCAGAGAACTGGTTGTTAAATTATTTGAATCCCACCACTGTCTATATAATATGTAATGCACCTGTCCTCTATTAAATGGATGAGGCTAACTAGGCTAACTAAAATGATATATATCTATTAAATTTAAGTTAAATGCATTTGTTGATTCTGTCCTGGTCTAACTATCCAGATGTCAGGACAAGGTTTTGGGGCAGATGTATCTGATGTATTTTGACCATTCTAGACAAACCAAAAACAGGAGAACTTTTTTTTTAATTTAAAAAGTTTTAACAATCATTACAACAGTTTTCCCCCCTCCCACCCCCCTCCCCCCTCTCCCTCCAACCCCTCTCCCCCCAGCCACCACCCCCCCAGACTTCCCAGAGCAAAAACAGGGTATAGCATGACAAACATAAGCTAAAATAAGCTAACTTTCTGTGGTCTGCAAACTCCCTCTTGCTCTTTAACTCCCCTTTCAACTAACTAAACATATTTTATATATATATATATATATATATATATATATATGCAAAAAATTAAAATCTCGGGTGTTTTCCCACGTCATTATAAATAAATTGGTTAAAATATTTAAAATCCTAGTTAAAATCCCAGTTTAAAATCTTCTAAAATTCCCTACAGAGCACTCTGCAAGGTCCTTTAAAACCTCAGCTAAAATCCTACCAGTGACTTTAAAAGTTTTTCTTAAAGCAACGTTTCGACAGGCTCACACCCTATCATCTTCAGGCTCTGTTTCATGTAGAAGCTATGGGTTCTCTGTTGCGGGGCTGGAGCTGTCGCTTATCTATATTTGCTGCTGCTGACGTATGCTGGCTAGCCTGCAACTCTGTGTTCTGATTGGAGGACAACAGTTTTTCTTCCTGCTTTCTCCTCCTAGCTACTTGGCTTCGTGTTACAAACCTCTAAGCACTGACCCAACCACATATTTAGAAAAAACTACCAAAGCCAAGATAAAGGCCAGTCCCATAGATAAAGAAGTTCAACAAACAATCATTCCCAGAGAGAAGTCATCAAAATGTCCAAAACTATATGGCCTCCCAAAAATACATAAAGAGGGCATACCCCTCAGACCTATAGTCAGCTCTATAGGCTCTCCGCTACAAAACTTGGCTAGATACTTAGCCAAACAATTACAACCATTTGCAGAATCGATTGCTTCCTATGTGCAGAACTCATATCATCTCATAGAAATTCTGAGAAACCAACGCATAGAGCAGGGTGACCTACTTGTAAGCTTTGATGTGGTCTCATTATTCACCAAGTACCTGTTACAGAAGCTCTAGTAACGATCAAAAACAAATACCAGCCACCAAACCACATCATAGAATTGGCAGAGCATTGCCTATCTAACACCTACTTCATGTACGGAGGGCAAAGATATAAACAAATGCAAGGGGCACCAATGGGGTCACCGCTCTCCCCAGTTATTGCCAATCTGTTCATGGAAGGATTTGAAATTAAAGCATTGGAACAAACTATCTATAAACCAAAATTATGGCTCAGATATGTAGATGATACGTTTGTCATCTGGCCTCATGGAAAAGACAAGCTAGACAATTTTCTAGCACACTTGAATAACATGCACCCGAAGATAAAGTTCACTATGGAAACGGAGAAGGAAAATCAACTCCCATTCCTAGATGTACTAATATATAAGAGAACTGATGGCACCCTAGGACACAGTGTTTACCAAAAGAAGACACATACAAATCGTTACCTGAACGCACACTCACACCATCATTCCTCACAAATAAGTTCAGTGGCAAAAACTTTAATCACTAGAACTAAACGTCTAGCAGATGAGGCACATGTACAAACAGAGCTTAAGACCCTCACAGAAGTATTAATGGAAAATGGGTTCCACGAAAATAGAATTAGAACTATAATCCAGCAAGGGACAGTAGGACAGAGCAAAACCCAAGAAGAAGAACAGAATATGGGAACTGCCATCCTGCCCTATATAAAAGGGACCACAGATAAAATTAGTAAGATATTACAGAAACAAAAAATAAAAACAGTGTTCCGTACAGATAGAAAAATATCGATGATGGTGAGAAACCCTAAGGATAAAATTGAGTTGGAAAACCAGGGGATATACGAAGTACCATGTGCCTCCTGTCAGTCATCTTATATTGGACAGACAAATAGACGAATAAGTGTGCGTTTAGAAGAACATAAAAATGCAGTGAGGAAAGAAGAGCAAACTTCTTCTTTGGTACAACACATGAAAGCCACAGGACACAATATTGATTTTAATAAAACCAGAACAGTGGCGAAAGAGGAACATCTCAACAAAAGAATAATCAGGGAGGCCATCGAAATTGAAAAGAGGCTGCAGAATATGAACAGACGAGATGACGCCTCTAGGTTATCAAGTATTTGGGGACCTGCACTGAGAGAAACTCGAGTGTTAACATCAGAAGAGAGGCAGAGATTCCAACAAGCAATCAGTGGTGTTGTAAGGCCTGCCAGAATTCTTCCTCCTTTGCAGAGGGTGGCTAGCAATAGGGAGAGAGAGAGGATCGAGCCAGAAGACAGGCTGAGATCTCAACTAACAATCAAGGGTGCTGTGATGCCTACCAGAATCCTTTCCCCTCTACAGCAGACAGATAATAATAGAGAATCTGAGAAAGCTGGGCCTATAACACAAAGCCAAGTAGCTAGGAGGAGGAAGCAGGAAGAACAACTGTTGTCCTCCAATCTGAACACAGAGTTGCAGGCTAGCCAGCATACGTCAGCAGCAGCAAATATAGATAAGCAACAGCTCTGGCGCCGCAACAGAGAACCCATAGCTTCTACATGAAACAGAGCCTGAAGATGACAGGGTGTGAGCCTGTCAAAACGTTGCTTTAAGAAAAACTTTTAAAGTCACTGGTAGGATTTTAGCTGAGGTTTTAAAGGACCTTGCAGAGTGCTCTGTAGGGAATTTTAGAAGATTTTAAGCTGGGATTTTAACTAGGATTTTAAATATTTTAACCAATTTATTTATAATGACGTGGGAAAACACCCGAGATTTTAATTTTTTGCATATGCATACCCGCGAAAACTTAAGAAGACAAATATGTGTGTGTGTGTGTGTGTGTGTGTGTGTGTGTGTGTGTGTGTGTATAGTTAATATTTCGGGTTTCTTCCCGTGTAATTGTGGATATATCCCTAAAAGGGTAGAAGCGACGTTTCGGCAGAATCCCATCTGCCATCATCAGGCTTATGTCAGCAGTCATTTTGCACTAACTGACGTTGGTATTTCAAATCTGGTGCTGGTATTCTGGGATGGCTCCACCTTTTCATTCTGATTGGTTGGGAGTCCCAGTATGTGTTTATTGGCTTGGCTTCGGGTGTATGGTCGGTTTTTCTCCACTAGGTGGCAGGGCTTCATCTTTGTGGCTGGTTTGAATATGATTTGGTTGGGAGTTTTTTGTGTAATGTTTGGTTTATGTTTTATATATGGTGTTAAGATTCGTCTATCTATGAGAGCAGATTTCCAAATAGTAGGCAGACGTGAAGTGTCATCCCGTTTATTCATGCAATATGGTCTTTTTTCTATTTCTATTGCTTCTCTGATTATCCTGCCATTGAGATGTTCTATTTTTGCAACTGTTTTTGTTTTATTAAAATTAATGTTGTGTCCTGTTGTATATGAATCTTAATACCATATATAAAACATAAACCAAACATTACATAAAAAAATCCCAACCAAATCATATTCAAACCAGCCATAAAGATGAAGCCCTGCCACCTAGTTGAGAAAAACCGACCATACACCCGAAGCCAAGCCAATAAACACATACTGGGACTCCCAACCAATCAGAATGAAAAGGTGGAGCCATCCCAGAATACCAGCACCAGATTTGAAATACCAACGTCAGTTAGTGCAAAATGACTGCTGACATAAGCCTGATGATGGCAGATGGGATTCTGCCGAAACGTCGCTTCTACCCTTTTAGGGATATATCCACAATTACACGGGAAGAAACCCGAAACATTAACTATACACACATACATACCCGTGAAAACTTACATATATATATATATATATATATATATATATATAGATAGATATATATATGTATGTATGTATGTATGTATGTATGTATGTATGTATGTATGTATATGTTTCATTCATAAGCTATTTGAAACTTTTTAGTCCGATATTTGTTTTGAATATAGTCAATCCATCTTCTCCATTCCAATATATATCTTTCATTTGAATGGTCCTTCAAATATGCTGAAATTTTGGCCATCTCTGCTAAATTCACTACTTTTAGTGTCCATTCTTCAATAGTAGGCAAGTCTTCCTTCTTCCAGTACTGTGCCACCAAGAATCTGGCTGCTTGTTATTAAATTTAAAATCAACTTAGTCTCTATAACAGTACAATCTGTAATTATGCGTAACAAAAAGAACTGTGGAGTAAATTTTATCTTCTTTTTGAGAATATTTTGAATAATCCACCATATTTTTATCCAAAATGCCTTAATAATATGTGGCATCATCACATTCACATCTCCAACACTTGGGTTGCACACTTGGATACATACAGGCTAGCTTTTTAGGATCTAGATGCCATCTATAAAACATTTTATAAAAATTATGTCTTAAATTTTGGGCTTGCGTGAACTTCACATTTCTAACCCATATTTTTTCCCATGTTTCCATCATTATTGGTTCTTCAATATTTTGTGCCCACTTTATCATACAGTCCTTAACTAACTCCGTTTCTGAATCTATTTCTACCAACGCATTATACAACATTTTTATGTGCATTTGACTTTGATCTCTAATCTATTTTACCAAATTCTCCTCATTTTGCAGAAAACCAATTTTCTGATCTTCTCTCCATCTAGCTTGCAACTGTACATATTAAAACCATGTTCGAATTGTCCTTTCTTCTCTTAGTTGATTCAAAGTTTTTAATTGTAGTATACCTCTTTCCTTGTTAAGAAGCTCTTTATATGTAATCACATCCTGCCTTTGCTCTACACTTATATTCTCTATTGCGTGTCTGGGTATTGCCCACAATGGTAACTTCTCGTTTAGTTTATACTTATGCTTTTTCCAGACACGCAATAGAGCATTCCTTAATATATGACTTTTAAAAGTCTTATCCACTTTCGTATCATATAATAAATAAGCATGCCACCCGTAAACCAAATCATATCCCTCAATATTCAATATTCTTTCTTCTGTTAAATTCATCCAATCACTCATTGCTGATAGGACAGCTGCCTCATAATATAGTCTTAAATTAGGCATTTTGAGACCACCTCTTTCACGTATATCCTGCATTATTTTTTGTTTTATTCTCGGTCTCTTCCCTGCCCAAACAAAATTATTAATACCCTTCTGCCATATCTTCAAATTCTCATCTTTTTTAAGTATTGGTATCATTTGAAAAAGAAACAAAAACTTAGGCAAAACATTCATTTTTACTGCTGCTATTCTTCCTAACAAGGATAATTGTAATTTTTTCCAGTTTTCCATCTCTCTCTGTATTTTTCGCCACAACGGATCATAATTGTACTTAAATAATTTCACATTTGATGTCATAATATAGACCCCTAAATACTTAACTTTTTTTACAATTTCAAATCCTGTTAGTCTTTCTTTTTTTTTTCTCATTCTTTTTTATTGCAAAAGTTTTACAATTACATTTTCACCCCATTTTCTCCCCCCCAACCCACCCCAAGCTCCCCAACCTCCCTAACCCTCCCAAACCCCCCCTAACCCTCCCCTCCCCCCGGACTTCCACAGAATATAATCCCATCAAAATCCCCTTTTTATAAAACTTGAACCCCTCCATCCCCCATATAATTTTTCATCTTCACAAAATTCAAATATTTCTATCTTTATATAATACCTTCAGTGAAAAGCTATTTGATACTTCCTAGTTTGATATTTGTTCTGCACATAATCTATCCACTTTTTCCATTCCCATTCATAAGTCTCTTGTGAGCGATCTTTTAGATATGCTGAAATCTTCGCCATCTCTGCAAAGCTGGCCATCTTCAAAGTCCATTCCTCGATCGTGGGCAAAGCTTCATTTTTCCAGTATTTACCTATCAATAATCTCGCTGCTGTTATCATATACAATATCAACTTTGTTTCACCCAATGTAAAACCCTTGACTATACCCAGTAAAAACAATTGTGGAGAAAATTGAATTTTTTTTTCTTCAAAACATTCTGCATGACCCACCAAATTTTTATCCAAAAAGCCTTAACTTTCTTACAAGTCCACCAAACATGATAATATGTAGCATCTAAGCAGTCACATCTCCAACATTTTGGCTGAACATTAGGGTACATACACGACAATTTCTTAGGATCTAAATGCCATCTATAAAACATTTGATAAAAATTTTCCCTCAAATTCTGCGACTGTAAATTTAACATTCTGAACCCAAATTTTTTCCCTTGTTTCCAACATCACTGGTTCTGCAAAATTTTGTGCCCACTTAATCATACAATCTTTAACGAATTCAGTTTCTGAATCTCTTTCTAACAAAACATTATAAAGCCTTTTAATATGCATTGGACCTTTCTCTTTTATATGTCTAACCAATTCTTCCTCATGCAACATTATACCAATTTTTTGGTCCTCTTTCCATCTCAATTGAAGTTGATTATACTGTAACCAAGTTAGGTTAATCCCTTCATCCAACAGTGTTTCTAATGTCTTCAGTTGCCATCTGCCCGCATCTGCAAAAAGAACTTCTTTATATAACCCCCCCCCCGAGTGACATTATATTTGTATTCCACATGATATGACCAAGATCCAGCCATAGCGGTATTTTGTAATCCCATTTGAATCGGTGCTTCTTCCAAACTCTCATCAAAGACTCTCTAAGTATGTGGCTTTTAAATACTTTATCCACTTTGTTTTCATAAAATAAATAAGCATGCCAACCAAATTCAGGATCAAAACTTTCTATATTCAATATTCCAGTCTTTTTCCTTCCAAACCAATCACTTGCTTGAGTCAAAGCTGCTGCTTCATAATATAACTGTAGGTTTGGAAGTTTAAGACCTCCCCTTTCTGGAACATCTTGCATAATTTTCAATTTCACTCTCGGTTTTTTCTCGTTCCAGACAAACTTATTCAATCCACTTTGCCATTCTTTCAGTTGTTTATCACTTTTAAGCAACGGAATCATTTGAAACAAAAAAAGAAATCTTGGCAAAATGTTCATCTTAACTGCTGCTATTCTTCCAAGTAAAGACAACTGGAGTTTTTTCCAAGTCTCCATATCTTTCTGTATATCTCGCCACAATACCTCATAATTATTTTGAAACAATTTCATATTTGATTCTGCAACCTGAACTCCTAGATATTTAACCTTTGGTACAATCTCAAAACCTGCCCTCCTTTCAAGTTCGTGTTTTCGATCTTGTGTCATATTTTTAACTATCATCTTAGTTTTTTTCTGGTTCAGTCTAAATCCTGATACTGTGCCATAGTCTTTTATAATGTCTTTCATCTGGATTATTGATTCCATCGGCTGTGTTAGGGTAACAACCAGATCATCTGCAAATGCCCTTATTCTGTAGTCCTCTTGCCTTATCACTATACCTTTCAAAATATTCGAATCCCGTATTGTATTCAACAAGACTTCTAGTGTTAAAATAAATAACAATGGGGATAACGGACAACCTTGTCTTGTTCCTTTTTCAATATTAAAATCTGTTGTCAAACTTCCATTAATAATAATCTGTGCCTTTTGCTCTTGGTAAATTGCTGAAACCGCCTGTATAAATTGATCCCCAAAGTCCATCTTTTTTAAAGTCTTTAATAGAAAGTTCCAGTCCACTCTATCAAAGGCCTTCTCCGCATCCAAGAAGACCAGCACTGCAGGGATCTGTTTATTCTTCTCAAGATATTCCAATAAATCTATAACTTGCCTTACATTATCCTTCATATATCTGCCCTCTATAAATCCCGCTTGATCATCGTGAATCACCTCTTGAATAACTGGCATCAACCTGTTGGCTAGTACTTTTGCGTAAATTTTATAATCATTATTCAGAAGAGATATTGGTCTATAATTCTCCGGTATTTTAGGACCTGCTTGCTCTTTTGGTATCAAAGAAATGTAAGCTGTTTTCCATGATGGGGGTATTTTACCCCCTTTTTGTATGTTACAAAATAAGTCTCTAAGTTGTTCCACCATTTCTGCTTGCAAAGTTTTATAATACACTGCAGTCAAGCCATCCGTTCCAGGAGCTTTAGCTGTTTTTAATTGTTTAATTGCTGCAATTATCTCCTCAACTGTTATAGGATGATTCATTCTTTCCTTTTGTTGGTTGGTAATTTTTGTGACTCTTTTATTTTCTAAATATTTTTCTATAAGTCCATTCTGCATATCATCTTTAGCATATAATTTAGTATAATAATCTACAAAGACTTCTTTAATTTTTGTTGAAAGATTTCTTTCCCTCCAATATCGATACTATCAATAGTCCATATACTCTGCTTCTTCCTTAATGTATAGGCCAACCACCTGCCCAGTTTATTGGCATTACAAAATGTATTATGCTGCGCATATTGTAAATTTGTTGCAACTTGTTCCGCCATAAGCATTTGAAACTGATCTTTCAGAAGTTTTATAGCACCACGTATTCTTTCATCTGTTGGATTTTTAATAAGTAACTGTTCTTTATTCTTTATTTCTACTTCCAGTTCAGATCTTTTCTTTTGTCGATTCACTTTATGTTTAGAATTCATATGAATGAGTACCCCTCTCATATACGCTTTACTCGCGTCCCACACAATTTCAATTGGGGTACCTTTATTCAAGTTTATTTCAAAAAATTCTTTCATCTGCTTTTTAAGTTCTATTATATTTTTTTCATATCTAAACAAATTTTCATTTAATCTCCATGATCTTCTCTCAGTCTTTCCAGTCTCAATTTCTATCCATACTGGGCTATGGTCGGTTAGAGTTCTTGGAAAAATCTGTGTTCTTTTTGTCTTAACAAGTAAATCATCTGATAACAAAATAAAATCAATCCTAGAAAAAGATCTACGTCTGTCAGAGAAAAAAGTATAGTCCAATTCTTTTGGATTATGTATTCTCCAAATATCTTTTAATTCCAAATCTTCTTTCATGTTGAAAAAAGTCTGTGGTAATCTAATCCTTGACTTCGCCAGGCTCTTTTTATCTAATTTGGAGTCAATTACTCCATTCCAATCTCCCATGATTAAAATAGATCTATAATCCCATTGCAGTATTTTAGTGTGTAAAGATTTATAAAAATGATCCTGTTGTTGATTAGGAGCATAAATTCCAATCATGAGAATTTGGCTATTTACCGTATGTAGTTCAATTGCTATAAACCTGCCGCCTTCATCTGCTTCTATAATTTTAGCTGACAGTCTTTTATTTATATAAATGACCACACCATTCTTTTTTTCCAAATTTGAAGCTATAAAATGTGTTCCTAATTTTGGATTTATCAAGTATTTTTGATCTTGTATTCTGACATGAGTTTCTTGTAGGCAAATTATATCATTATTAAATTGTCTCAAATATGTAAATAACTTCTTCCTTTTCTGTGGTGAATTCAATCCATTCACATTCCAAGATAGAAACTTAATCGTCATGTAGACTTTTTTGAAGCGACGAGCAGAATTGCCGAATATCTTCCGAAGTCTTCGGCTTTGCTCCCCCCATGGCTTCACTTTCTTGTGTAGTACTCTTGACTCCCTTTATGTATTGTTGTGCCTTAGATCTTTCCTGTTGTTGCTTTTCTTTGAGTTGCTTGGAGATTGCACGAGTTACACGCTGGTCTTTGGCTTCAGCCATCCGAGCTAGGTCCAAAGCCACATCTCTTGTAGTCAAAATTGGAGAAGATTCTAACAGGGGCTCCTCCAGAAAACCTCCTGTAGCACCCTGCATTTCCGCTGGCTCTGATTCCACCTGCTTAAGCTGCTCTTCCATCTCTTGCAGAGGTTACTTCTCCTTGTCACTCTCCTTTATCTCCAACACAGGAGATGTACGTGGAGATGGTGATCTCTCTTTAAAAACAGTAGAATAGAAATGTTCCGCCTTCTCAACAGTATTCAATTGATATCTTTCTCCGTTGTACTTCAGAATTATGCCAGTTGGGGCATCCCACCGAAATGGTATTTGTTTTTTTTTTTAATTCATTCACTAAAAAGCCAAAATCTTTTCTATCTTTTAACATCTTAGGTGGTAGTTCTTTATAGATTCCAATTTGAGCTCCCTCCACTTGCACAGAAGAGAGAAAAGATTTTTGCAAAATATCATTTCTCATTCTTCTATCTGTAAAATATGTCACCACATCTCTAGGCAGTTGTCTTTGTCTGGCCACCCACAAATTCACTCTGTAAATTTTGTCTATTTTGTAAAAAATCTCTTCAGGATTAATTTTTAACAACACAGCCAAAGCATCAGCACAAATCTGTCTCAGGTCTTGTCGATCATTCTCCTTAATACCTCTAATCCTTATGGCGAATTCCATGGACCTGAATTGCATCATTGTAATTTTGTTTTCAACTCTCTGCATTTTATTATCAACATCAAAAATTTTGTAATCAGTATCCTTTATTTTAACATTCACTTCTGATTTAAATTCTTCCAACTTGGAATCCATTTTAATAATAATTTCTGACAGGCCAGACACCACATTCGATAATTTATTAGTCACCTTGCCATAATTCTCTTGCACCACCTTTTTAATTTCATTAATTCCCTGCTTAATTTCCTGTTGTGATTTTTGAAATTTATCATCCAGAGCCTGAGTAATAAAATCTTTTAAACTTTCAACATCAAAGTCTTTTTTCTGACTCTGCTGATTGGGAGGAAGCTGCTGCTCAGGTTTACGTGTGGGGGATCCCCCCCCTGCTGCCTTTCCTTCCTGTTTTCTTAGAAGCCATTCTGCCACGTAGATTAGCTTTTCTGAAAAAGGAGATCCTTTTTCCTTTTCCACCACCACAAAGTCCTCTAAAAAAATCCCCCAGGTTTAATCAAATTGGGGATAGAATTAGACTGAAGCAAGCTCAGGCTTATTTTAAAAGAATTTTTCCTCTTCTCCTGTTCCTCCTTGTTACAAGCAGCGCTACTTTGTAGCTAGTTAAAATAACTTTACAAATCCACTCTCACTCTCAGCTTGTTAATGCTGAAGCCGGGCGCCATTTTTTCAAGCCGCTTTCACTCGCTCGTACTTTTACTTAAATCAGAAAGTCACAAAAACAATAATACTTGCAATTTCTAGGTTTGAGGGTTCAAGTTGTTGTTTCCGCTAATTATTGAAGTTGATTTCATTTAATTTGAGAGGTTGCTGCAGCCGACTTGCTCTGCGCAAAGCAGAGTCGTCCCACGCCGTCTGGAGTCTCCGCAAGTTGAAAGGGAGCCGCGCCTGTTTCTTCCCCAGTAGCAATTTTCTGGGGGCTCACAGGGGCTCAACCTGCTCCTTGCTCACTCTCCTCCACCAATCCTTCAGATTTGGGAGTTTTCAAGCCGCTTCTTGTAAACGAAGCGGCTCTACAGGCGGCGGGGCTGGCGATCCGAGAAGAAGGACCGTCTTTCGTCGGTAGCCAGCAAACCAGAAGTCCACCAAATCCTGTTAGTCTTTCTAATTCTTCTTTTTGATTTATAGTCATATTTTTAGTTATTATCTTCATTTTCCCTGCATTTATTTTAAATCCAGATACTTGTCCATATTGATTAATTATATCCATAAGACCTACAACCGACTGTAATGGTTGGGTTAAGGTAACAACCAAGTCATCTGCGAATGCTCGTAATCTATAATCATACTACCTAATCTTAATTCCACTTATTTTGTCCGACCCACATATCTTACTTAACAAAAATTCCAAAGTCAAGATAAACAATAATGGAGACAAAGGCATCCTTGTCTTGTTCCTTTTTCTATATTAAAAGTATTTGTTAAACTAACATTAATTATTATTTGCGCTGTTTGTTTCTGATATATTACCTTAATAGATTTTGTGAAATGTTCTCCAAACTGCATCTTTTCTATTATTTTCAATAAAAATTGCCAACTCAATCAATCAAATGCTTTCTCCACATCAAGAAATATCAGCAGCGCAGGGATTTGGTTGTTCTTCCCCAAATACTCCAATAGGTTAACAACTTGCCTTACATTACTCTTCATTTGTCTACCATTTATAAAACCAGTTTGCTCATTATGAATCATTTGTTGCATGACTGTCATTAACCTATTTGCTAATATTTTAGCAAAAATCTTGTAATCTGTATTTAAGAGTGATATAGGCTTATAATTTTTTGGCTGGACGTGGTCTTGTTCCTCCTTTGGAATCAGAGAAATATAAGCTGTCCTCCAAGATAGGGATACATCTCCTCCAGATTGTATATTAGTAAATAATTCTTTGAGTGGTCCCACCATTTCTAACTGCAAATGTTTATGTGGTCGACAGGTAAATCCCATTATCATTTTAAAGAGACAAAGACCAAATCCTGGAACAAAGTTTATTCTTTGCAAAGGGCCTTTCTCTCTAAAGTAGAGAAAGACGAAAATAAAACAATTTACACAAGTTTTTATAGTCTTCAGGACATTCAGAATACACGTCAATAAAGTACCTTGGGAATCAGTTCCAGATCTTACATAACATCTTATATAACATATGCAGTACATAATTCCACCCTGGAAATTCCCCAATTCCCAACAGAAATACCCCTCAAAAACATCAATTGCGTACTTCCTTTAATTAATAAGGGCAAGTTAACCCAGGAACGTATTTCCTGCAAGACAACATCTTCTCAAAAACAGGAATTACACATTTCCTTTCTCATGTTCTTAAATGTCAGCTAAATTATATAATCAGGTTATACAAGGTAAAACAAAACCTTAACATGATTTCAAAATGGCGTAACTCAGGTTATGCTTTTACAGGAATAATTCCTATTTTTCTCACAATCCCCAATTCTCCTCTTCATTATTTTTTATTTCTGTAAACTATGAATATCCTGTAACAGTATAGAAACTCCTCTCCATACAATAGGTAATTTTGTCAATACCATGTTACCACATAAAAACATTAACTTGGAGAGAACTTGTATCCTTAGACATAGAAAATGTAACCCTTCCTCCAAAATCCAAAACTTCTTGTATGAAGGTATATAATTACCAAATAGCTCAGTACATTGCTTATATAAAAATTCCATTCTATTTGTAAGGCCAATGTATTGAGGAACTATCTCATATGTACGTTTGCACTTGGCACACACCATCTTCAAAAGATGACTTAATACATATCTCAGCTTCCTCAGTGGTGTCTATTAGGGTTAGTGGTGTTTCTATAAAAGAATAACGGTGCTCGAATTCAGTATGGAAACATAGCTGCTACCATGTTATAGGGTAACTAGGCAACACAGCCAAAATCCCCATTCCTATCCACACCTGTAGAATAACAAACATTACCACAAAAAACCCCATTATTCCTAGTGAACTAGCTCCCCCAACATCAATCAATCAAGGAGAACTTACATCCACTGGATATCAAAACATAGATTTACACCAATCAATAATATCTTTCCTCAATACAATCAAAAACACAACAAGAATTATTACCACTCCTAGCCAAATACAAATCTCTTCATAAAACTCTTCTTCCATCCATTGGTCATCAATTGTCTAAAGGTTTGTCATCAAAAAGTCAATTTAAGAGGGTTTGCAGGTTCCGTAGCAACTGTCCTTCCATAAGGCAAAGCCACCAGTCCCTTGACTCTGGAATAACATACCCAAATTTGTTCCTTAGTCCTTACAGCCGATTCAGTAGTCAGCAAAACTTGGAACGGTCCCTTCCACACCAG
Organism: Pantherophis guttatus; assembly: GCF_059756535.1. Lineage (NCBI taxonomy): Eukaryota > Metazoa > Chordata > Lepidosauria > Squamata > Colubridae > Pantherophis > Pantherophis guttatus. The sequence goes on from NC_142066.1 coordinate 100,243,840, forward strand.
CTGCAACTTCTTCTCAGTAATGGCTTTTATCGGACCCAGTCTCCATTTTTGTATTCATGTGCTTGGAAATCAAGAGGTGGATTCTGTCCTTTTTACCTTAAATGAGAAAAACACTGGGACAGTCTCTGTATATATATTTTCAGAAAAAACATCCTTCCATTCTATCCTAGGCATCTCAACTTTCCCCACATATGGCAATCCAAACATCATTTCATACATAGATATCCCCAGATCTTTCCTAGGACTACTTCCTATTCTTAATAGAGCTAAAGGCAAACACTTCATTCAAAGTAGTTGAAACTCTAACATTAATTTTTATAACATAGATTTACTTATCTGATTAGCACATTCACAACACCCTATAGAACTTTGCATAAACAATAAATGTAATTGCCAATCAATTCCTAATTGTTCCATAACCTTCATCACCTTGGACAATGAAATGTATACCCCTATCACTATATTTGGGTATTATTCGCTCTAATATGATTTAACAATCTTCTGAGCACCTATCTTTACACAAAGAAAGGCTTCAACCTATCCAGTAAAATAATCCACTATTATTATTACATATATCAATGGTCACACCAGCAGCATTTCAATGTAATCTACTTAGATTCATTGAAAAGGCCAAATGGTCAAATCTCTACATATTTTTTACATACACAATGTATTCATTTCCGTACCATTCATATAACTATTGTATACACACCCCTATACACATATATGCATATACATTTAATAAAATCAATAAGTGCTTGCGTTCCCCAATAGGTTCCCTCATGCACTCATTCAATCACATTCCACATCACAACTTTAGTAAAAATTTGCACTCCATTTTAGTAATCCATTTCCCATTCACTTACACACCCCTTCATCCACTATTTATATAATATCAAGTTTAGAAGGATCCTCAGCTGCCTTTAAAACAGCTGTGATAAGTTCCACCTATCGCAATTCCTTTTACTAAATATCAACCCCCTTTCAATCCAGATTATCCCAAAAGTATGTAAGATACCATAAGCATAGTTTAAATCAGCATAAATATTCCCTACCTCATTAATTAATATGTGCAATGCTTACAATAAAGCAAAAACCTCACATATCTGCACTGACCATTCAAACGGTAACTTTCCACCTTCCAATATCTCAATAGTGTCTCCATTCACAACTGCATCTCATCCAGTCTCATCCCATTCTCAATTCATTTATTCATAACCACACAATTTCATTCCACATCTTCCCATCTCTCTCTCCTATTGGTCAAGAGAACCAAACTCTCTTGAGACAATTTTAAAAACCTAGCATTTGTGCACCACCTTTTAGTTCCCAGTTCACATGCAAACCAACATTCCTTTGGCTATACCATCTTCCACTACTACAGACAAGTGGAAATTTTTCCTTAAACCAGGCAAACATAACACTGGAGCAACACTATATTATTACTTTCTTCAACTCTTCAACTCTTCAACCTTTCTTCCAAACAACTTAGTTTAAAATTAATTATCAATAAATCAATAGAGTCTCAATAAATACTCAACTCTTCCCACTTCAGAGGAATCACACCACACTTCTATCAAAAATTAGCTAAACTATTTCCACAAGCTTCAAAAAAATGCAAAGGTAAAGTCTTTTTCTTCGGGGTTTCTCTCTCACCAGATATCTCTCAGCTCCATATCCTCCATCATTTCAAAAAACGATTTTGGCAATCTGGCACGCGTTGAAATGTTCTGCAAGAGCCCCTTCTTATCTTTTTTAGTGTCCAAAACTCCATTCCAATCACCCAATAAAATACATGATTTATAATCCCATTGTAGTAACTTGGAATGTAAAAGCTTATAAAATTTTTCCTGTTGTTGGTTCGATGCGTAGACTCCAATTAAAAGTATTTTTTCTCCTTTTATTAAAAGTTCAATTGCTATAAATCTTCCTGGATCATCTGCTTCAATTAATTTGGCAATTAAGTCTTTTTTTAGGTATATAACTATACCATTCTTCTTCTCGGGAGCAGATGCAACAAAATGTATACCTAACCTTGCATTTATTAAGTATTTTTACTTCTAATATGAGTCTCTTGTAAACAAATTACATCATTTTTAAACTGTTTCAAATAATGAAATATTTTTCTCCTCTTTTGTGGTGAATTTAGGTCATTAACATTCCAGGTCAAAAATCTAGTTGCCATTCTTGGCCCCCTGAAGCATTTGGAGCATATGCTGGAAATCTCCATGTATTTTACTTTTTGGCTTCGCTCCTCCCACTGCTTCTGTTTTTGTAGTATCTTGAATCATTTGAAGTTGCTGCACTCTTAATTCTTCTTGAAGCTTGGCTGCCGCTCAGGTCTGTCTTTGATCCTTAGGTTCTTCTATTTCCAAAGCTTGAACAGTAGTCGAAAATTGTATTAATTCTTCTTGAATCATCAAGTCACCCTTTCGGGCCTGTGCCAACAATTCTTCTTTCTCCCCCTTTCTTGCCCCCTCTATTTCCGTCTTCCTTCTAGCTTCCTGGGGCTATGGGCATCCAGCCTTTAATACATTGGTATAGAAATCTCTTGCCTTCCACGCTGAATTGAGATGATATCTTTCTCCTGAATAATTCACCACTAGACCAGCTGGAACTTCCCATCTATACTGTATCTGACGGTTTCTCAGTTCTTCCACCAGAAAGGCATAATCCTTTCTGGCTCTCAATATTTTGGGGGAAATTTCTTTCAATGTTAAAACCTCCTGCCCCTGCACTTGAAGTTTATTTTTAAAAGTGACTTGTAGGATTTCATTGCATAGTCTCCTTGTTGTAAAATAAACTACAATGTCTCTTGATAGATGTTTCTGTCTGGCCACCCATGAATTGACACGATAAATTTTGTCAATTTGCCATTCCAAATTTGCTTTTTGATCTCCCATTATCTCTGCAAATGCTTCTGAAAAGATCTCTCTCAAATTCTCTTGCTTATTTTCCTTGAGGCCTCTTATTCTCAGAGCAAATTCCATATCTCTATATTGTATCATTATCACATCAGCCTCTGCTCTTTCCAGGGTGGATAAAAATCAATGATTTTTTTAAAAAAATCAAAAAAATCGGATTTTTTTTATTTAAATCGGATTTTTTTTTATTTAAATCAGATTTTTTTTTATTTTTATTGAATTTATTTTAATAAAAAACTTTTGGGGTAAAAATCTATCGTAAGATAGTTTTCTATTTAAGATACATAAATAATTTAGTTTATTCAGCATGAAATGGAGCTTAGTTATGTAGCACAAGGCTGTATATTTTGCAACACTGGGACTATCGGTGAGTCAACAGCGGGTCAAAGGAGTAGCAGAGATGACAGTTGCTCTTTAAAAATTATGATTTAAATCGAGTTGATTTAAATCAAGTCTTTTTACTAGTGATTTAAATCAATATTTAAATCGACTCAATTTAAATCAAATCCACCCTGGCTCTTTCCATCTTGTCCTGGACCTCCCCCATTTTATTTTCCAAGCTCTCATTAGACTGCTTAATTTCTTCCACTTTTTCATCTATTGCTTCAATATGTCCTGCCAATCCTTGTACTGCCATGATATCTTCTCTAATTTCTTGGTTTCGTTTTAATAGTCTCTTTGACTTGAGCTATCTCTTCAGCAACCTCTCGAGTTTGCTCCTGAAACATTGAAGCAATTTTTTTTTCTGTAACAGAGGCTTGTGTTTTGAGGGCTTCCTGCAACATTTCAAATGTTAATATTGTTGGTTCCGTTGGAACAGAAGGAGAGATTGCAATCTGGACGTTTGAGCTGGTGACAATAGCCTTAATTTGTTTTGAAGTTTCCAATTTAAATTTAATCAGCTGCCAGAACAATAAATCCACCAAATCCAGAAATCAGTCTTTAAATAATATCAATCCTTTTTTAAAAAAATCACTGCTGTAATCTTTGATCTTTTCCTTTTTTTTAAAGCACAAATCTCTAATTTTGAACAGGGGCTGCCAACACTAAAAGAAACTTCCTTTTTAACTTTCGCTTTCACGCCCCATTAAAGCTCAATCACCATCTTGGTTTCACTTTCTCCCCTTAATAAGTCAGAAGGAAGTAATATACATTTGGAGTTAAAGTTCAGTACTTGCAGATCTAGTCTCTCCTGAATTTGCTCAGCCTGCTTCCGAATGATGTTTATTCCAAGCGTTGTTTGCAGGGGTGGTTGCGGCGTCTTCTTCTGCTTAAAGCAGAAATGTCCCAGATCCGGAGCTCTGTCGGGCTTCCAGGGAGCTCTCACCCTTCAAGCCCCAGAATTGTTCCTGGGGCTCCTTGGGGAGCTCTACCTACGCCCGTCTGCTCTCTTCCTCCCCTTTTCCCGGGGAGAAAGCTTTCCAGCCGCTAGACAGCTGATTTGCGCTGTTCTAGTGGCTTTATGAGATCGCGGGGCTGGCGCTCAAGAAAAGAGTGTCCTCGGCACCTGCGGTGCCACCGGAAGTCCCAGGAGCACTTCAATGTAATGAAAAGTTACATCTGCTGACACTTCCTCTCATATAAAAAGTGTAACCTTACCAGGATAACAGAATTACTAGGAGAGTCTCCACAACAAAGTACCACAACTACATTTTGAATTTGAGTGCAATAATAGCAAGTATCTTATGAGGAGGGGGTGTATTTATTCCTTAAGATCAGAGTTTGAAACATTTTCAGATGATACACATAGAATCAACTATTAAGCTATATGCACCTTTCTGTGATCCATGATCTATTTTAAATATGCCAAATATTGACGTAGCCTGATGTATTTTATTTTTGTATTGTGCTGTGTTTAATAATTTAGTTCTGATCACTTCATTATTCATATGTGAGACTTTATTTTAAAAATGAAAACACACACACACATATACAAAGCATGAAACAAAAAAACTTGCTATGAATCAGAAGATAAAAATTGTTGAAGGTATCATATGTCTGGCTCTGAATATTAAATACATGAGCTTACTGGGGAAAACTTACTTTAATTTATAATAACTTTCTACATTAACAGAAAGTGTGAAAACAAGTAATGGTGAATTTTTATTTGCAAAAATAATTGTCCTCTGTCTTAAGTTGTGCTTCAGTCATATTGTATATCTCAGTTAATATAGAAAGTAAAAAAAAAATTAGACCCCAAAATCCAAGTCCAAGCCAGTTTTACAACAGTTGACTTTCAGATGTATTGAGTACAACTCCCAGAATTCACAACTCATTGGACATCACAAAGCCAGCAGAGTAGAGAAAATTCATTCGGAGAACTAATTTCAACAATCTAGGCTCTTCGGATCACATAGAATGATATTTCTCCATCTTAATAGTTTTAATTTTCACTGGCTGGGGAATTCTGGCAGCTCATAGAAATTTAAGTTTAAGAAGTTCACATGTCTTAAAGTTGCTGAGGATGAGAAACACCAAAAAAAATGCAAAGATAAGATCTCTATCTGTGGATCTCCATACAATTGAACATTTCATTCAATTAAGTATCAGTCCAAAATAACTAAAATAGATCTGAGCATCATAAATTTCTCATAAATCATAAAACCTTATTTTAAAATATGTAAGCCTAGACTTTACCCAACTCTGTAGCTTTTGCACCCAAAAGATAGTCTTGATCTAAAGTAAAATAATACACTATGTACATTGTCCCTTGTAGACCCTCCAAAGGATTGCAAAAAGAAGCATCTTAAATATTTGTACCATGGATTAAAATTGAAATTCATATGTGGGAGACGTTCATGATATTTCTGTGGAAGGGGGGTGGGGGCAGGGTGGTTTGGCAATAAGAATTTCCAAAGAAATGCCTAAAACTTTTTTTAAAGCTCTCATACATAAGCTATTAAAATCTTCTAACTTGCTCAACAGCAAGAAGCAATATTTTTTAGTTTACTTGGTTTTTGTCCATCTGTTCATTCAAACACTCAAGGAGACAGTAACCAAAAGAGAAAGTATAGCTTGTCCTCGACTTACGACCACTTAGTGACAATTCAAAGCTACTATGGATTTACCTGGGGGATACTTATGACCAAGATTCAAAGTTGCAACCTGTTGTCACTCCATGGTGATGGGATCAAATTTCAGGCACTTTTATGGCCATTTGCAGTGTTCCATGGTTATGTGACTATGTTTATAGCAGTTTTGCTGACAACCAGCATTTACTTCTGTTTTTTTGGCAAATCCACACCTATAGTAAGTCACAGCTTTGGTTAATGATCACTTAATGATCACAATGGCTGCTTTATGATTGTCATGTTTGATTAATAACATTTACAAACACATCAGACACATGATGGGCAGAGTCCATTATGGTCATAAATTGAGATTATCTTTAATAAATTATTTCTTCAGAAACATGTCTGTATAGGAACATTGGACATGGACATATGTTTTTTGATTGCAACATAAAAAAAGTACGCCCATGCCTTCATCTGGAATGTTTGACTTCTTAATCTAATCTATAGCTCTTGGATTGTTAGGATTTCCTATATATGTAATAAATAGTAAGTAGCTACACCAAAAGCTGCCTCACTAAACATGATTCTCCCAGTCTGATCTGGTTGAGAGAGGACTTATTTGACATCCTACTCCCATGTGAATCAGAAAGAATATTGCCAAACTATTTTAAAAGTAAATACAATAAATCCACAAATAATGTGTTACCTCAAGACTTGGCCATCTTGGAGAACTTTTTTGCCTCAAGACATTATCATTTTAAAGGGCTTTGAAAGGGAATTTAGATAACTTTGTGAAGGGTGGATCTATCTTCAGATGCCATTTGGATGTTCAGTGTTAACATTGAATAGCATGTGAGCAAATGCCAGTTGCAAGGGAATCCTGGCAGGAGAAAGTATGCCTCAATGTCTTTGTAAGCACCCCAGAAGTTTCTAGGTACTGAGAGAAACATATTCCTGAATGGAGTTGGTCTTGGTCTGAGCCAATAAGGTTATTCCTGTGTGATTGCATTAAGTGCTGTCTGAGAAAAATACAAAAAAAAATTAAATAAATAAACACATTTTTTTAAAGTGTTATAAATCTGGGTTTATCAAATTCTAATTACTGGTTTATTCAATTCTATCACATTGTCCATGATCTGTTTGAAAACTTTGTCCATGATTTATCTGAAAACATAATCATAGTCATATGTTGCGAATTACACACATCTGTGTATGTATTAAATGATATATACTGTAAATGTGGTATCTTTCTATCCTACCTACAGATGGCTGCCTACCGAGCAGTTAGATAACTGTTAGCAATGTGACATGCCCCTTAATTCCTCTTGTTCCTTACTATATAATGAGGAAAAGAAAATGACTAATGTATCACAGGCTGAGAAATGTGATATGATTTTATTTTTAAGTGTAAAGTTGTAAATAGAAGTGCCAAAAATTAAGGCTACCAAGACAGATGCACAACAGAAGTTACAGACTTACTTTACCAGGAAACCTTTAAGACTACTTACGCACTGAAAGTTTGAGAGAAATACTCTTGCCTGCAGTGGATAGGTCCACAAACTGGTTTTTATTCCTTGCAAGCTAAATGTTAAATCATATATTCATTGCAGATACAATCAGGCTATTAAATCATAAGTCCCTACTGTCAAATATCTGTTCATTTGAGTCTTTTGTTTGGTCAGATTTGTTTACTTCTATTTCAAAAGATTAGGAGTAAAGTCAAGTGAAGTGAATGATATGAACAGCTCCATGAATGTGATTTTGGGACCAGTGAAAAATGTATAGTATTCCCCAGTGATTTTTTAACTTCTCAGTATAACTTACAACCCTGTGATTTCAGAAGTCTCCCACCCTAGTTTTTCACCTGTTAGTTTTCTTTAAGATCTGTCAAGTTTCTTCAGTTTTGCTACCTGTGACAGGTTTCTCTCTGAAGATAATTATTCAAAGTGTAATGTAATAGCAACAACATATAACAATGATTCTGCATCCACTCCATATATATCATCTTAGATCTGATCCAAACTGTTACGTACTGCATACCTTCATTATTTGCCTTCTTAGTCGATTTCCTTTCTTTTTTAACACGTTGCATGAAGAAGAGTTGCATAACCATGCATAACGATGCATAACTTTTTGTGTTAATTTGGAAGAGGTCAGCAAAAAATTTTTAGACAACTGCTGCCTTGTTACAGTCAGATACGATCAGCCCTTTGAGATAGGCCATGTCAGAAAACAGATACCACCAAAAAAAAAAAAAAAAAAAGCCAGATACCTAGAAGATATAGGATATAGCAACAGAATTTTGACAGCCTAATATCATTTTCTCCTCCTTCCTTGTACCAAAAAGAATCAAGGCAGGACAATCTTTGGTTTCTGTCCAGGCTTCCTTGATTTCCTACAGCTAGGCTAAGCCCATATTTTATGTGTGTTTTCTTTAAATCAGTTTTGACTCCTGGCAATTGCCTTAACTAATTTCTGCAGTATTCTTGGCAAGGTTTTTCAGAAGTGGTTTGTCATTGCTTCCTAAGGACTAAGAGAGAGAGACTGGCCTAATCTGACCCAGCTGGTTTTGTTCCCAATATGAGACTAGAACTCACAGCCTTCTAGTTTCTAGCCTGGTGCTTCCAAACTGGCTCTCTACCAATCAGAATAAAAATTCTAAAGTATGTAAGACTGGGATAGATTTAGCAGTAGACAATAGCAAAAGCAGCACTATGCAAAGGCATCAAGAGAAAATATGGGAGAAAGTAATGAGTGCTGTTTCCTGATAAGTGTTTGAAAGAGAAAGGGAGTGCCAGCAAGCATAAAAATCATATGCTGCTGTCATGAAGTCCCCACAGGTACAGTGGTTTCTGGATGCTTATAAGTGTTGTATGTTGTTGTTTTGGCTTTTCGCTAGAGAGGAAGTGATATAAATGATTTAATGAGTTATTTGCAATTGTTCTGTGGTATAGGATAAAAAGAAAGTTTATGATATATGTAATACATTACATAACAAACCACTACTCCAAACTGTCTTTTAATGTTTGATTAAGTTATAAAATAAGATACAAAATACAAAAATAAATAGGAAAACAGTGGGGGGAAGGGGAGGGAAGAGAAGTGATGAAGGGTTGAGAAAAAGAAAAAGAAGATTGACTTCCAACTCGCTCTGTTGTAGTAAAATAAAACATTAACATCAAACCACGATGTTTTGTTTTTTCATGATAATATGAACTAGCCATTTCTATAAGGATTTATCAATCTAATCAGTAAAACATAAAATCAAAGTTTCATTCTTTTCCATTCAAGCACAAAATTCAGAAGCAGTCTCCATGTGGAAACAATCAATTTTGCCATTTCAGCCAACTCCATCAGCTTCTGCAACCATTTGTCCATGGTAAGAATCGAAGTATCCTTCCATTTTTGTGTATATAATAATCTTGCTGCTATCAACATATATAGTGTCAAAGTTTCAATTTTTTTTCCTCCAAGCTTTTTTCCATTAGACTCAAAAGGAAACTTTCTGGTTTCATCTTTATCTTCATTTTCAGAATTTTCTGTATTAAAATATGAATCATGCTTTTTGTTTTATCACATGTCCACCATAGATGATAAAAAGTCCCTTCTTTACTTTTACACTTCCAACGTTCATTTGACATACTTTTATACATCTTAGACAATTTATCTGGTGTTAAATCATATATTCTAATCTAATGATTAGATACATCACCTTATAATTGTTTTCTTTTAAATTATTTTAATGTAAATTTTAAACCCTTCATCCACATATTTTCCCATTGTTCAAGCATTATATCCAAAATTCCTTGGCCACTGACTCATGCAATGTTTTACATATTCACTTTCTAAATTCATTTTCAATAATATTTTATAAATCTTAGCAATAATATATTTATCAGTTCCACACAGTAAGATTTCCAATTAATTTTTAACAAAATCAAATCTATAAGTCTTTTTATCCAGTTTAAATCTTTCTTTCAATTATTGGTAAGTAAACCAATGGCAAACATAGCCTTCTGATTCAAGTTCTTCTCTCAGCTTAGGTATAGGCTCACTAGAGTTGAAAAATAAAATTGTATCATGTCTCTGGCTTTGCTATCATTTCTTTTCTTTAAAAAGCTTCCTGGGGTGACACCCAAAGTTTCATAGAGAGCCTTGTTTTATATTTATTCCAAACTCTTAGTATGGCACGTCTAATAAAGTGGTTATTAAAATCAGCATTAGCTTTAATTTTATCACACCAAAGATAGCCATGCGATCCAAACCTTAATTCATGGCCCTCTAGTTCAAGTAACATCTTTTTCTGGAGGTTCACACATTCTTTTAACCAGGCCAGACAGCATGCATCAAAATACAATTTCAGGTCTGGTAGACCCAAATCCCTCATTCATTAGCATCTTGCAGTTTTTTATATCTAATTCTTGGCTTTTTCCCCCCTTGCCATATAAAATTAGAAATATCCTTCTGCCATTGTTTAAATGGATTATCAGTTGCAAGTATTGGTAATGTCTGGAATAAAAAAAGCATCTTTGGCAAAATATTCATCTTAATTACAGAGATTCTAAATTCTCAACTCTAAAATCCGACTTTTTGGTCAATATATCACTGTCCTGGGAAGACATATTCTTGATCAACATTGTTGTTTTCTGTTTGTTTATTTTAAAACCTGCCAAACTGTCTTTTTCATAGTCATTTTAAATGATAGCTGTAGCTCCTAGATGTAAGATATTATTTTATAATAATTCAGTTTTATTGATGAGATAAACCACAGAACATTATATGTTGCTAAACAATCAACTCAGATGTTATAATATAATACATGAATTATTATTCTATTTTAATAGTTTTGGTCCAATTTATAAGCTAAAAACCGTATTTTGTCTTTTTATTTTGATATTCAATTCACAATACTGTTTGCAGGATTTTATACTTATTGGAGACAGTTTAATAGAAATGCTCTGTTTCAAGTGGCAGACTGCTTGGTACAGACAGATAAAATCCACAGAAAGGGTATCATTCAGATTACTTTAATTTGTCAGGCATTCTCTAAAAAATAACTCACAGCCACTGAAGAGATTCTTTTGAGGTATACATAGTCTGTTCCCAATTCACGTAGGTGAAACAAGGTAATTTGTCCCCATGTTGAGGGAGCAAACAGCTTCCGGTAGGGCTGAAATTTAAAAAGCCCACTAATCTACACATAGCAAGTTAGCCCCACAGCCAGTCAGGAGTCTGACCCAGTGGCCAATCAGAAACACAGATGTGACCATGTGACATAAAACTACATTTCCTAAAAGCAATCCCTTAAGGAGATGGTTCTTAATTCCTAAACTAACTACTTACTCTAACCAGCACGCTCCCCACCTGGAATTATAAAATTTCCACTATTAACTAACTACTAACTAAAATAAACCGAAGCATAACATCAAACAGTGCGACAATAAGGTAAACACAAGATATGTATAATTTGAGGTTCAATCTTCAAGTTCGGTCTTCCTTAGCAGCAGCACCAGGTGATTGGCCTGGTATAGAGCTTCTTGACAAAAGTCTGTGGGTCACGACATGACTCTCGTGGCTTCACGAGCTGAACTTCAACTTGGCAAACTAGTCCATCAGAGCTGGGTAGAACTTAGTGCACAAGCCCCATGGGCCACGAGTTCCGATGCACGCCCTTGTCTCTCAACAAGACAAGGTCTCCTTTTTTGAGGTTAGGCTCTTTGATCTTCCATTTGTGACGATCCTGTAGGGTAGACAAGTATTCTTGCTTCCAGAGCTTCCAGAAGGTGTTGGCAAGCAGTTGAACTTGTCTGCATTATTGTTTATACATGTCTTTGGGAATGAAGTTCCCTAATGGTGCTGGCCAGTCACCTGTCTTCTGGGTTAGCAAGGTGGCCGGGGTGAGGATAGTTGGATTTTCAGGATCCAAGGACCTGGAACCAAAGGTTGAGTATTGATGATAGCTGCCACTTCTGCCATGACAGTGGTGAGGAGCTCACCACATGTCAGCATGGGTGTCTTTGTCAACATGGAATCCAGGATTTTGCGGACTATGCCGATAATATGTTCCCATGCTCTTCCCATATGGGATGCATGGGAGGATTAAATGTCCGTACACAGTTATGGGCCTTTAGATAGTCATCAATTGCTGAATTGAGGTGATCTATTCATCGATCTATAATTCCTTGCAGACTCCTACAAAGTTCGTTCTGCGGTCAGATTTAAATACCTTGACTGGACCTCTATAGGCTTGGAACCTTCTTAGAGCATTGATAAAGCATGAGGTGTCCATGGATTCGATGACTTCAATATGAACAGCTCAAATGCTAAGACATGTGAAGAGAATGGCCCAACATTTGCTGTTAGCTTGACCACCTCTGGTCCAATGGGCAGTCACGGACCAAGGGCCAAAGATGTCTAGAGCTACATTGGTGAATCGTGGTCTGGGACTAAGATGCTCAGGTGGCAGGTCAGCCATCAGCAGATGTTGTGTCGCACCCCATTGTTTGTGACAATGCAGGCACCTGTGCAAGACAGTAATGATGCACCTCTTGGCTCCCACGATCCAGAGTCCAGTAGTTCTGATGGCACCTTCTGTAAAGTGCCGGCCTTGATGGTGGACGGTTTTGTGGTGATGTTGGACCAGCAGGCTCATCACATGTTGACGAGCAGGAAGAATGATAGGGTGCTTGATATTTGGGGCTATTTTAGCCTTAACTAGATGCCCCCCTACTCAAAGTAAGTCATGGCTGTCAAGGAACAGGCTCAGCCTCAGAAGTGGATTAGACTTTGGGATAGGCTTCTTAGCTTTTAGGCACTCGAATACTACTGTGTATGCATCTTGTTGCACACTTTGTAGAATTCCTCTCTCTGCTTGGAGATATCTGTTTGGGAAGCTTGTCTCGTGGTGCAGGAAATGGATGATCCCTGCTACGCCCAATACAAGAGGTCTCCATCTGGAGAAGCATTCAAAGTGAGCTGGTTCTAAGGGATGGTTAAGGGGCAGTTTTTCTGTCTCCTTGACCATTGTTGACAAGCAGGTAGCCTGGACTGTCATCTTCTTGTCCTGTCTGAGCAATTTGCTGGCCACCTGAGGACAAACGTTGACATCTTGATCTGGGTCTAGAAGCTTATGATGTTCTGGTCTCTGTGACATCAAGGTGTCTGGGCGAGCCAAAAACTCAGGACCTTTTAGCCAGGTTGATTCTGCCAACTGGAATGCGGGGTTAGATCGTGTAGCATGATTTGCTGGATTCTGGTCTGTTGGCACATATTGCCACTGCTCAGGACTCGAAGATCTTCTGATCCTTTCCACTCTATTGCTTACATAGATGTAGAAGCATCTACTTTGGTTGTGAATGTAGCTCAGCACCACCTTGCTGTCTGTATAGAAGGTGGTGGGTTGTAGCTCAAGGTCTATTATTTTCGTTATCAGGTCTGCGAGTTCTACAACCAAAACAGTACTGCAGAGTTCCAACCTTAGTACAGTGTGACCTTGTTGTGGTACTAGTTTTGCCTTTCCTGTGACGAAGCCAAGGTGAATGTCGCTCTCCCCGCCATAGACCTTGATGTATCCCACAGCTGCTATTGCCTTCATTGATGCATCTGAGAAGACATGCAATTCTTTCTTTGGTGTGATGACCCAGGGTGTGACACAAAGGCAACACAGCCAAAGAACCCATATGAGTCCCTTTATTATCACCAATTGTGCCCCCAATGTCCCTTTCAACTCTCTGGCCTGGAGAGAGCTCTTCCACCAACCTGTAATAGTGTTTGGCTGGCAATACTTCAGTCCCAAATGTTGTAAGCAGAAAACCTCTAAGAAAAAATCCAAAGGCAAGACAAGGTAATTAATCCGGCAGGGCAAACAAAATAAGGAATTCCATAAGTAAAGTAGCACGGCAATAAATCAAACCAGTTGGGAGGATGCCAGGATTCCAAGAAACACCAGATAAACTCAGTGTTTGTTCCTGACAAATGCCCTTCCCATTTGCCTCTACTTTTAAACTCCATCAGCACCTGTGCCTTGTAAAGAGGATTGGGTCTCTTTCCTCCCTTATAAGCCATGCAACCCATGTTGCTCTCTTCTCTGTTCCTCCCTGCACTGCCTAGGATGAGGAGGGGGTGGACCTTGGTCTTCATCTGAACCCCCTCTCCCTTGTTCTACCTCTCCCCTGCTCTGTCCAGCCTGACTTTGCTCTTCCCCAGTTTTTTCCACAGCCAATAGATCCACTCTCTCACTCTCACTCTCTGTCAGCCATTCCTCTTTCCCTTCGGATTCAGACTCTGACAGGGGCATGACATTCTGTGCAGTGGCGGGTGAGATGGAAACATGCTTGCACTGCACATGGACACTTTGGAGACAACTCAGGGAGGCACACCACATCTCCCAGACTTCCTTCTGTTCTGGCAAAAGTGGCTCATCCCGATCTTTGATGCTTTGGGAGAGCATGCACAGAAGGAGCCTTCCTTGGATAGTTACAGGTGCAGCAAACCTTAGAGGGGCAAACAGGCTGTTCACTGTTGACAGAACTCCTCTCTTTGTGAAGACAGTCTTCTGGGTTGGGGCTGTAAAGGTGAAGACGTCCCTCTTCAAGTCCCAACACAGACCGAGACTGCATTGGATAAGAGGGGTATGGTGCCAAAATCGAGGTCCTGTAATCCCTTAGCATGGTCATCAGGATTGATGGCTTCTAGCACTTCTTCACTGAAGGTTGTACAACCTAAAGTTGACTACCACTAGCATCTTGTCTGTTCTTTTTAATAAGTCTATGGCTTCTGCTGGAGTGGATACAGATTTTAGGCCATCATCAATGTAGAAATCCCGTTCTACGAAGCGTCTGGCATCTGCACCATATTTGGCTTCACCCACATGAGCGGTGTGTTGTAAGCCATAGTTGGTGATTGCAGGGGAAGAACCATTTCCAAAGATGTGCACTCGCATTCTGTATTCTGTTATCTGTTAGTTGCGCTGTTCGTCACTGAACCACAGGAAACATAGGTAATTGCAATGATCTTCCCTGATGAGGAATGAGTAAAACATCTGCTGGATGTCGGCCATGATGGCTGTGGCTTCCTTTCTGAAGAGGATGAGCACGCCGAGCAGACTGTTGGTGCGATCAGGCCCTGTGAGAAGGACTTTGTTCAGAGAGAGGCCTTGGAAGTGTGGGCTGGCATCAAAGAGTACTCATACATGACCTGGCTTTTGTGGATGGTACACTCCAAAGAATGGCAGGTACCAGCATTCTTCCTCTTTCCCAGAGTGGGGCAAGATCAGCATGTCCAATGTGGACCATCTTGTCCATAAACTCCACCAGGTGAGCTTTCATTTCAGGCTTCCTGTTCAGGATTCACCTCAAACTGATGAGATGAGAGAGACCTTGCCCGGCAGGTGCTGCCTCGGTATGCGAAAGGGTAGTGGAGCTATCCAGCTCCCGGTGGCATCCTGTTGAAGTTCCTTATTCATGAGCTGCAGAAATTCTTTGTCCTCTATCGACAAAGCCAAGTCATTGTCTTCTTTGCTGGTTTGGAACACTGTCACTCCTAAATCAAGGTTGATTGTCGAAAGCATGAAGTGTTTTTGGCATGGCTTCAAGTGGGATGCTCTCCGATTATTGAGAATTTAATTTAATTTAATTTAATTTAATTTAATTTCCAATTTATATACCGCCCTTCTCCCTGAGGACTCAGGGCGGTGTACAGCCAAGATAAAAAACATAGAATACAAATATTAAAACATTTAAATATATATATAAATTTTGGCCCGAAAGTTAAAAAATCACAGACTAATTAAAAGAATTAAAAAATTTCTTCTTAAGCCAACCCGGTTTGCTGGAAAAGATGGGTTTTCAGGGAACGACGGAAGGCATTGAGGTCATGGATTCTCCTTATCTCAGGGGGCAACTGATTCCAGAGGGTGGGAGCCCCCACAGAGAAGGCCCTCCCCCTGGGGGCCACCAGCCTACATTGTTTGGCTGATGGCACCCTGAGGAGGCCCTCTCTGTGGGAGCGCACGGGTCGATGGGAGGTCGTCAGTAGCAGCACGCGGTCTCGCAGATAGCTAGGCCCTATGCCATGGAGCGCTTTACAGGTGATAACCAACACCTTGAAGCGCACCCGGAAGACCACCGGGAGCCAGTGCAGCTCGCGCAGGAGTGATGTTACATGGGAGCACCATGTTGCTCCCATCACTACCCGCGCTGCTGCATTCTGGACCAGCTGGAGCCTCCGGGTGCTCTTCAAGGGGAGCCCCATGTAGAGAGCATTGCAGTAGTCAAGGCGAGAGGTGATGAGGGCGTGAGTGATTGTGCACAAGGAATCCCGATCGAGAAAGGGCCGCAACTGGCGAATCAGGCGAACCTGATAAAAGGTCCCCCTGGTAACAGCCGTCAGATATTCCTCCAAAGACAGCTGCCTATCCAGGAGGACTCCCAGATTGCGAGCCCTTTCAGTGGGGGCCAAAGACTCGCCCCCAGTAGTCAGTGATGGAGTCAACTGACTATATCCGGATGCCGGGAGCCACAGCCACTCAGTCTTGGAAGGGTTGAGCTTGAGCCTGTTCCTCCCCATCCAGATCCGCACAGCCTCCAGGCACTGGGACATCACTTCAAGGGCATCGTTGGGGTGGCCTGGGGTGGAGATGTACAGCTGGATGTCATCAGCGTACTGATGGTATCTCACCCCAAAGTCACGGATGATCTCACCCAGCGGCTTCACATAAATGTTGAACAGAAGGAGGTTGCGAAGATATTCACCTAGGTTGGGGCCTGCAGCTGATCGACACAAACCATTCCTGAGATGATCCATCTGAGTTCTATCTTGAGGGCAAGTGGGGAGCCTATTGGACCTCTGACCATTCCATGGCAAGCAAAAGCATCAGGGGCGTCCACTCGCAACAAGAGCATGATTTCGGCTTCAGGATCTAAGGCAGGAAAGTGATTAGCCATGTTCCTCAAGTGAGGTATGGTGCTTGCTACCTCTGGTGTTGAAATCTGACTACGAGTATCTGGTAAGGCGTCCCATTCTAGCAATGGTGGCAGTGGGAACCATGAACTCCCATCTAATGATTCTATGCAGAGTCCAATGACTTTCTTCCCAGATGTGCACTGGGCTCCAGTGAATGTTGATATTGTGAAGTGTGTTTCCTCACTTTGGATGTCAAACAGGTCGAAGAATGCTGACCTGGCTAATGAGCGATTGGTTTGTGTATCCACTATTACATACATCTTCACGGCTTCTTCTGGGTGTCCAGCGGGGTAGACTTTAGCTAAGCAATATGGTCTGGGGGCATGAGCGAGGGAATGGTGAGTCACCACATACTGATACGCAGTTGACACTTGCGACCACCTCTGTGTGCACTTTGGTGCCATGCTGAGGCTCCTTGATCAGAGGAGGGGTAGAAGTTGCCCATTGTGACAACTCAGAGTCTGGATGCAGGGCTCCCGGGTGCTTGTCACTTTTGCATAGGTGGCATTGCGCCTTAGCTGTGCAAGCTTTGGCCATGTGTACCGTAGACTCACAGCACTTGTAGCAGACTTTGTACTCCCTGATCAAAGCTTTTCTTTCATCCAGGGACTTCTTTCCGAATTCTCTGCACTTGTTCAGAGCATGTGAAGATTTGTGGAATGGACAGATCAGACCTTTCTTTGTTTTCAGAGTTCACGACCGCCTCTGGTTCGTACCAGTTTGGGCAAACCAGTAGCGATGATCGCGGGTGGGCCTGCCCCCACCCACCTGCCCCAGCTCCAAATCGTGCTATTTAGGCATGTTTTCGAGGCCAGGTGGATGTGCGGAAGGTGTGCAAGTGAGAAAAGCACATGCGCAGAAGGCTGGGCACAAACAGAGTGTGTGCATGAAGCGAATGTGTGCACACAGCGAACCAGTAGTAAAGGTAAGTGAAACCCACCCCGGGCACAAAATGTATAAAGACCCCTGCTCCTTGCTTTACTGTTAACTGGTCAAGTATCTCAGGTGCTGGATATATTTCTTCTGGATGTTTTTCACTGTTTTCATTGCTTTTAAAATGTCTTTTATTATTTTAATTGTTTTATACTTTTTGAATTTTAACCTCCCCAAAGATGGCCCCACTCAGATGGCAGTTATAAAAATTGAATAAATAAATAAAATATAAACAATTCAACAGGGCTCAACTATCAATCCATCCCAAGACCTGGGATAATAGCCAGATCTTTAATAGTTTTCTGAGTGTCACCACAGAAACTATCAATGGTATAATTTGTCATAATATTAGTCAGCAATGAAGTGGTCTTTGTTAACAGCTTACCTCTGTTAGCTATAGTGGCATCTTTATGATTTTACATACATCTAACAATTGAGGAGGTGAGCTGAGCTGCCACTTTAAATTTCTTACAATGTCCTAGAGTAACAGCAGATCAGGGACATTGTAAGAAATCTTAAATGACAGTAAGTTCCGGGCCAGCAACCCATCCAGGGGTTTTTTAAAGTTCCATCAGTCCTGGCCATAGTACTAAGCCATGTACAGCTTGCATGTAATGGCAAAATATATAAATAAATCTAATAGAAGAAATCTATAATTTGAAGCCAAACTAGCTGGCAACCCTTAAGGCAGTGGTTCTCAACCTTCCTAATGCCGCGACCCTTTAATACAGTTCCTCATGTTGTGGTGACCCCCAACCAGGGGTGGGTTCTAAATTTTTTTACTACCGGTTCTGTGGGCATGGCTTATTTTGTGGGTGTGGCTTGGAGGTGGGTGTGGCTAGCTGGTCATGTGACCGGGTGGCCATGGCTATGTGTATAGGGACTACTCAGAGGGCTGAAAAAAGTCATTTCTGACAGGTCCTCGCACTTTTGACTGGTCCTCACACTTATGACCATCCTCACATTTATGCCCGTGCAGCATTCTTAACAACCATATCACTCATTTCACAACTGGTTCTCTTCACCATGGTGACAAGATAGGGCAAAAATGTAAAATGTGAGGACAGTCGTAAGTTCGAGGACTGGTCAAAAGTGCGAGGACCAGTCAAAAATAACTTTTTCAGCCCTCTGAGTAGTCCATATGCACAAAAGGACTACCCAGAGGGCTGAAAAAAGTGATTTCTGACAGGTCCTCGCACTTTTGACCGGTCTTCGCACTTATGACTGGTCATCATTTATGCCCATTGTAGCATTCTTAACAACCGTGTCACTCATTTCACAACTGCTTCTCTTCACCATGGTGACAAGATAGGGCAAAAACGTAAAATGTGAGGACAGTCATAAGTTCGAAGACTGGTCAAAAGTGCGAGGACCAGTCAGAAATAACTTTTTCAGCCCTCTGAGTAGTCCATATGCATAAAAGGATACAGCAATAGAGAGGGATGAAGGAAGGGAAGGGAAATTAGAGTAGGAGGGAGGGTAAGAGAGGGAGGAAGAGAGGAGGAGAAGGAGAAAGGAAGAGGAACTAGGGAGGAGAAGAAGAGGGTGAGGAAGAGAAAGTAAGAAGGAAAGGAAAGAGAGAGGTGGTAGTGTGGAAATTGGGATCGTAGAAACACCCAGGAGCATAGAAGAGTCCAAAGGCAGATGCATGAATAAATGTGATATATGTGTTTATTCATATAACAAAACATATTAACTATATACAAAGGCTGTCTTAATATCCATTAGGATAGGGGGCACACAGTGTGTGTGACTACCCTTATCAAAGATCATGTCTCATGGAGGACAAACGTAAAAAGAGAGCATGGTGGAAAGGTTAGAGGGGGTTTTATACTCAGTGTAAGCCCCTCCTCTCCACATAGGGGTGGGGGCACTTTCTGCCTCCACTAGTGTCTGTATGATATATGTGCCAATGGCTTGCAAATACTTGACAGTTCCCCTCCTTGCGAGCCAATGGCATGCAAACATACAAATGCAATGTACAACAGATTTTACCCTGTGAGACATAACTTTTTACACAGATCTTTGTGCCTATCTGCTGGTAGAGGTTTTGTGAAAATATCAGCTGTTTGATATTTGGTCTGACAATGTGATAAAGATATAAACCCCATCTCTACTAGTTGCCTAACATTTTGATAGCGGATATCAATATGTCTGGACCTTTTTCCCACCGCATAGGCTTTGGCAATGCCTATGGCCCCGGTGTTGTCTTCTATAATTTGGATGGGCAAAGTTGGTGGTGTCCAGATGCTAGAAATTAAGGCATCAAACCATATCAGATCGTTCCCTGCCTCTGATAGGCATGCATATTCGGCCTCAGCGGTGGAGCACGAAACAAATTTCTGTTGCCCCACATGCCAATGGATGGGTGCCTCATTTAATAGTACCAAGAAGCCCGAAGTACTTCTACGTGTCTTGGTATCTCCGGCCCAGTCCGCATCCGCGAAGCATTTTAATTGGGCCTTGTCTCTATTCTCAGGTTCCAAGCGAAGCACGTAATCTGCTGTGGTCTTGAGATACCTTAATAGCTTTTTAATGGCCAACCAGTGGAACTGGGTAGGATGTTCCACTTGTCTAAATAGCAGGTTTACGGCCAGGGCAATATCTGGACGGCTCCAGTTACTTATATATAGTAATGAGCCGATCACTGACCTAAATAGAGTATTATTTTGGAACTCTGGGCTATCCTTGTGTGCCAATCCATAATAGTCGGTCTGCATTGGGATAGCCATTGGCTTGCTATCTTCCATTTTACATTTCACCAGGAGTTCCTCTATCTTTTCCTTTTGGGAGAGACCAAAACCTTTTGGTGTAGTGATGATTTGTACGCCTAGGTACTTGTCCACATATCCTAAAGACTTTAGAGTGAACTTTTTTTGTAGGGTCCTGGCAAATATAATACATCCCCCCTTGTCAGGCCCTATATATAAAAGGTCATCGACATACACTAGG
The DNA here is from genome assembly GCF_059756535.1 of Pantherophis guttatus. Lineage (NCBI taxonomy): Eukaryota > Metazoa > Chordata > Lepidosauria > Squamata > Colubridae > Pantherophis > Pantherophis guttatus. The sequence continues at coordinate 100,264,625 of NC_142066.1, forward strand.
ACTTTCTCCAGCCCCCCTTTGGTATCCCTTGTGAAGGTACATTTATCAGCTGGAGATGGATGGAAACCCAGTGATTTGAGAGTTTTAGTCAGGCATTTGTACCACAGTCTGCCTGATTGTTTGAGGCCGTACAAACTTTTCTTCAGAAGCCAGGTGTGGCCTTCTTGCCGTTGAAATCCGGGGGCACCTCTGACGTAAATTTCTTGTTTTAGATGTGCGTGTAAATAAGCAGTTTGCACATCAGATTGAAAAATGTGTTCCCCATGTGCTGCTGCGGTGACCAAAGCAGCCCTCACACTTTCCGCTCTCACGGTGGGGGAGTATGTTTCATCAAAGTCCTGCAAGTAGCGCTGTGCGTAGCCTTGTGCTACCAGCCGGGCCTTATAGAGGAGTTTGTTGTTGGGCATTGGCTTGACCTTGTAGACCCAACGGGTGCCAATTGCTTTCCTCTTTTTGGGGACTTCCATGGGGATGAAGACTTTCAATTTTTTGAGACTATCCATTTCCCGCTCCATTGCCACCCTCCACCTGCGCTGTTCTTCCTCGGGAAGCTGAAGGACATCTGAGTATGTTTTAGGGGCCATGGTAACGCTGTTGACCGAGGCAACATAGCCAATGTCCAACCTTTTGGGTGGCACCCCTTTATTGGAGCGTTTTGACCGTCTGGGAAATTGCCACTCACCATCATCATTGTCATCCGGAGCATCGGTGTCAGAATTGGAGCTGCCGGAAGTATCTTTCCAATCAAAATGGGGCGGGTCTCTGTCCCAGGTGCTGCGAAGATATGGTCGTTTAGGTGAGGCAGGAGGTGTGAAGTCACCCAGGGATTCCTTGTCTGAATCGTCAGAGTCAGGTAGGGATTCATCACCATCTGGATCTTCGCTGGTCAGTTGCTTGGAGTTTGTTGGTTCATCCTCTTCAGGTGGTGCTACTTGTTCAGTGTCGCTTCTAATAGGGGAATAACCGGGTTCATTGGAATGAATTTTTGACCAATTTGACCCCTCCTCAAAGGAAGCTGATCTAGAGACAAGGACAAGGTTATTTTTGTCTACAAACCTAGAGGCCTTGCTGCCGGTTGCATAATCTATAAATCTGAGCCTCCTTGATGCCTTGCCCCCCTTTCTTCTGAGGTGCTTGGGAATATGGACCCAGGCATAGGAACCAAAAATTCTCAGGTATGAGAGGCTAGGTTTCCTTCCATGGACCAGGAAGTATGGGGTTTGGTTAATGGCACTACTCCACGTCCTGTTGACTAGATAATTAGCCATTTTGACCGCTTCTGCCCAAAAAACTTGGCTCATGTCAGCATCTGCAAGTAGGCAGTTCATGACATTCTGCAGCACGCCATTTCTCCTTTCTGAAATGCCATTCTCGGACGGAGTTCGAGGGGATGATTTAAAATGGAGGATACCTCTCTCCTTCATCCACTTTTCAAAAATCTTGGATGTAAACTCAGTCCCCCTATCACTCTGCACCTGAGCGATGCACACCTTGTGTTGCGTTTGGATCTGGTTGTAAAGATATTTGAAGTTGGTAAAGACTTCAGTTTTGTCCTTTAAAATAAATACATGGCCATAACGAGAGTAATCATCTACTACCGTTAAAAAATAACGCCCCCTACCAAGGGAGGGTCTAAAAGGACCAACCAAATCCATGTGTACCAGCTGATAAGGGTACCTTGCACGACGGGAAAAGACCTTAGGTATAGCAGCAGTTTTAGATTTTGCTGCCTTACAGATGGCACATTCCAAATAGGTATTACAATTCTTTATCTTAAGCCCATCAGAAAAATCTTGCATTTTCTTAATAACCGGGAAGCTGGCATGGCCAAGCCTGCGGTGTAATATATGAGCATAATCCAAATGTAAAGGTTTACCCATGCATACTTTGTCAACCTTATGTATCTTACCATTACAAGCCTTGGTCTGTTCAGTAATGAGAGTAGGTACTGGATTAATGGTCACCTTAGAGTTCCTCAGGGTTGGCTGAGGAGTTGTGACCTTAATGGGCTCAGCCTTAATGGCTTTGGATGTCCTAGGAGCTGGTTTAAAAGCTTCATTGGTTTTAGGTCCAGGGTCCTTGAGTTTGGACAACCTGGGGGCTGGCACAGAACCTTTCTGATCTATCTGGGTGTTAGCTCCCTGAGCCCTCTTGTTAGGTTTCTTGTGCCTTTTGACCTTTACTTTTGGGGAAAAATAAGGCAAATTGTTGATTTTTACAATATCGCCAACAACACCCCCACTTTCGAAAACATAACCTCCACCCTTCTCAAAAACCAGTTTTACATTTTTATCCTCAGTCAATTTTAAGATGCTTAAAAGGTTGTTCTTGATTGAGGGAACATACAGTGCCCCTGTGACATCTCCTATACCAGGCACATTGATCACGCCTTCCCCAGTTACCTCTGCCTTGTCCCCAGTGGCAACTTTTACTGAGGACTTGAGTGGGTGTAAAACCTTAAATCGTTGCTTCGTGTTGGCTATATGCGTTGATGCACCTGAATCAAGAAGCCACAGCCCCTCAGCATCCTTTACCTGGGAGGTGTGATTGTCACTAGTGGCACTACAGAATTGGTATCCTTTATGACCACCTCCCCCTCTTCCACGGCCTCTTTTATTTTTATTGTGCTTAAGTCCAGCCGTGTTGGCCCTAGAGCGAGGGCACTCCCTTTTAAAGTGACCTTGTATGCCACAGTCAAAGCAAGTGGGAAGGGTATTAATCCTTTCACTTGTGTCCTGGCGCCTCCTCTGAGGCCTAGGCCTGTGATATGCCTCCTTCATTTCTTGTTGTTCCTCATCTCTGCGCCTTAAATCTTCCTCAATAAAGCGGCCAGAAAAGTATTCTATATTTCTTTGTTCCCTAGAAACCCCTTCTAGAGAAATAATAAAGGGACTCCAGGATTTGTCTAGGGAGTTCAACATCACACTAATTAAAGTGGATTCAGAAACAGGCTCCCCCCTCTGTATAAGCTCATCCCTCATGGCTTTAAGCGTTGCCAAATGTTCTCCCATTTTGACACCAGGTTTGAGTTTATAGTTGTGGAAAATTCTTGACAATCTGCTGGTTGCAGCCATATTGTCACTATGGAACAAATTATATAGGGCAGTCCAAACTTCCTGAGCTGTGAGGCCATCTGAAAGACTGGCATACAGAGCTGTGTCTATAGAACTTAACAGGGTTGTGTAAGCTCTTTTATGCAGGAACTCAATTTCAGGGCTCCAAGGTAAAGGGGGTGGTCTTTTGATCATGTCCAGAGTATTTTCTCTTAAGAGAATTATCTGAATCTCTTTACACCATTTTTTAAAATTCTGACCACTTAAATGTAATTTTTCAAAATTATTTGGCAAAGTTACAAAATTATTGCCATTAAACTGCATGGGGAGTTGTTCAAATGGCTGAAAAAAGCCTGTTGTGAATGGCATTGGGATCCCTAAGCCTGGGATCGATTGCTTAGGTCTGGCTCCTTTTTGTAGTCCTTCTGTAGTTTGAAGCAACTGGGCATGTGCAGGAAATGGAGCATGCTCCAAAGCCTTTTCTTGTTGGAGCTCCGATCTCCCTCTCTGAGCTCTGAAGTCAGGTCTGGCTGGAGCTTCAGCATAGGCCCGGACATCGGCTGTGTGGCAGGGAAACCTTGGAGGAGTGGGAAGAAGGCCTGGAGATCTTTCTGGAGACTGGAGGCCCATCAGATGAGGACCATGGGCTGGGTAGGCCTGGAAATGTCTCTGGATCTCCTCTTCTCCATCAGAGGAGCAGGATTGCAGCTCCAGATCATCCCAGCAGGACCGGAAGGGTGTGGGGGCCTCAGCCTGGGCCCCCATGGAGCATTCAGTGAATGGTGAGCACCTCTGCAGTGGGGGATGGGAGGCTACAGGTCCATCTGGGTTCCTCCGGGGGTGGGAGGTTGGATTTGGGGCCCTCCTTAAGTGGGCAGCTGGGTCTGGGACCTCGGGGCGGCCAGTGGGTGGTTGCTCCATAAGTTGCAGGGCAGCGACCAGGGCCTCTATGGCCTATTTGATGTTTGCCTTGGCAGGCAGGGCCTGGCAAGGGGCTTGTGGGTTCGGAATGGTCCTCTGGGCCGCTGGAATGCTGAACTGACTGGCTGGCGTTGTAGGCCTGGGCTGTGGAGCTGGGGATGGCCTGGCTCGTGGTTCTGGCAAAGTGCCCAAGGGAGCAGCCATCTTGGAGGAAGTTGCCTCCGGAAGTGGCCTGGCGGCCATTTTGTTTGGCGGGAAACTGGGTGGGGGGGCAGTCTCTCTGGCGGCAGGCGCCATCTTGGAGAGATCAGGCAGGGGAGTCCTTACCGGGATGGCAGGCATCTCTGGTGCTGCCTCCTCAGGCCTCTTTCTGGCTGCTGCCCTTGTCTTCAGGAGGAAGGTGAGCGCTGCTCGGCACTCCTCTTCTGACATCTCAGCCACTTGCCTGTCTAGGCTTTCATCTGGTCCTTCTGCCCCCTCTTCGTCAGTGCTGAAGAAGCCTTCTCCAACATTGCCTGGCTCGGCCCCTGAGATCTCTTGCTGCATCTGGGTGGCCTCTGGCTGCCAGGGTGTAGCTGGATGAAAACCCCCTTCAATGTTTTCCATCGTTGATTCAGACTGGGGCTGCTGTGAAGTTTTCCTCCGTTGAAGGCCTCTGGTCACAACAGGGGAGCTTCTCTCACAGGTTATTTTGGAGGGCATCTCGCCTTTTCAACAGCTCTTGGAGTGGAGTTCTGCTACCATTCCCTCTGCTACCATTCTGTGGAAATTGGGATCGTAGAAACACCCAGGAGCATAGAAGAGTCCAAAGGCAGATGCATGAATAAATGTGATAAATGTATTTATTCATATAACAAAACATATTAACTATATACAAAGGCTGTCTTAATATCCATTAGGATAGGGGGCACACAGCGTGTGTGACTACCCTTATCAAAGATCATGTCTCATGGAGGACAAACGTAAAAGAGAGCATGGTGGAAAGGTTAGAGGGGGTTTTATACTCAGTGTAAGCCCCTCCTCTCCACATAGGGGTGGGGGCACTTTCTGCCTCCACTAGTGTCTGTATGATATATGTGCCAATGGCTTGCAAATACTTGACAGGTAGGTTTGAGGAGAAAAATTGCTGTACAATAAAAAAGATGAAAGGGAAGAAAGCCAACCCCAAACAAATATAAAGATATTAAGATAAAGAATGAATTGTTAAACTTTAAAAAATAAAAGGGAACAAATATGAATAAATAACAATAATTAGAAACACACATACAAACATACAATGTATTTTCTTTGAACAGAGTATTTGGCCGGTTCATAAATTTAAACAGTGTTTAGTCATTTCAATTAAATTTACAATTTCTATATTTCCTTTTTGCCATATTTATTCCTCATCTATTTTTGTAAAAAACCAATATTACCCTTCATCCTCATCTCTAATCTTAATCAAATTCAATTTTTCCCTTCTATTCTATATTATACCCCTTCCCATTGTCATCTATTTTTATATCCATCCTCACATTGGTTAATTATCTAATATTACAGTTGTTTAATATGAATTCAACATTTTAATATAAATCAATTAGTTATATAACTACCTTTTTTGTATATTAATCAATATGAACATGAATATTCCAATTATTTCCATGCAATCCAATTTCTTACAAATCAATTAATTATATTTACCAATAATAATAAACCAAATAATTTCCCCCATATATTCCTCCAAACCACAACTTAACCATTGCTGCTTTCAACACAATATACAATTAATAGTATCTCAATTATTACAATTCCCTAGTTAAATAGAGCTTTTTTTTTGTGTGTTTTAAAATCTCCTCTTTTTCCCTAAATTTCCCGTTGTTTGCACCTATCTTTTTTGGTGAGGAAAAAGAAATCTGCCTGCCTAATTTTCCAATGTGCAAAGCCAACAGCCTGTTTTACTTTCTCTTTCCATTTTCAGTAAAGCTAGGGGGAAAAAATCTGCACTCTTTCCAAGCAAGCAGCAGAGCTCTGAGCAAAACAGCTGAGAGCAAATCAGCTGGGGGTCGGGAGCCGAGCTAAGCAAGGGCTAATTAGCCTATGCTGAAGCTCCGTGGGCCAATAAAATTACAAAAAAAACACCGAACCCTTTGTTAAATTGCTGGCTCCCCCGCCCCTCGCCCACCACTATTTATTGGCAATAAATAGTGGTGCGGAGGGGTGGGGCAAGCCAGCAATTTAACAAAGGGTTTGGCTGCACCACTGGCTCTCGGGCGGCCCTTTGAAGCCCCGCGGCAAGAATTTAAACAGTTTTTTTTCCCTCCAGCCATCGGAGGCAGCAATAGATTGGGAGTGGGCGGGGTAAACGAACGGCCGGCGATCCAACAGAGGCAGAGGGTGAGGGTGAGTGAAGGCGTGGGGGGGGGGGAGAGAGGGCTTTGGTGACCCCTGTGAAATGGCTGTTTGACCCCCAAAGGGGTCGCCACCCCCAGGTTGAGAACCGCTGCCTTAAGGGATGCTGCTTAATCTAAAAAGCTACATAGGTCATTCCAGGACTATAAATAGAATGAGAAGTCAAAATAGAAGACTGTGATAAACCTCTTATGAACCCTTGCAAAGAAAATTACTACAAGTAGTTGCACTCAACTCAAAAGCAACTTTACTTATTTAGTTTAAAGTTGGAAACACAGAAGATAAACAGCAATTTTCATTAAAAAATAAACAAGACAAAACAAATAAAGTAGCTTGCAGCCTATACTGGTCAAAGTACTGCCTACATCATACGGAGAATGAGATATTTTTTTAAAAAAAATATTATATTACAAAATATTTATAAAATAAATATTATAAAAAATTTTCTATCAGTTTCCTATATTTAGAGGAGAAATTAGGAAAATGCATGGAAAAATTATTTATGGAAAGAGAGATCTGCCACTAGTTACCCATCAGTTGTGGTGGCCTTTACCTGCATCTTAAACTGTATTAAAACAATCTTACTTAATTTGGGAACAGATATTCTGGGAAATGCTGGGAGCTGTTGTCCTAATACATCCAAAGGAGATGAATTTGTGGAATACTGTTCCATAGTATTTTTCATCCATGTCTAAGAAGTGTTAATCCCTGTGTCAAGCTTCAAATATGGAGAATCTTTGGGTGAGAGGTGCATTTTTGCAATACTGAAATTGAATTCATCCCACAAATTAAATTTTTCTAATGATATATCTGTGTTCAACTCATTGTCAATCTTTCAGACATGGCATTTTTTTAATTAAATGTTATTCTTTTATAAAGTAAAAATGTTTTCATTTGTTTGTCTGTTTTTGCCCTACTTTCAAGTTATTTACAGATGGTGAACAGAGTTATAACCAGTAAAGATAACAAAGTAATAATATAGAATTGGTACAGCTAAAAATAGAGAAATAATAAAATTGCATATTTACTAGAGCAACCTTTTCATATATCTCTCAACTGAAATTGTGATCACAAAACTGAGATATGCAATTAAAAATGTGAGAGTAAATTGATTTTTTTAAAAGCAGAGATGAAAATCTGTAGATCGACAATAGAATGGTCAGATAAAAAACTCTATGTTTACCACTCATAATTCAGATCGCTGCCATTTTAATTTTGTCTTCTTGACAGAATATAAGTGGTTGGCTCCAGTGCAATAGTGAAACATGTTAAAATCAGAACTAATATGACTTCCTCCTAATCATATTCAACCAGCTTTTTTGTTATTCAGTTTCAAAATAATGAAATAACTGCTGTTCAAATAGTCAAAACAAACCATTAATAATATTTCACATAGAGATTCATGTGACATGATTAAAATCCTATACATAATTATCTGTGGGTAATTCTCCAGTGAATTTACTCTGTGTAACTTACTGCTTTTCTGTTTATTCAATTGATGAAATAGATTGAGCTGCAAGATAAAGTATTTAATCAATTGAAAGGCAATCTATAGCTTTCTGTCACCAGGGCAAAGTCTGAATAATTGTCCATTGAGGCAGTTTGTCCAGTGGGGGAATAAAAAAAATAGCAGAAAACCTTGTTACCTCTTTCACTTTATAAAGAAGGGAATGCTATTAATAATTCCAGGCCCTAAGAAGTTGATATTATCATCTATAATCTGCAAAACAAAGATGTGCTCTATTTTTCCCTCTAGTACCATAGCTCTAGCCACTGAATTGGAATCGACACGGCAACAGATCAGCCAATGGGGCAAAGATGAAATCCAGCAGGTTCTGAAAGGTTCTGGAGAACCGGTAGCGGAAATTTTGAGCAGTTTGGAAAACCAGTAGCGGAAATTTTGAGTAGTTCGGAGAACCGGCAAATACCACCTCTGGCTGGCCCCAGAGTGGGGTGGGAATGGAAATTTTGCAATATCCTTCCGCTAGGAGTGGGGAGAGAATGGAGATTTTGCAGTATCTTTCCCCTGGAATGGGTCGGGAATGGAGATTTTGCAGTATCCTTCCCCTGCCATGCCCACCAAGCCACGCCCACAGAACCGGTAGTAAAAAAAAATGGATTTCACCACTGCAATGGGGACTGTTTGGTGACTCAGACAATATGGAGCCTGGACGTGACTTAGTTTGACTATTATGCATAAAAGAGTTGGTTTGTTCTTGCATTATTGCTTCTGTGATTATATTGATTCTGTGCTTATGGATTCTGAGTTCTGGCTTCTACTGCTTGGGTATTGTATACATGCATCATGCTTTATATTACTGTATATAAAGAAGTTTCATTTATACATGAATCCTGCTGAATTATTTACTTGTGTGCTGGTTGGATTGCTGCAAACTCTAACAAAATTGAACATGAATACCAGGTGGTCATGTTCTCTGAGCTGAGTAGGACAAATGGGAACTCCCATCTGTTCCTTATTTGTTTACTTGTTAGATTTATGTTCCATTCTCCCCCCCAACTCAAGACAATGCTCCTTTCTCTAATTTTAATAGCAAATTGGTAAAGTAGAACGTGCTGAAGACAGTGACTTTTCAAAAATTAATCTTAGTATTCTTTGAATTCATAGCATAGTATTCCCAAATGCAAAATTATGTTGTCCTTCTGAACATAAACATTCCTGATAATGGCTGTGTTCATACAACATGCCTAGCCATGGTTTAACTATAATTTGTTAAATAAATCACTATGAATGGACTCACACAAGACAATAAGCCCCCCCCCCAAAGATACTATGTTATAGCTCAGTGTATATTTGCATCTAGTTATTTCCTAGTTAATAAATTATGCTAAGTCATGTTTTATATTAATTATGGGTTATTTTTTTAGAAAGTCACAATTATTAGTGCATAGTAATATATTGGTCTAAGCTGCAAATCTTGTTTTCAAAACATAAAGTCTGGGTTTAAACATACTGAGCCAAAACAAAGCGAACACATATTATGACTTAATCAATGACTAAGCCCAGGCAATGATTCGAAACGTAGGTATTATGTGGTTCTAGCCTAGAAGCAATTTGTGTCTTCCATACCAAATTTCCTGTTGATATATGATTTTTAGTGGCTGTTTTTAAAAATGCTAAGTACAGAAAGTAACAAAAAATAACTCAAATGTATCACTTTTCATTTTTGTTCATTTGATTTTGCTTCACTTGATTTTAGGTAGATATGCCAAATGCTTAGTTTCACCTGCTTTTGATTGATGATGGAGGGAAAAAATGGGTAGAAGAAATAATAGCAAGACATTATTTTTATTTATTTATTTAATTAATTTGATTTATATGCGCCCTTCTCCGGAGACTCAGCGCGACTTACAATGTGCTCAGCAATAGCCTTCATCCTTTTGTATATTTATACAAAGTCAGCTTATTGCCCCCACAACTGGGTCCTCAATTTACCTACCTTAGAAAGGATGGAAGGCTGAGTCAACCTTGAGCCTTGGCGAGATTCGAACCTGCAGTAATTGCAGGCAGCTGGTCTTAATAACCAGCTTAATAACAGGGTGCCTTAGACCACTATACTACCAAGGCTCTTTAAAAGAAATTGTGTAAAATAATGGATTTGGGTGGGAAAGATAGATAAAAATATTGTTTAAATCTAATGTTTATTTGGTTGTTGTACTGTTTTTCATTAGCTTCATACTATCCCTGGTGAAATCTCCTGAACTGGGTGTCTTTCAATTTGAAACAAGATTACACAATTTTTGTCAGTGTCAATTACTCTGCCATTTTCTACGGGATGACTGGCAATCCCAATGTGGAACTGAAGAATGCAGCATAGATCCTATCATAGAAAACTCTGCCTATTTGTGTCACTTTTTCAGAGCCTTTGTTATTTTCCAAGTAGGTCAATACATTAGGCCTGTTTCTTGTATCCCAGGAAATGTACTATAAAACCATTAATAATGTTTTGTAAATGCATCAGTGAGCGATGTAGATCATGTCTTATGACATGGTCAGGGCAGTGGTGAAATCTAAAATTTGTTACTACCAGTTCTGTGGGCGTGGCTTGGGAGGTAATGTGACTGGGTGGGCGTGGCCAATTTTTAAAAAACTTTTAAAACCATTTTTTCTACAACCTCGTCAGCAAAGAGATTGTAAAAAAATGCTTTAAAAAGGCTCTGATGATCCCAGCTGAGTTGCTTGATCGCAGAGGCTTTTTTCTTTTAAAAGCCTCTGCTGATCAGGCAACTCAGCTGGGATCATCAGAGGCTTTTATAAGAAAAAAAGTCTCTGCCGATCAGGCAACTCAGCTTGGATCATCAGAGGCATTTAAAAGAAAAAAAGCCAAAACTTCCAGTTTGGCGTCGCGGCAAGACAGTCAGGGAATTAGCTCTGATGAGCTCCGCAAAAACCCAGACTGACAAACCGCTGCCGATGGGTCTGCGGACCAGAACCGTCCTGTAGGGACGGGGAAAAAGGAGAGGCACCTCAGAAGACCAAGAGAAACAGGCAAGTTCCTCAAAGGTCAGAGGAAACTCTCTATGACTCGACAGTGGGGGATGGCAGTCATTGTGCAACCGGATTAAGCATTGAGCAGGAGTGATGAATGGAATGGAGTTTTTGGAAGCCGGGTGAGTCACAGCCAACCCATGGTTTGAAACAACAATAAGGAAAGCATCTTTGTAACTTTAAGACCCCTAGTGATGAAACAGCAGCTAATGAGCGGGGGGGGAAGAAGATTCTGAAGTGCAATTTTAAAGGGATAAAAACCCAATGGAAAATTGACTTTTGAACAAAAGTATTTGGAAATTTTAAATAACTAGAGAAATTGCCCCAAGATTGGTTAAAGGATTAAACAAAAAGAATGGATAATAAGCTTTAAAACAGAAGTGTCGTATAAATGAAAGAAAAAAGGAAAAAAGAAGTGAAAAGAGCTGTGTAAATTTGGACTGGACTACAAAACTGATTTGATATTTTTAAAAGCTAAAAAGAAAAAGAGAAGCTAAATAAGATTGTTGATGCAGATTGAAACAAAGTGAATACTTGTTTGATAATTGGCAGTTGTGGATTGCAGAGAGACACCTTCAGGGGTAAAAAGGAATAATTGCAACTTGGTCTTTGTTTTGGAAAATTGTGAACTTTACAGATAAAATCCATGAGAACTTTTGGGGGAGGATTTCTTTGTCTGCAAGCGGCTCGACTTTGGAGGGGGAAAAAGGGGGGGAATACAACAGAACGTTTATAAATTGGAATAATATTAACTTAAAAAGAATAAAATGGCACAGGAAATTAGTGAAATGATTAAATTGAGGTATTTGCCATGGAAAATGGAAATAAGAGAAATAATTAGAATATAACATGGAAGACTAAAACTTGAGGACATAAAAGCTGAAATGGAGCACACGCAAGCAGACAAAATGAAGACAGAGAGGTGAGATATAGAGATTGAAAATAGAGAAGACAAAGTCAATATGATTAAATATGAAAAAATTACTGAAATGTGGATAATAAGATATCTAGAATTGAAATATGGATTGAAGCTAAAATATATGAACAATGGACATAATGAGTTAATTTTTAATGAGATGTTGGATGGTACTATTTGAGAAAATTGATGGCTATTTTTAGAGATTACAGTGGGATTAACAGTGAAAAAAATAAAGATGATTACACTGGGATTAACAGTGAAAAAGATGATTACACTGGGATTAACAGTGGGCAAATTAGGGAAAATACTAGGGAATATAGAGTAAAATAGAAGAGTCCAGGACTTTGATTTAATGATTATTAATAATGGTAAAATGAGAGAAAGAGAAAAGAGAGGGGAAACAACGGGACAGATAGGGCAAAATAGGGGAGAGAGAAAGGAAGATAGAAAAGAGAGAAGAATATGTTATAGATATCTAGAATTGAAATATGGATTGAAGCTAAAATATATGAACAATGGACATAATGAATTAATTTTAATTGAGATGTTGGATAGTACTATTTGAGAAAATTGATAGCTATTATTAGAGATTACACTGGGGTTAACAGTAAAAAAGATGATTACACTGGGATTAACAGTGGGCAAAATAGGGGATAGAAAAAGGAAGATAGAAATGAGAGAAGAATATGGTATAGATACCTAGACTTGAAATATGGATTGAAGCTAAAATATATGAAAATTAGATTATGTAAAAAGAAAATGGATATCAATGGATATAATGAATTAATTTTTATTGAAATGTTGGATGGTACTATCTGAAAAAAATGATGGCTATAATAATTGGGATATTGTTTCAATACTACAACAATTGTAATAAGTTGAATATCTTCAATAATACATTTATTTAAGCAAAGAGAAAAGAAAATTGAAATGATATAGGATTATGATTTACTAAATAAGACTCATTTAAATTGGCTTTTATATAAATGGTATTGTTAAATAGAATTTAGGGAAATAATTGTGAATTGTATTATGTTTGTTATTTGAATTAAGAACTTTGTTTAAATGTTAAATTGGTATATTTTCAAGATTAGAGATAAGATTTAAATTTGATGAAGTAATAATTAAATAAAGACTTAATGAATATTATATGAAGTAGTAATAAAATGTAAGGAAGTGCTGGAAATGGAAATAAGATTTAGAAATATAAACATGTTTGAATTGTATTTTTTTTTTATTGGAAAAGTTTTACAAATACAAATTTTCCCATTTCCCCCCCTCTTTCCCTCCCTAACCCTCCCTAACCCTCCCCTCCTCCCATGACTTCCCCAAGGTGAAATCCAAATCCAAATCATATGTTATCATACTTTACCGCCCTTCTATTCTCCCCCCTGTATACTATACATTTCTACATGACATTGAAGTATTCTACCCCCTATATACTATACATTTCTACACATCATTCAACTAAAAGCTATCTGGTACTTCCTAGTTTGGTATTTATTCTGCACATAATCTATCCATTTCTTCCACTCTCATACATAAGTCTCTTGAGTCCGGTCTTTTAAGTATGCTGATATCTTCGCCATTTTTGCAAAACTGGCCACCGTCAAAGTCCATTCTTCAATAGTAGGCAAAACATCCCTTTTCCAATATTGACCAATCAGTAACCTAGCTGCTGTCACCATATACAATATTAATTTTGTTTCACCCATTGAAAAGCCCTTAACTATGCCCAATAAAAACAATTGAGGAGAGAATTGGAGTTTTTTCTTCAAAACATTTTGCATAACCCACCAAATTTTTATCCAGAAAGCCTTCACTTTCTTGCAAGTCCACCATATATGATAATATGTGGCATCCAAACAATCACATCTCCAACATTTTAGTTGAACATTAGGATACATGCATGACAATTTCTTAAATGCCACCTATAAAACATTTTATAAAAATTTTCCCTCAAATTCTGTGACTGCGTAAATTTAACATTCTGAACCCATATTTTTTCCCATGTTTCCATTATAACTGGTTCTGCAAAATTTTGCGCCCATTTTATCATACAATCTTTAATCAATTCATTTTCTGAATCTCTTTCTAACAAAACATTATAAACCCTCTTGATGTGCATTGGGCCTTTCTCTTTTATCTGTCTAACCAGTTCTTCTTCATGCAACATTAAACCAGTTTTTTGATCTTCTCTCCATCTCAGTTGAAGTTGATTATACTGTAACCAAGTTAAATTAATCCCTTCTTCCAACAGTGTGTTTAATGTCTTTAGTTGCCATCTGCCCCCATCATTAAAAAGTACTTCTTTGTATAAACCCCCCCCCCCCCGAGTGACTTTATATTTATATTCCGTATAATATGACCAAGATCCAACCACAACGGAATTTTGTAATCCCATTTGAACCGGTGTTTCTTCCATACTCTCATCAAGGAGTTTCTAAGCATATGGCTGTTGAATTCTTTATCCACTTTATTTTCATAAAATAAATATGCATGCCAACCAAATTCAAGATCATAACTCTCTATATTCAATATTCCAGTCTTTGTCCTTCCAAACCAGTCACTTGCTTGTGTCAACACTGCTGCTTCATAGTACAGTCGTAGGTTTGGAAGTTTAAGACCACCCCTTTCACGAACATGTTGCATAATTTTCAATTTAACTCTTGGCTTTTTCTCATTCCAAACAAACTTATTCACTCCTTTTTGCCATTCCATCAGCTGTTTATCACTTTTAAGCACCATAATCATTTGAAACAAAAATAAAAATCTAGGTAGAACATTCATTTTAACTGCTGCTATTCTTCCAAGTAAAGACAGCTGCAGTTTTTTCCAGGTTTCCATGTCCTTTTGTACCTTTTGCCACCACACCTCATAATTGTTTTGGAACAGTTTTATATTTGAATCTGCAACTTGAACTCCTAGATATCTCACCTTTGGTACTATTTCAAAGCCTGCCTTCCTTTCAAGTTCCTTCTTTTGATCTTCTGTCATATTTTTATCTATCATCTTGGTTTTTTTCTGATTCAGTCTAAATCCTGATACCATACCATATTTTTCTATAATGTCTTTCATCTGAATTATTGATTCCATCAGCCGTGCTAGGGTAACAACCAGATCGTCTGCAAATGCCCTTGTTCTGTAATCCTCTTGCCTTATAACTATTCCATTCAAAGTACTCGAGTCCCGTATTGTGTTCAACAAGACTTCTAGAGTTAAAATAAACAACAACGGGGATAATGGACAACCTTGTCTTGTGCCTTTTTCTATACTGAAATTTGTAGTTAAACTTCCATTAATGATTATTTGTGCTGTTTGCTCCTGATAAATTGCTGAAACTGCCTGCACGAACTGATCCCCAAAGTCCATCTTTCTTAAAGTCTTTAATAGAAAGTTCCAGTTCACTCGATCAAAGGCCTTCTCCACATCCAGAAACACCAGCACTGCAGAGATCTGTTTATTCTTCTCAAGATATTCCAATAAATCTATAATTTGCCTCACATTATCCTTCATGTATCTGCCTTCTATAAATCCTGCTTGATCATGATGAATCACCTCTTGAATAACTGGCATTAATCTGTGGGCTAGTACTTTTGCAAAAATTTTATAATCCGTATTCAGGAGAGATATTGGTCTAAAATTTTCCGGTTTTGTAGAACCTGCTTCCTCTTTCGGTATCAAAGAAACAAAAGTTGCTTTCCATGAAGGGGGTATTTTACCCCCTTGTTGTATGCTACAAAATAAGTCTTTAAGATGTTCAATCATTTCTACTTGTAAAGTTTTATAATATACCGCAGTTAAACCATCCGTTCCTGGAACTTTAGCTGTTTTCAGTTGTTTAATAGCAACAATAATCTCTTCAGCTTTTATTGGTAGACTCGTTCTTTCCTTTTCATCACTAGAGATTTTCATAACTCTCCTTTTTTCTAGATATTTATTTATAAGTTCATTCTGTATATCATCTTTGGCATATAATTTAGTATAATAATCTAAGAAGGCTTCTTTAATTAGTCTTTGTTGAAAAACCTCCTTCCCTCCATACTCAATACTGCCAATAGTCCGAGTACTCTGCTGCTTCCTCAGTGTATAAGCCAACCACCTGCCCAGTTTATTAGTGTTGCAAAATGTATTATGTTTCGCAAATTGTAAATTAGTTGCTGCTTGTTCCGCTGTAAGCTTTTGAAATTGATCTTTCAAAAATTTTGTAATTCCTTGTAGTTTTTCATCTGTTGGATTTTTTATGAGTAACTGTTCTTTTTTCTTTATCTCTCCTTCCAATTCTAGTCTTTTTCTTTGTCGATTTGATTTATGCTTAGAATTCATATAGATCAGTACCCCCTGCATATACGCCTTGCTCGCGTCCCAGACAATTTCAATAGGGGTACCCTTATTCAAATTCATTTCAAAAAATTCCTTCATTTGTTTTTTAAGTTCATTTACATTCTTTTCATATCTAAACAAATTTTCATTTACCCTCCACGATCTTCTCTCATTCTTTCCCATTTCTATTTCTATCCATACCAGGCTATGGTCAGTTAAAGTCCTTGGAAATATCTTTGTTTTCTTTGTTTTTAAAAGTAAATCAGCCGTAAGTAGAATAAAATCAATCCTAGAGAAGGATCTATGTCTATCTGAGAAGAAAGTAAAGTCCAATTCTTTTGGGTTATGCACTCTCCATATATCTTTCAATTCCAAATCTTCTTTCATATCAAAAAAGATCTGTGGTAATTTAACACATGACTTTGGCAAACTCTTTTTATCTTTTTTGGGATCTATTACTCCATTCCAATCTCCCATAAGTAAGATAGATCTGTAATTCCATTGTAATATTTTAGAGTACAATATTTTATAAAAATTTTCTTGTTGCTGATTAGGAGCATAAATTCCAATCACCAAAGTTGGACCATTATATGTATAAAGTTCAATTGCTATATATCTTCCACAGTTATCTGCTTCTATAATTTTAGCTGGCTATCTTTTATTTGTATAAATCACTACACCATTCTTCTTCTCCGAATTTGAGGCTATGAAATGTGCTCCTAATCTAGAATTTATCAAATATTTTTCATCTTGTATTCTAATATGAGTTTCTTGTAGACAAATAACATCATTATTAAATTGTCTCAGATAATGAAATATTTTCCTTCTTTTCTGTGGTGAGTTCAGTCCATTTACATTCCAAGATAAAAACTTAATTGTCATTTGTAGTCTCCTGAAGCGTTAAGAGCATTTGCTGAAGTTTTTGTTCCAAACTGGTAGTCTTCGGCTTAGCTCCTCCCATAGCTTCAGATTTTTGTGTTTTACCATTAACTCCCTTCTTATCTTGCGGTGGCTTAGACCTCTGCTGTTGTTTTTCTCTAGAATTTGTTTATAAGCTGCTCGAGTTATACGCTGATCTTTAGCTTTATACGACATCAGATCGAGATCCACTGCCACTTCTCTTGTATTTTTGGGTGGTCCACCTAAAGCCTCTATAGGAGGATCCAGCAACGGTTCATCCAAAAAAAACCCTGTTGCTCCTTGAGTTTTCATTGCCTTCACCTCCATCTGTTTCCGCTGTTCTTCAAGCTCTTGTTCAAATTGCTTCTCTTTCTCACCCACCTCTATACCTAACACTGAGGATGTATGTGGAGATGTTGCGCCAGTTTTAAAAACATTGAAGTAAAATTCTTCCGCTTTTTCAACAGTATTTAATCGAGATCTCTCTCCGGTTGGTGCCGCCGCCGTCGCTAGACGGTCTCTTTAAGACCGCCAGCCCCACTGCCCGTAAAGAGCCACCTCTACAGCTGAGAGGCGGCTTGAAAAACTCCACGTTCTTGAGGAAACGGGAGGAGAGCCGGCGAGACCAGGTAGAGCCCCCTGCGAAGTCCCCAGATTGTCTTTTTTGCTTCTGGGGAGGAAGCAGGGTGAGGCTCCCTATCCAGCTCGCCGAGGCTCCGGACTACGGGGACAACTCTGCATCCAGACGAGCCAGACGACGCGACCAACATAACCAGCGAAATCCAAGAGAATCGTCAAAAATAAACAGGGTGGAATCTGGACTTGAAACTCAAAACTGCAAGTATTTGTATTAGCCCTGTGATTAAATTTAAGAACGAAGAAAAAGTGAAAGTTTGCTAAAATGGCGTCCGGCTTCAGCGGTAGAAAAAAAGCTGAAAGCGAAAGTGGATTTGCCTGAGTGTTTTAATACATTAATACGTTACAAAGTATCTAAAGCAACAGCGCTGGCTAGAAGAAAAGGGAAAAGTTCTTTTTAAAGTGACTTTGATCTGTTCCTTCTCCCATAGAGACTTGATTAAAGCTGGGGAAATTTTTGAGAGGACTTTGTGGTGAAAAGGGAGGGAAGACTTCCTTCTTAGAAAGAGTTAAACTGCGTGGCAGAATGGCTTCAAAGCAGACAAAGCCAGCCATTAAAGCTGCAGGGGGGGGGTTCCCCCACCCACAAGTCACAAGAGCAGCCATTAAGTTTGCAGACTCAGAGCCAAGGACAAGAGACTGGTTTTAAAGACTTGAAGGAATTTATTGCTGCGGCTCTGATGAATCAAAATGAAGTTTTGGACCAGAAATTTTAAAAATCTCAACAGGAAATTAAGGAGGTGGTTCAAGAAAAGTATGACAAGATGAAGCGTGCTATATTGACAGTTGTGACTGGCTTGTCAGAAGTAGTTGTCCAGTTTGATAAAAAAGTGGAAGAACTTAGTTCAGAAGTAGAATCTAAAATGAAGGAAGCTGATTATAAAATTTCTAATGTTGATAATAAAATGCAAAGGATTGAAAATGAAGTGACAATGATGCAATATAGATTCATGGAGTTTGCTGTAAGGATGAGAGGAATAAAAGAAAACAACAGAGAGGATTTGAGAAGGGTTTGTGCTGATGCCCTGGCTGTGATGCTAAAGGTTAGCCCTTAGGAGATTTTGTGCAAGATGGACAAGGTCTATAGAGTGAATTCTTGGGTGGCAAGGCAAAGGCAATTACCTAGAGATGTGGTGATCTACTTCACAGATAGAAGAATAAGAAATGATATTTTGCAAAAGTCTTTTGTTTCTACTACTCAAGTGGATGGAAGGGAGATTGGGATTTATAAAGAGTTGCCGCCTAAGATGCTAAGAGACAGAAAGGATTTTGGATTTTTGGTGACTGAATTAAAGAAACAACAAATTCCATTCAGATGGGATGCTCCAGTTGGAGTTGTATTTTTAATAGTGAGTATTTGGGGTAAGAATTGTGAAATGTATTATGAGGTATTAATTGAATTAAGATTTAAGATGGATTAATAGAAGGGTAATTGCTTTGATTAAGTTAATATGAGTTAGCTTTTTATAAGATGGTAATAGTTGAGATATGTGATAAGTGTTATGACAAAAATAGAATATATAAAATTCTGTTAAAGATGAACAAAAAGTTGAACAAATTTATGACCGGATCAATGTTCTGTTCCGAAAAGGTGTATTGTATGTTTATTTGTGTGTTTTAAAAAATAAAAAGAAAAATTCAAAAAAAAAAAAGAAAGAAAAAAAAAGCCTCTGCCGATCAGGCAACTCAGCTTGGATCGTCAGAGGCTTTTAAAAGAAAAAAAGCCTCTGCCGATTAGGCAACTCAGCTTGGATCGTCAGAGGTTTTAAAAGAA
Organism: Pantherophis guttatus; assembly: GCF_059756535.1. Classification (NCBI taxonomy): domain Eukaryota; kingdom Metazoa; phylum Chordata; class Lepidosauria; order Squamata; family Colubridae; genus Pantherophis; species Pantherophis guttatus. The sequence continues at coordinate 100,284,046 of NC_142066.1, forward strand.
AAAAATAGCCTCTGTCGATCACGCAACTCAGCTTGGATTGTCAAAGGCTTTTAAATCTGTCCCCCCACCCCAATGTCCGGCTGAGGCTTTTAAAAGCATTTTTTCTACAACCTCTGAAGAGGTTTTAAAAGCCTTTGACGATCCCAGCTGAGCCGCACGATCATCAGAAGTTTTTTTTTATTATTTTTAAAAGCATTTTTTCAGCCGAAGAGGTTGTAGAAAAAATGCTTTTAAAATTTTTTTAAAAAAGCCTCTGATGATTGAATGGCTCAGCCGGACATTGGGGGGGGGGGACAGATTTTTGCTACCGGTTCTTCAAACCACCCGCCTCCATCGCTACCGGATCAGGTGATCTGGTCCGAACCAGGAGCATTTCACCCCTGGGTCAGGGGCTGATTTATGGGCAATTTCTTTTTGTCTGGAGATGCTTGAAGGGCAGATCTACTTCCCAGCTCTTCATTCTTCATCATGGTAATTGGCCCTGTTATCAGTCCACTAATTCTTTCTCTGAAAGTCCAAATGTAAATTCTATCTATTTCTATTTTCTTAATTTCTTGCCAATATTGTTTCGCCTTTCGGCATGACCACCAGAGATGATAGTATGTCCCCTTTTGTGATTTACATTTCCAACACATTGGAGATGTATTTGGGAACATTTTTGCCAGGCACGCCGGTGGGAGGTGCCATCGGTAAAACATTTTGTACAGATTTTCCTTATAGGGTATAGACATTATCAGCTTGTAATTTACCTTCCATAATTTTTCCCAGTTATCCAATTTGATGCTATATCCTATTTTTTTTGCCCAAGTTATCATGTTTTCTTTAACCACCTCCTCTTCTAGTTTATATTTTATTTCTAAGTTTGTAGGTTCCAACCTAACGTATGTCAGGAGAGTGAGAACAACAAGGAATAAAGGCTTAGAATGAGGGAAATAATGCTTGTGATAGCATGTGCATTTCTAACATAACTACTTTTATGATGGACAAATAGGTTATTCCATAGAAATAACATCACAGATTCTGAGGTTAGTTCCCTTAGATGCCTAACAAAAAAATGGAATAGTATTCAACAGATGCTATTCATAACAAATGTGGGTGTGGGTGTGTGTGTGGGGTGATTTCTAAACTTTCTTTTACCTCAGAAAGAGTTGAATGGAATTGTGGCCCATCGTATTATATCTTACATAATTATAAAATTGTCATGCCTTATTGACATAATTAATTTGTCATTGGATTATTCAATTGAAAGTGAATTAATAAATGTTTCATTAAAAATGTGTCATTAGCAGATAGTATTTCTTAAATTAATAGCTACACCAAATCTGTATCAATTGATATAATTCATCAACCGATCTCTGAAAATAATATTAGTAATGCTTCAGTTATCCAAGCGTATTAAGCAGCATTTAATGCTTAAATACATTACTATTTATAGGTTATTCATTAAATTGCAAATTACATGAACAATGTAATGAGATTTCACTCCTTTTCATAATCAAATAAAGATCAAATAAAAACCTGCATAATAATAGCATCATTGTACTCTATGAAAAAACATTCTTTCCTTCTAGACATGGTGACAGCATGATGGCAACATTTTCATACTGTGGCAGTTGCTTTTAAATAAAACCAAACACTTGTGCAACACAAACCAAATAATGATTTGGTTTGTGTCATATACATTCTCTTGAAGTATTTAAAACATGGGTCTGAAAACAGAGACTTAATATTTAAAAGTCTGCCATGATTAATTGAATTTGTCTAAGAATATCTGTTCTGGCCTTAATATCTTTAAATGCAGACAAGTGGTAGACCAATGGAATTTTCAGTAGTGGCGTTAAAGATACAGTGTAATAGGAACGTACTGTAAGTATGAAGATGACACTGTGCAAACTTGAAGGCAGTAGTTAGATTCTTCATACTATGGCAAGATAATGAGGTGATAATAAACTTTTAAAACTATTGTTGGAAACTATTGTTGGTAACAAAAAGACGTTACAATGGATAAAATAATAAGTCACATAGAGACACTACTGTTTTCTTTTGACTGGATTCCTATTTCATCAACTGTTTTATTCAGTTTGCTTTATAGCTCATTTGAATAAAAATTTATCAGAGAGTGGGAAATATTTTATTTATTCTAAATTGTATTGCTGACATACTTTTTAAAGTGTGATTATGGATTATTCTTGGAAAGTGTCTACAAATTGGAAGCTTCTGAACTTCAAATTTTGTTATAGAATCATGGCTGGCATAGTGGAATTCTTTCATTTTCCAGGTGACACAGCAGGTACCATGTTGTTTCTCAATATAAGACAAAATCCTAGGCTTTTGAGTCCTAAATTTCTAATTTTAATTAATCTAAATTACGCTGAGATTTCTTCAGAGTAGAACTTAAATAATTATAGACAACCCATTTTGAAAATTTGGTACATTTATTCATAACTCTTCTCCTTTCCTTAACTACATCCAAAATTGAAAATATGCTATTTTATCCCAAATACAATAGACTTTGAAAATAGCATAGAGCATAAAAAATTATGTATACTTTCTAAGGAATATATATGCATTAATGCAATGCACATATTATTTTTAATTGTTTTATATATGTATTTGCATGCATCTTCAAGTCAATGTCGATACCTGGCAATTCCCTGAAGTAGTCCCTTCTTGGCAAAGTGTTTCTGAAGTTGGTTTCCCATTGCCTCTTTCCGAGGGCTGAGAGAAAACGACTGGCCCAGGTCACCAGCTGCCTTCGTGCTTAGGTAGGACTAGAATCCAAGGTCACCCAATTTCTAGCCTGTTGCCTCAGCAAACTGAGCCTTTATGTATTTAGAGACATTATATTTAATCATTTCATATTATGGTGTTATAATCCTAGTGGAAAAACACCAGATGCTGAGATGTAGTGAGCAGGAACAAAATTTAAGATTTAGGACCTGTTTTTCCTCGTGCTAAATTGGGCATATTTTTTCTGCTTCTAGCCTGAGGAGCTTTAAAAAAGTTTCCCTCCAATTTATTCTATGCAGAGGAAATAAGTGATGCCATTTTTCTGCTCTTCCAAGGGAATTTTGATGGAATTGGAGGACTTCGGATTCTGAAGATTCATAGATTCTTGAAACCCCTTTTTGTTTCTTCTAAGATCAGAGCATCAATGTTGGTGAGCCATTTAATCATGTAAAAATATATCAAAGTGTGCATAAAATTAATTAATTATAAAATTAAATATTTTGAAATATGTGCTAAAGGAAATCCTATTGTGCTGTATTTTAAAATAGACAAAAATCAATAAATTATAGATGTTTTTGATATCTGGAGTAATAGTATTTTTTCAATGTCTCGGTATAATTCTCTTAATTATTCACCATACTTGATATAGTCATTATTCTTCAAAAACAGATTCCACAACTTTGAAATATAATTTACAATAACATTGTTATTTACTACTTCAAAACATTTACCCAGATATCCACTAACATACATTATAATATTTTTCCAAAAAGGAATTGAATACAATCAAATTGTGTGAGTTAAAATATCCATTTTATTTCATCATCAGCAATGACAATCTACCATTCATCAATTCTGATACGTTTTTCAGGAGTTAAATAGACCTGTAATAAAACATTTTAATAGATTAATATTCAACTTCAAATTTAAGGGAGCACATGTCAGATTATTCATGAACTGGCAGAGACTTGGTAACAAAGTCAGCCAATGAATAGGCATACCAACTAAATCAGCCAATGGGAGCTGAAACAGTTTTGGAGGCTGGGCGTGGCTCAGCTCTGTGCTGTGCTGAGAAACAAAACTGAAACCAATCTGGATTGCATCTCTGCTGTACTGCTGCCTGTGTGTTTTGCTTGTAACTACTACATTGGAAGTATCTTCTATTGGTATTGTAAATTTACTTCCTGCATTAATATGTATATAAATAAGTTAATGAATCCTGCTGTATCAGTCTGTCTGTGTGTGCTTTCTGGATTTAATTTTCTGCAACAAATTCTGACAGCACATTTATTTTAAGTATTTGATCCACTGATATTTCCTTACCAAGTTGCTGTAGCGCGGGAATAACGAGAGGCACAAGCAAGCTAGTAACAACAGCTCTTTAATTCAGGGTGAGACTTCAGCAAAGGAACACAGGCAACAGCCCTCCTTATATACTGTTCTGGAATAACTGTTAACCAATCACAATCATTCCTGCATTTGAATTTCCCACACAAAATAGATACATACATAACACCCCTCCATTCCCAGAAGGCACTTATCCTATCTATTTACATATTTACATATAAAATCATGCAGGTGGCCAGGGCGTGACTTCACTCTGGTTGATCTGCGCAGTTCAGTTGTTGGTGAGGCGTCGAGCCGGTCAAAGGGACCTCCCGTCTCTCCTGGCTCCACCAATGCAACCTCCTGGATTTCTCCAGAGGCGTGGCCATCCCCAGCTGGGAGTGTCGACTCATTGGGGTGGCGCTGGAACTCAGGTTTACCCGATAAGTAATCTGGTTTACTCGGGCTTGAGATAGCTGTTTCGGGGAAACTTTGGAAGTTAGATTTAACAATATTGAAGCTCTCACAGGTTTCACAATTCAAACATTTACGCAATTGATCTATGTCCCTTCTCCAAATTTTACCTTGCCCTACATCCACTGTGTATGATTTTGGACTGATTCCAACGATAATTCCCCCAATCCACAGTGGACCACTAGCATAATTTCTTGCAAATACTGGGATTTGGAATTGTCTTGCAAATTGTCTTGAAAATACTGGGATTTGGAATTATCTTAATCCTCCCTCTTCCCCCTTAAAATTATCTGTGGAATAGTTCGGGTGTAAGCGATCAAGAGTGCACCTGAGTTTACGGCCCATTAAGAGCTCTGCTGGGCTGCACCCCATGGCAGTGCACGGGGTTGCATGCTGTATTGCTAAGAATTGATCAATCCTAGCTTGCCAGTCCCCCGCATAAAGTTGGAACAGGGCTTCTTTGGTTGTTCGTACGAATCTCTCTGCAAGGCCATTCGAAGTCGGATGGAATGGGGCAGATAATGCGTGTCGTATTCCTAACTCAGCCAGGTAGCTTTCAAATTGAGTTGCCGTGAATTGTGGCCCGTTATCAGAAACCAGGGTGTCTGGCAAACCATGGGTTGCAAATAGTTTCCTGAGGATCTTAATTACAGCCTCGGAAGTAGTTGATGACATTAAAACTATTTCCAGCCATTTGGAAAAAGCGTCAACAATTATCAGAAAATTCTGGCCATGGAAAGGCCCTGCAAAATCAATATGAATCCTCCCCCATGGTCCCTTAGGCTTTTCCCACTCTCTAACAGGAGCTACAGGGGGATCCGGGTGGGACTCCTGGCAGGGCCTGCACTTCCCCACCCACTCAGTGACGTCTTGGTCGAGATGTGGCCACCACAAATAACTCCGAGCCAGACTCTTCATTCTGACAATACCAGGGTGTCCTTCATGTAACAATTCCAACACCCGATGCCGTAACTGTGAGGAATAACCACCCTATCGCCCCACAATAAACAGCCCCCCAGAATAGACAATTCATTTTTTTTGTTAAAGAACACTTGGAAATCCCCACTGTCCACCTTAGTTGGCCAACCCAGCCCATTACAGTTCGTAAAACAGTGTCTTTGGCAGATGCCCTTGCCACCTTGCCAGACAAGAGGGGCCCCAGGGATACAACATTGAGCAACAATACAGGGGCTTCCAGAGTCGGGTTTTCCAACAGCTCGGGCAAGGGGCATCGGCTGAGGGCATCAGCATGGCCCAGAGTCCGGCCCGGTCAGTGGATTAGTCTATACGAGTAAGCGGCCAGGAAAATAGACCACCTGGTCATTCAGGGGGAGAGAGCGGCTGGGGTTGGTTTGTCGCCAGCCAAAAATCCCAACAATGGCTGATGGTCCATTATAAGTTCAAAAGTCCGGCCAAACAAATATTCATGAAATTTTTTGACCCCCGCTACAGCCGCTAAGGCCTCCCTGTCCAGCTGGCTGTAATTTCGTTCCGCACTGGACAGAGTGCGAGAATAATAGGCAATGGGCGCCTCTAACCCATTCGGTAGTCTATGGCTCAACACAGCGCCCACCTCAAAAGGGGACGCATCGCAGACAAGTACAAGTGGCAATTCGAATTGTATTGGATAAGAAAGCTGTCTTCAGACAAAAGTTTTTTAACAGCCTTAAACGCGGCCGCTTCAGTCTTACCCCAAACCCAGGGAACATTTTTCCCTAGTAGTCTATGTAATGGTTCCGCAATGGTGGCTTTGTCTTTGAGGAACATGGTATAAAAGTTCAGGAGTCCCAGGAAGGCCTGCAGTTCTGCCTTCAACTTTGGTGTGGGTGCATTTTGGATGGCCCTAACTTTGCTTTCTGTGGGGTGAATGCCTGTACCGTCAATTTGGTAGCCCAAGAATTCTACGGAGGGTACTGCAATTTTACACTTGGACTTTTTGAGTTTAAGTCCCGCTTCTCTAAACCTGGTTAGCACTTGTCTAACTCTATCTCTAAGCTGTGCCTCATTCTGGCCACTAATGAGGATATCGTCAAAATAGGGTACTACCCCCGGGAGTCCTTGCAGAAGGCGCTCCATAGTGCTTTGGAAAAGCCCTGGTGCAATGCTAACCCCAAACTGCAGTCTGGTGCACTTGAACGCACCTCTGTGCGTTACTATAGTTTGTGATTCTGCCGTAGCGTCATCTACCGGCAGCTGCTGGTACACCTACGCAAGGTCTAACTTTGCGAATATCTTGCCAGGGCACAGGGAGTGAAGTAGATGGTGGACGATCGGAACTGGATAGACACTCTGTTGCAACGCCTTATTGATCGTGCATTTATAATCAGAGCAGATCCTGATTGATCCGTCTGACTTTACTGGCGTGACTATTGGGGTTTCCCACTTAGCGTGATCTACAGGAACTAGCACCCCTTGCTTGATCAGTTTGTCAAGTTCTGCATCTATTTTTGGTTTCAAGGCAAATGGTACTCGTCTTGCCTTTAGCCTAATCTGGGCTACATTAGGGTCTAGGTTAAAAGAAATAGGGGTCCCCACGTACTTGCCTAGCGTATCTTCAAAAATGTCCTGGAACTTGTGCAGGAGGCTGTCCTTTAGAGGCGGTCCGCCGAGGCTGTGGACCCCCATGAAGCCCATGCCGAAGACTCGAAACCAAGCTAGGCCCAGGAGGCTTGGCAGCGGCTTGCTGACGATTGTCAGGGGAAGCTCTTTCTGGAACTCGCCGTAGGTGACCCGGAACGTGCCCATGTCTTCCAGAGGAACTCGGTTTCCTTGGTAGTCGAGGAGCCAAACTCGTTGCTGTGAGAGCTGGTTTTTCTGGAACTTCGGTAGTAATGATTTAAGCATTGCCCAGGACATGATTGACATGGCAGACCCGGTGTCGATTTCCATGTCGCATGGTCTCCCTTCAATTTCTACTCTCGTGTAGACCTTTTGCTCTACAGACGTGCTGGCTTGGCCGATTCTCGTGCTGTAGGTGTCTCGCTTTTGATTCTCGCGCCGTTTCCTCACGCCGCCATCTCTGGTTGGCTGATTTGAACATGTCAGTTCTGATTGGTCGTGATGGTCACGTGACTTGTTATTTCGAGGGAATTGAGCTCTACAGACTCTAGCCAAGTGGCCTTTCTTTTCACAACGCCTGCAAATGGCGTCTCGGTATTTGCAGGACTGTCTCTCGTGAGCTCCACTGCAATTTGAGCAGTTTTCACGGTGACGACTTTGCTTGCCCTTCTTTTTATCCGAGTGGAAGACGTCCTCGTCTGACTCTTCCTCCATACTGGTCCGCGCCTTCTCTCTATACACAGGCATTGACTTTGGCCCGTCTTTGCCCGGCTGGGGACGTTGTAGCATTTTGGAAGCCTTGGTGGACGCTTCGTGTGCCCTAGCTTCATCTAGCACGCCGACTAATGTCAAATCTGGCTTCGCAAGCAAACGCCTCTGTAATCGAGTGTCTCTCACGCCACAAATTAACTGTTCGAGGAGTGCGTCGTCTAGATCCTGGTAGTCGCAATGCGTTGCGGCTTTTCGAAAGGCAGCTACATATGCGCTGACCGGTTCTCCTTCTCTTTGTACTCGTTGCCGGAGCTTGTAGCATTGTACAAACTTCGAAGGAACGGGAGCGTAGTGGGCTCTCAGGTTTGCTTGTAGGACATCCCAGGGAACCGTCTGAACCGGAGTTGGTTTGCAGAGGGATTCGGCCATCTCGAAAACGTCTGGCCCGCAGTGGCTCAGGAATAGCCACTTTTTCGATTCGCAGAGAGCCCTTGCATCTTACTTGCTTCCAGGGAACACTCGAACCTGGTCAGATACGACCCCCACTTCTCTCGGGTCGGGTCGAAGGGTTTTGGCGGGACGTAGGCAGACATCGCAGGATGTCTCCGTAGTCCGCTCGTCACCCTGGCTGAAACTCAAAGCTCTTTTTGATTTGCTTCTTGTAGCCTCAATCCCACCTTCATCGCCAATGTTGTAGCGCGGAAATAACGAGAGGCACAAACAAGCTAGTAACAACAGGTCTTTAATTCAGGGTGAGACTTCAGCAAATGAACACAGGGAACAGCCCTCCTTATATACTGTTCTGGAATAACTGTTAACCAATCACAATCATTCCTGCATTTGAATTTCCTGCACAAAATAGATACATACATAACACAAGTATTCCCAGCTTTTTATTCCATAAGTCACAAATATCAGTAATTTTAACTTTAAAGGTATTTTTAAATTTATGATGTAATAGACTCAATCAGAAAATATAGTATCTCAATCTTACTTGAAGTAACTAAGGCAGTGAGGCACTTACTTGCCTTACTTACTTGAAGTAGCTAAGGTACTTTTCAAGACCAAGTGCCTAAAGCGTGCACAACCCCCCCCCCCAAATGCAATGCATGCATGGCCCCCTTGCATGCGCCCCACCCCTTGCGCATGTCCCCTTCGCCCCTGTGCCCTCCCCCTGTGCATGCAAGCACACTCTCCACATACCCCCCTTCTGCACATGCACGGTAGAGACCTGATGACCAGCTGGCCAGCAGGAGGCGTGCAAGCATGCGCGGCAGAGCTGAACTGGGGCGACAGCTCACGTGCCCACAGAGAGGGTGTTGGGTGCCACCTGTGACATGCGTGCCATAGGTTCGCCATCACGGAGCTAAGGTATTTGGTCCATACTAGAATCAAAATTTGCTTAAGTTGGTTATATTGTCACTGATGTGTATTAATCAAAAAAGCTTCATCTATACATTGAAAATCCTTATAAAGCAATTGTTTTAAAGGAACTATTTCAGGCTCTGGCCATAATTTCTAATTGAACTTTATGCCACCAATTTTAAAAGTCAGATTTTCACAAATTTAAATATTTCTGAAACTTAATCAGTCTCTATTGTAATAAAGCTCAAATATGTCTGTTGCTGTATAATTGTTAGAGATTATACAGAGATTCATAATAACATTTGTGCCTCTAGAGGTTGTTCAATTAAATTTTCATTCCACAAAAATATACATGATAAAATAAACACCAATTGATATTGTTGAAACTCACTAATTAGCAAAACATGTCTATAAGTTGCACAAAACTTAAGATCTTTATATAGTTTTAAAATCAATGTTATATATGTCTCCTGTAAAAGATAAAGGTGATTTACCAAATATACACAGTATATCTAATAAAATTGGAGCCAAGACATCTGTAAGAAATCATTTTGAAAAGACGTATGGACCAGGGATTTCCCATTTTTCATCTACTGAATTTGAATTTTTACAATATTTCTTGTAACTTCAAAGGATTCTTCCAAGCTATCCATACAGTCCTGCAATGATGGTTGAATATCAGCCTCACAAAAATACACATTCCATTTGCCATTCATCCACCATAATCAAATCTGTGTAGTTTAAATAATTGTAAATTAATGGACATGTCTCAGTTCAATTTGTTAAAATTTCAGAAATCATATTTTGTTGTTTCACTTGTTTAAAATAAAGTGTTAATAATTTACCTTCTTTTTCATCAGATTACCAATATTTTAAATTTAATCCATTCAAAAAGAATTCAATTTGATCAGCATAGAAATTGCCCAACTGTAATTTAACCAATTTAAAGCATTACAAGTCTGTTCCAAAGAGTTCCTTACATATACAAGTAAAGTAAGTATTTTAGGATGTGATATATTAAGATGATTTTTATAGAATGTTAAGAATTTTGTCTGTTAATTTGTTCAATTTTTGTTTTTTCTTTTTATTCATTCTGATATTAAAATTTCATAACTACTTTTTTTGTATGCTTTTTTCCTGTACTTTCTTTTTAAAAATTGCAAGTAAAGTATGTTTTTAAAAATGTTGAAGCAACATACTTTTTGAATTCTGTAAAGTCAAAACATTCTTTCCAGGAATGGAGTTCTTTCCCCTTTCCTGCACTTGGAAAGGGAGATCCAAAAAAAACCTTTGGATTCCGAGTCATCTTTCTAGGCTGCAGCTTTACAGCAAGTAGCTGAAATTCTGAATACAGTTAATTCCAGAGCACAATTCAGATGTAGGTTCTTTTCTGCACTTATTTATATAGCCATCCATTTCACATAGTGATTCTATCCTGTATATTTTGTGTGTATGTGCTGTGTGGGTACACATTATGTACAGACACATACATGCACCTCCTTTTTTCTTTAAGCAATTATTATAGATACTATAATTACCAACTTAAAGTATTCATTATGTTCATATTCACAGAATCCCTTGATAGAATTGCCTCCTCTTTTCCATTTTCCTAGAGCTTTCTGCCCTTTCAAATCTTATCCAAAAGTTCCCTTTAACCAATTTATTGTTCTTTTTATAGAATATATTTTTTTATTTAAGTACTATATTTTTGGTTTGAAACTACTGGTTCCACGCAAAGGGATAATAGTCCTATCCCTATATATATGTTCCTATTAATGTGGAAATAGTGTTTTGACTAAATGCAGTCATCTTTGTATTATCTTTGCTATTCATAGAGCTGGGCTGAATTGGTTATTTATCTCTGAAATCACTTAGAAAGTTAGTTTTGATATACTTGTTCCACTGATTTCAGTGAGGTTAAAGCAAAAATAACTTATCCCAAAGGTGCTTTTTCAAAAGGCAACTGGATGTTAGCTGTTCCAAGTAAAACTGCTTCTTGCAATTGAGTCATGGTGAATTTATCAATGCCAGTGGTGTTCAAGTGGTGCTCCAATTATTTTGGTATTGCATCCAGGGCATCTATTACTATTGGTAGTGCTTTTGCTTTCTTTTGGTACAATTGTTCTATTTCTATTTGCTTGGTCTTTGTGTTGTTATCTTCTCCAGTTGTTTCTCTTCTATTCTGCTGTCTCCAGATATTGCTTCATCCACCAGGCAGACTATTTTTTCTTTCTTCATAACCATTAAATCTGGAGTATTATGTGGCAGGTGGCTATCTATTATTATTATTCTTTTAATCATTAAATATGAAAATAATAATAATCCACAACACACCTGACATAACAATAGTTGAAAAGAAAAAAGTATGGTTCATTGACATTGCAATACCTGGTGATGCACGAATTGAAGATAAGCAGCAAGAAAAAATCACAAAGTACCGGGACTTACAAATTGAAGTTGAGCGACTGTGGAAAAAGAAATCGTGTGTTGTCCCGATTGTAATTGGAGCCCTCGGAGCAATACCCAAAGGGCTACCCCGCTATTTAGAAATTCTAAATTTGCCGGACTTGAACATTTTGACTCTACAAAAAACCACCTTACTCGGAACAGCTTACATCCTCCGACGATACCTTAACAGTTCCTAGGTCCTTGGTTAGGACTCGAGCTGCTGAGCTATTAACCAGCCTCAAAGCTGTGAATCTCACTAAAGATTAACCAATAAATAATAATAATAATAATAGTTGTTGTGTTGTTGTTGTTGTTGTTGTTGTTGTTGTTATTATTATTATTATTATTATTATTATTATTATTATTATTATTCCTGATTCTGTTACCCAACAGGCAGGCAGGCTCTTTCCTCCCCCTCCCCATTCTTTATTGTTCTATTTATAAAACAGGGTAAGCAATGGAAGGAGGCAAGACAGGATAACAATTAACAGGTTTTATTGCTAACAATAATCAGCTAACGGTGGGCTTGCTCTGTGCTAACAACGTGGGAGTGAGCCGGCTTCTATTCCTCTGACAGCTCTTATATAGGCAAGCTGTCAGTTACTGGGCCAATCAGAGGGCGTCTCTTTCCCGCCTTCTGTGTGCCGGCGGTTCAGCCAATCAGGAGCACTTCCGCCTCCACGTGTTGCTGGGGGGAATGTAACTGTCCTCCCGTCCTGGATAGCACAAGCATAATCAGCTAGATAGGCTGGGCATCTGCAGCTCCTCCCCAATCTGCGCAGTTCCATAAGAGTTCTCGGACTGGGCGGATCTATCGCCAGGGCCTCCAGAACGTCTAGACACACTGACACCGACTCTGGCAGATGAACAGGTGGTGAGGACGTAGCAGCCATTGGTAGGTCCTCCAACGGGTTGGCATGGGTTGGTGACAGTGGGTACCCGTCATCATTGGTCTCATCGAATAATTGATCTTTATTTGTGTTTGGCATGTCGCTGCAGGCCTCACTCAATTCCGCCTCTAGTGCGGGGAACCGGTGGGTCCGCAGCTGGTCGACATGTCGTTTACACATGCGGCCGTCCCTTAGCTCCACTCTATATGAGTAGGGGCCTGTCACATCCACTACCAGCCCGGGCATCCAATTTGGGTCTCCGCAAAAGTTATTAGCATACACCCAATCCCCTTTCTGGAATGACCTGGCCCCACCAGATGAATGTACTGTTTTTTTTTCAGAATAACTAGGGTGCATACAGTCTAGGTCTATCCGTAGCTGCCATCCCATCAGCAGTTCGGCAGGGCTACGTAGGGAGGTTGGGCACGGCGTGGTATGTTGGGCAAGGAGATAAGAGGCAATCTTATAGTGCCAGTCTCCTGGGCTCATTTTGCTTAAGGCATCCTTTGTTGAGCGCATGGCCCATTCTGCAAGGCCATTACTGGTCATCAAAATACAGCATCACGCCAGGGATGCCCTGCAACAGCTTTTCCACAAGGCTTTGAAAAATTCCAGGGGCCACACAGACCCTGAATTGCAGGCGACAGCATTTAAAGGCTCCTCGGTGGGTGATGATCGTCTGAGCCTCAGCAGATGCCTCATTGACAGGAAGCTGCTGATAAGCTTGTGCCAGGTCTAACTTAACAAAAATTTTCCCGCAGCCCAATGAGTGTAGTAAATGGTGGACCATGGGTACTGGGTAGGGGTTAGCCTGTAGTGCCCAGTTCAGTGTTCACTTATAGTCTCCACATAGGCGAATAGATCCATCAAGCTTGATGGGAACAACAATGGGCGTCTCCCATCTCACATGATCCACAGGTTTTAATATATCCTGAGCCAATAGTTTGTCAATCTCCAAGTCTACTTTGGCCTGAAGTGCAAAAGGCACCCTTCTAGCCTTGAGGCAAATTGGATAAGGTGACCAGACGTCCCGCTTTTGGCGGGACAGTCCCGCTTTTGAGCAATTTGTCCCGCGTCCCGCGGCGTTTTAAAAAAGTCCCGATTTTTCATTCTGTCTCCTGAGTCCCCGCTGATGGCTAGAGGGAAAAAAACCTCTTTAAACTCTTGCCGCGGGGCTTCAAAGGGCCGCCCTATGTTGATTAGCTCGGCTTCCCCCTCTCAGCTGATTTGCGCAGGGCTCTGCTCTTCCTAAATTGCTCCAGCAGTTTTTTTTTCTCTTTGTGCAAACCAAGCTCAAAACGAAAATGAAAGTAAAACAGGCTGTTGGCTTTGGTGTTTGCTTGCAACGTTGGAAAATTAGGCAGCAGATTTATTTTCCTTTTCCTCACCAAAAAAGGTAGGTGCAAACAATGGGAAATTATTTAGGGCAAAAGAGGAGAGTTCAAGATTTTAAAACACAAAAGAAAAAAAAGCTTTTTTTAACTAGGGAATTGTAATAATTGAGATACTATTAATTGTATACTGTGTTGAAAGCAGAAATGGTTAAGTTCTGGTTTGGAGGAATATATGGGGGAAATTATTTGGTTTATTATTATTGGTAAATATAATTAATTGATTTGTAAGAAATTGGATTGCATGGAAATAATTGGAATATTCATGTTCATATTAATATACAAAAAAGATAGTTATATAACTAATTGATTTATATTAAAATGTTGAATTTGTATTAAACAACTGTATTACATAATTACATAATTAACCAATGTGAGGATGGATATAAAAATAGATGACAATGGAAAGGGGTATAATATAGAATAGAAGGGAAAAATTGAATTTGATTAAGATTAGAGATGAGGATGAAGGGTAATATTGTTTTTTTTAAAAAAATAGATGAGGAATAAATATGGCAAAAAGGAAATATAGAAATTGTAAATTTAATTGAAATGACTAAACACTGTTTAAATTTGTGAACCAGCCAAATATTCTGTTCAAAGAAAATACATTGTATGTTTGTATGTGTGTTTCTAATTATTGCTATTTATTCATATTTGTTCTCTTTTATTCTTTAAAGTTTAACAATTCATTCTTTATCTTAATATCTTTATATTTGTTTGGGGTTGGCTTTCTTCCCTTTCATCTTTTTTATTGTACAGCAATCTTTCTCCTCAAACCTACCACCTCTCTTTTCTTTCCTTCTTACTTTCTCTTCCCCCCACCCTCTTCTTCTCCTTCCTATTTCCTCTTCCTTTCTCCTTCTCCTCCTCTCTTCCTCCCTCTCTTACCGTCACTCCTACTCTAATTTCCCTTCCCTTCCTTCATCCCTCTCTATTGCTGTATCCTTTTGTGCATATGGACTACTCAGAGGG